>NC_068346.1:10074277-10388652 GCF_014633365.1 Diospyros lotus | reverse complement strand
TATGGTGTAAACTAAGTTTAAGTTGTAAGTTTATAACTCAAAAGAGTACTCGCTTCTTCTTCAGGCGTTGCAGTATTTCTACATTTGCAACATTGGGCATTGGGCAACCTTAAGAAGTTACAGCAGCTCTTTATATCCCACCATTGCATGGGAAACAGTGGTTGTCCTATACAATACAGCAGAATACAGAGTCCCTGCCCCATATCCCTGATGGTATAGCAATAACATCCAAGTCATTTTAGATTATCATAACCTTAGGATTGACACACATTATATGCCAAAACTACTACAATCTCTCACCTCCATTGCATGAGAGAACTCGAAACGGCAATGAAATGGTTTGTGCCAACATCAGAGCTTTGCAAAAGCAGGTTTCCTCTTCTGATAGTGTGCTGAGATTGCCTCTTTTAGGTCGTCGGATAAAAGCATTCCTGAGTTCCAAGTGGCAACGTAATCCAACCCCTGATCCACTGGTAGGTCTCGGCTCCTTAGTAATACTGCCTTTGTTCCTGTGACAGCGAGAGGAGACTTGGCTGCAATTTCTGATTCGATAAACCATGACATACCATACATTAGAAAGACAACAAAACATCCAATTGGAAAGACAACAGCGGAAACATAGAACACAGAAGAAGAGAAAAAATGAACAGTCAATATACAATTAAAATCTGGAGTCACAAACTAGCACTGAGACTAAGCATGTTTCTGCATTTCAAACGAGGATTTCTTATATTCTTCTAAATCCAATAAGCACTACGCAGGTAGAAAGCTTACTAGAGTTATCCACACCTCCATATGTTTACAACAGTCTAGCAGATGGGGCTAACCCCATGAATTCTAGTTTCCCAATCATCCTTATCCATTGCCATATCTTTTCTAAGGCCATTATACCACATCTTATGTTCCAAGATTTCCCATCAACTTTTCTCAGCTTCATATGTTTAGCAAAATTTATTTAAAATTGCAGATAAAGACAAGAAAAACTATACAAATTCTCAAGTCATAGGAACCAAAATTGGAAGAACAATGTGATGAAATGACTGAAAAAAATTGTGTTCCACAACAACATATCAAACCTTAATTTCACTAAGTGAGCTTGCCTATAAATTCTAGCTCGCCAACCATCTCTATCTGTGACCATATCTTCTATTAGGCATTTGCAACTCATATCATGCCTAAAGCTTTTGACCAAAATTTTCTTCGTTTTGTTCTACCTCTTTGTTAAAGTCTTCCAAAAACCTCAATCAATCTTTTTTCACATGACCAAACCATCTAAATTAAGTTTCACTTATTTTACCTTTAATAAGAGTCACTTCAACATTATTACAAATAATCTCATTCTTCTCCAAAAACTTAGTGAATCTTCTTTTCACATGATCAAACCATCTAAATTAAATTTCACTTATTTTATCTTCAATAAGAGCCACTTCAAGCTTATTACAAATAACCTCATTTTAAATTCTATATTCTATCCATTGTATGTTGCACATCCATCATAACATACTCATCTCTATTATGATCATATGTTGTTGGCTTTTTATTGCCATAGAACAAAGTAGACATGGCCACGGTTCATGAACCGTCGGTTCTGGTTCATGAACCGCCGGTTCCGGTTCAAGAAATCTTTGAACCTGAACCGAACCGCCCAAGGGCGGTTTGGGACGGTTCGGTTCCGGTTCCGGTTCGTGTCGGTTCGATCAACGGTTTGGACCGGTTCGGTCAACGGTTTGAGCCGATTCGGTCAACGGTTCCGGTTCCGGTTCAAACCGAATTTTTTTAATTTTTTTTAAATATTGTTGTATTTAATTTTGGATATGGTAACAAGTAATAAATAATTAACAATATAATTGAATAAATTGATAAATAACAAAATGAGAAGATTGAAGAAATTGAAATTGAAATATTAAATGAGAGACAAAATTGAGAGAATAATAGCTTGAGACTTGAGAGAGAGAGAGAGAGAGAGAGAGAGAGAAAGTGTGAAAAATGAGTGGGGGAGGGAGGGGTATATATAGATAGGAATTATAAAATTAAAAAAAAAATTAATAAAATTGGAATTGGACCGTTGGGGGGGGGGGGGGGGTGCTGCACGGGGGGAGGGGGGGTGGTGGGGGGGGGGAGGGGTGCTGCACGGGGGGAGGGGGGGTTGTTCCGGTTCCGCGGAACCAGAACTGCGGAACCGGAACCGACGGTTCCGGTTCCCCGGAACCTTGAACCGGAACCGGACCGAATTTCGCCGGTTCAGTCCGGTTCCGGTTCCGGTTCGGCCGGTTCCGGGTCCGGTTCCGGTTCCGGCCGGTCCGGTTCCGGTTCGAACCGCCGGTTCGGTTCAATTTTAGCCATGTCTAGAACAAAGTAAGTCCAATGGTTGTCCTATAAAATTTTCGTCTTAATGTCTACAAAATTTTACACACATAAAACTTCAGACCCACTTTTCCATTCTAACAATCCTACCTTAATTATATGGGTAACATCGTTATTAATCTTCATCCTTTTGGATGATTGATCAAAAATATTTGAACTGATTTTTTTTTTTTTGGATGATTGTTGGGAGTAAAGGAAATAGAAGATTTACTCAGTTACTTGGCTCACCATTGATTGCACAAGATTATGTTTTCTAATGTAGATATAGAATGTACAATTAGCTGTTTTTTTGTATCAATTAGTTGTCTAATTAATTAATTTCCTAATTGTTTATGTTTCCTTAATAGCTAGTTTCCTTAGAAGATAAATTGATAGTTTCCTGTGAAGGTGCCAAGACTCACTTTAAATATAATTGCAAATATGTGCTTTGAATATACAAGAATTCTGAGAATTCCTACATTGTATCAGAGCCATCTTTCTAGGGCATCTTTTCCAATCCTTCATTGCTTTTCTCGTTTCCAGCTTTCTTTGTCTCTCCGACCTTCATTGCCACCATCACATACTTCTTGTTCTGCCTTCATCGCAGCCTTTCCTAATCATTCTCCCTTCTTTTTGTCACCATATGTCAACCGCTTCTTAGGATTCTATCTCAACTATTATGGGTGAACTGTCACCCTCACCTACGACTGTCTGCAGCAGGAACTAGAAGCGATTTCCATAATATGAATCCTCTACACTGGCTTGATGGAACTAACTACCTGCAGTGGAGTCACGTACATAGTTCTTAAAGGCGCGCCTAGGCGCAAGGTGCCTTAAAGACGCCAGTTCAGCGCCTCACCTGGGCCGAGGCGAGGCAATTTCAATGAGGCGCTCGCCTCGCACGGTGAGACGCCGAGGCGAGAGGCGCGCCTCATGAAATCTAGGTTTTAATTAAAACCTAAGCAGCCCAATTCCTCTCCTTTTCTCAGTTCCAGCATGTATACATTACAACAAATTTACATTTCTTTAGTTTAAGTAACTGTCCACATTTTCTTTTATTTATATTTTACCTTCCATTTACTTTAATACATAAATGTAAATAAGAAAGTACCCCCCATTTGGATTCAATAAAAATATCTAAAAAATCAAAATCCATAACAATAAGAAAATAGAATTTTAGTTTTAGTACAAACTCGAGATTTAGCGATTTTATCACCCCCAAAATACATACCTACTATTTCTTGAAAAATTCATTAAAAATCATTTTAACAATAATGAATATTAGCTATCAAAATACCGGGAGATAGTTTTTCAAAATGAAAACATTTTCTTATACGTCTCCTTATTATGCGCTAATCTTCCAGACTTAGAAAAATAACATTTTTCAAAATAAAAACATTTTCTTGATTGTGGACTTGTAGTGTTTATTGATTGTGGGGAGTACTAAAGCTTGTCCAAAATGTCCTCCATCAGTAAAACAAGAGATTGGAGAGTACATGCAAAAGAAGAAGAATAATAGGGAAGAGTGAAATATGGCACCGTTAGATGATGATTTTTAATTTGGTGAAGGGTATGATAATGATGATTATGAGGAGCTGCCTCAAGTAGGAAAAGACCCAATGTATCTACCCAATGTATTAAACAAACTCGATCGCAATTGAGTTCAACTTTGGCTTCGACTTCAAAGCAGCAAGTAACTTAGGTGATTGAAGAGGAGGAAAGTGAGACAGAGACCGAAGATGATGAAGACTTGGAAAAGGGAGAAGAATTGGGATAGGAAGAAAAAGATGAAGGGGTGATTGAAGGGGATGATGGAAGATATTGACCTTGATGTTGATGATCTCCTTGATGATGATGATTGATTAAAACTTCTTTATTGATTGTGAACTTGTAGTGTTTATATGTTTGTTTAGAACTTTGCATGATGATTGGTACTTGTTTGACTTTGAGACTTTAAGTTTGAACTTTGATGATGTTTCTAGTTTAGAATTTGCATGATGAATGAATCAACTTTGATGATATTAGTTTAGAATTTGAAGATAATGAATCATTAATGATATGCATATGTTATTATTGATAATTTGATAGTTTTTTTTATGATTTTACAAGATTTTGAGTTTTTTTTTTCTAAAAGGTGCGCCTCGCTTCGCAAATGCGCCCCTCGCGTGTCAGGCTCCAGGACCCTTTGCGCTCGCTGCGCCTCGCGCCTTTCAGAACTATGGTCACGTAGTTCGCACTTTTCTCAAAGCAAGAGAGAAGATAGGACATCTTACCAACCCTAACCCAAAAGAAAAAGATATAAGATTTAGGGCATGGGATGAAGAAAATTCAATGATTATATCCTGGTTATGGAATTCTATAAAACCAAAGATCCGTAAAAATTTGATGTTCCTTACCACTACAAAGGAAATATGGGAAAATCTGCAACAGACTTACTCCAAGAAGAAAGATGCAACATTGATCTACAAGCTCCAAACAAGGGGGAATGTGTGTCACCTAGTATTACAACCAAATGATTGGATTTTGGCTTGAAATAGACCACAATCAAGATCTGAAACTGTAATGCAGCCATGACATTCAAGTGGTTCAAGAATTACTCGAAAATGATCGAGTATTTGAATTATTTGCAAAATTGAATTTTGAGTATGATCATATTAGAGTTCAAATCATTGGTAAGGTTCCTATACCACTCTTTGTGAATGTTTTTCAATTGTTCGTGTTGAAGAGAGTTGATGAGGTGTTATGCTAGAACCTTGTATACAAGAGGCTGCAACAATGATCTCTCGTAGACCTGGAGAAGGAGGGAATAAAGGAAACAATAATTTGAGGATAGTAGAATCTAGCAAAGATGGATTGTGGGGCACCTACTGCAACAAACCTTGCCACACTCATGAGAACTGTTTTAAACTACATGGTAAGGCCCAAGTTTTGGCACGAATAGGAGGATTCAAGGGCCAAGGAAATAGCCAAGCTAATGTGGCCAGCAAAAAGCAATCACTAATTGACACTACACAGCCAAACAAGGAGTCCACAAAATTCAACAAAGAAGATATAGGAAGATTGAGACGCCTTGAATCCCTAGATAAATCTTCAAGTTCTTGTTCTCTTGCCAAACGTGATATGTGTCTTATGACTGATTCTTTTAAAGCATCACATACTAAAACAAGTAGATGGCTTGTAAATTCCAAGGCAACTAATCATATGATTCATGATATCTCTTTTTTTATTCATACAAACCAACCCAAGGAAACCAAAAAATTATTATAGCTGATGGCTCTCCCACTAACATTGTTGGACAAGAAAGTATTCATCTTACCCCTTCCATATCTATTACAAATGTCCTACATATCCCTAACCTTTCAACTAATCTTATCTTTGTCCAAAAAATTACTAAAGAACTCCATTGCAAACTAACATTCTTTGACTTTCATAGTGTATTTCAGGATCAAGTCTCGGGAAAGATGATTGAATTTGCTAGAGAGTGATGGGTTGTACTACCTTGAGGATCTTGACAATGGTCAAATAAAGGGAAACTAGTCTCCTTTCTCTCAAGCCCTTGTAACCACATCTAATAAACAAACGATTTGGGCACATCATCTTCGTCTTGGTCATCCACCTTTTCTTCTCTTAAAACATATGTTTCCATTATTGTTTAAAGTTCTGGTTGTGTTAGATTTTCAATGTGAAGTGTGTCAATTTGCTAAACACTATCGTACTTCATTCCCTATCAATTCAATGAAATGTAGTCATTCTTTTATTTTGATACATTCTGATATTTGGGAGCTAACAAAGATTCTTGAGATTCATGGGGCTAAGTAGTTTGTCACTTTTAGTGATGACTGCATTAGGGTTACTTGGTTGTTTTTAATGAAAGACAAATCTAAAGTTAGTTCATTGCTTCCTCAATTTCAAAAATGATTTTTACTCAATTTGGAGCAAAAATAAAACGATTTGGCTCAAATAATGTCAAGGATTATTTCAATGAGAATCTATCTTCCTTTTTTATCAAGGAATGTATTATTCATAAATTTTCCTGTGTTGAAACCCCACAGCAAAATGGGGTGGCAAAATGAAAAAATTGTCATCTCCTAGAAGTCACTTGTGCACTTCTTTTTTAGTCTAATGCTCCAAAATTCCTATGGGGCAAAGCAGTTCTAATAGTTAGTTAGCTCATAAATCATCTTCCTTCTAAAGTCCTAGCCAATCATAGTCCTATACATATTCTATCCAACCATTTTCCAAACATTGTGTCTACTAGAAATATGTCCCCAAAAGTATTTGGCTGTGTTGCTTTCTTGCATATTCACAAAAACTCACCAATCTAAATTAGACCCCTAGGCAAAGAAGTGCATCTTTGTTGGTTGTTCTTCTGCCCAAAAGAGTTACAAATGTTATGATCCTTCTAGTCGATGCGCTTATGTTTCTCTTGATGTCACATTTCATAAGTCTCAACCTTTTTATAGTGTCATGACCCAAGGGCATTAGTTGTAATTGTTTCATGTTTGTAATTTCTCTTAGTGTGTAGTGTGTACTTGAGTTGAAGTTCGTTAGTATGTTAGTGGGGTAAGAACTACATTGATGTAAACAGGCCTATAAATAGGCTATTGAATAGAGAATAGAGGCTATGATGAATTGAATGAAATCAATCTGTTTCCTTCTCACTCTTTTCTCTCTCTCTCTCTCTCTCTCTCTCTCCAAACCATTCCCTTCCCTTCTCAATTTCTCCCTCTATTCTGTTCTTTCTTCTTCAAATTCTTCCAAAATTCCATTCTAAACCCTAGGAAAACCTAGGGTCGTGACAACAGTTCTTGGCTATGGATCCAACTAATTCCAGGGGTGATTCCGATGACAAAATCCAGTAGTAGACCCATCGAAACAAGTCAGGATGTCTTCAGAAGCTAATCTTGATCGAAGTTGAGTGTGCGGATCCCAGCGATTGCAACCTGAGATCCGGTCGAAAAGAAGACTTTGATTGGCAAGTGGGGTGGAATTGAACGAGTTGCAAGAGGTAATTCAAGAAGCGGTGAATTTCGATGATTTTGAGAAAATTTCATCAAAGTCAAGGGCTTCCAACCATTAGTCAGTGATTGGGTAAGAAGAAGTCATCAACTAGGGGGTGATCGTTGAATCATCGTGATCACAATTTTGATTACGGGCGATCATGAAGGCATGGTTGTTTGTTCCAAGACAAAGCAAGCAGTGTTGGAAGGATTGAGCTGTAAGAAGCAGACGCAAAAAGGTCAGCGGAGCCGACAATCTTAAGGCGTGATTCCAAAGCAAGGACAACAGTATCGATCAAAGGCAGTTTTCGGCGAAACTCTAGGCAATTCTTGTTCGTCGCTTTAAGGCGAAGAAGGGAATAGGTCTAAGCGTAGGTCAAGAAGCGATCTTGATTGAAGATTCAAAGCAAAGATCCTCGACTGAGAGTTTGGAAATTTCAATAGCTGATTGTTGAAGTTTGCCTAGAGTTTGTGCGGTAGAAGATCAGTAAAGTATTAAAGATTATCGACTGGAAGTTATTAATCAGTTAGGGTTTTTTTTAGGCCAAAGTGTAATTAATGTATCTTTAGGGGTCTAATTGTAAATACCCAATAGTTATTAGTTATATGGGGGGTTTCGCCTCCTCTATAAATAAGAGGGCAAGGCGGCAGTCTAATATATCTCCTCTCTTGTCAAGTTCTCGATTACTATTGTGAGTATTCTTTGTTCTAGAGAAAGTGAGGTATGTGTATTGTGTTCTTGAGTTTTCTTGGAGTGAATAAGGGTTGTACTTGAGTGATAGGATTGAGAGAGGGCTTGGGTTTTGTACTGATCAGTTTCATCCTAATAAAAGGCTTCTCTTGGTGGATGTTTGAAGGCTGGATGTAGGATTGCCAAAGGCATTCCAAACCAGAATAAATCTGCGCCTAATGCTATTTGGTTTGATCTTTTCAATTCTGTTATTTTCTTTTCTGTTGTTCATATTTTCTGTTCTTATATTTACACTGCATCCGAGAGTGTTTGAGAGGGTTTATGTGAGGGTTTTCTCGCCTAAGGGTATAATCTAAGAGTCCTAAGGTTAACACTGATTCCATGAAGCTTGAAGTAGTGGGTTGGATTTTTGAAGGCGAATTCTGACGATTGATTCTTGGCTACTAATTTCTGACACTTCACGACTGTATGGTTCTTGGAAACTGCTCAAGAGGCAATTGATAGATTGTTGTCTTAGAGGCGAATTTTCAAGGATTGGAATTGTGGAGATGGAGAACAGATTCCAAGAGAAAGTCGCTAATCTCACTCAAAAATTGGAACGACTTAATGATTATGATTTCACAAAGATTCTATATCAGTTTACCAAAGGAATTTTTTTCAAGATCCACCACAGAACCGATTCCAATGAGAGTTGGAATCCTACCAAAGACCTCTAATCTGCAAGAAGCTAATGACTCAACTAAATTGAATCAGGAATTTCTAACTGAAGGATCATTTATCGGTGGGGAAGGTGGTATAGGATTACTTCCTCAAATTTCTAACTTACCGGAAATTGAGGAACAATCTAAATTGAAAAACAATATTGATTCATTAGAAAACTCGACTATAAATCTTTCCGGAGATGAAAGTTAGGAAGGAGGTTGAGTTCTAGCCATTAAAGGAACTTGCATGTTGAAGTTTGCACAAAGTCTTAAAATCAGAATAAAAGCATTAAAGGAATCGAATGTTTTTATGTTTTAAAAGCAGTTGTAACGGTAACTAACCATGTAATGGTTAGTATCGAATTTTTTGCTTCCTTTTATGTCTTGTAATTACCACCTCCTCTATCCTCTATAAATAGAGGGGCCGGCTATGTTTCTATTATGTCTTTTCTTTGAGTTTTCATGTACACGATAGAGAGAAAAGCCTAGGGTATTAGACTTTGTAATCTCTGTGAGAAAAACCTGTGCGAGTAGGCTTTGTGTGTGTGCATTGGTCAGTTTGATAGTGGATTCTACGGTATCGGCCCTAGTCTGGATGTAAGACTTTGATTCATTTAAAGTCCAAAATAGGATAAACTCTTTTCTCTCTTATTTTTTCTATTATCGCATGAGTGCGAGTTATTGTGTGCTTAGTATTCAATCATTCGCTCAACAACTTGGTATCAGAGCTAGAACTACAAGTGCATAATGAAGATTCCCTCATAGGAGTTAAGACAAAAATTGAAATCAAGAAATGGCTCTATCGGCATCATCCTCAAGTATGATATTGAGAAATTCAATGGCAATAATGATTTTGCATTGTGGAAAATTAAGATGTAGGTGCTTCTTGGAAATCTTGGATTGAAAGAGGTGCTAAAGAAGGAGTCAAAAGAAAAGGTGGGAGAAGGGGTCAAGATTCTATTGGCGGAACGGAAGGCAAATATAGAAGAGAAGGCGTACAATAACCTCATTCTAAGTTTGGGCGATAAGGTTCTCCGAGAGGTCTCCAAGATGACTACGCCTTTGGAGATACGGAAGAAATTGGACAGTCTCTACTTGACAAAGACATTGTCAAGCCGGTTATTTCTAAAGGCCATAGTTATTAAAGGCGCGCCTAGGCGCAAGGCGCCATTTTGGCGCCTCGCCTGGGCTGAGGCGAGGCGGTTTCTGCAAGGCGCGCGCCTTGCAAAGGCGCGCCTCATGAAAACCGCGCCTGCATCATTTCTTTCTCTCCTCTCCAACATCCCCTCTTCTCAGTTTCAGCATGTATACATCACTACTTATTTACATTTCTTTAGTTTAAGTAAATGTCCACATTTTCTTTTATTTATATTTTACCTTCCATTTACTTTAATACATAAATGTAAATAAGAAAGTACCCCCCATTTGGATTCAATAAAAATATCTAAAAAATCAAAATCCATAACAATAAGAAAATAGAATTTTGATTTTAGTACAAATTCAGGATTTAGCGATTTTACCACCCCCAAAATACATACCTACTATTTCTTGAAAAATTCATTAAAAATCATTTTAACAACAATGAATATTAACTATCAAAATACCGGGAGTTAGTTTTTCAAAATGAAAACATTTTCTTATATGTCTCCTTATAATGCCCTAATCTTCCAGACTTAGAAAAAATGCGCTAATCTTCCAGACCTAGAAAAATAGCATTTTTCAAAATGAAAGCATTTTCTTGATTGTGGACTTGTAGTGTTTATTGATTGTGGAGAATACTAAAGCTATTCCAAAATGTCCTCCATCCATAGTTTTGAAAGGCGCGAGGCGCAAAAGGTCCTGGAGCCTGAGGCACGAGGCGCACGAGGCGAGGCGCGCCTTTGCGAAGCGAGGCGCACCTTTGAAGTCGAAGCCGAAGTTGATCCCAATTGTGATCGAGTTTGTTTAGTTCTAAATTGATAACTAGGCTCTCCAACTCCTGCAGCCGCAGCAACATTACTCCATGTCAACCCATCCCCAATGTCATCTGGAAAAACAGTTTCATCATCTTTATCATTCTCCTCATCAAGTTTTCCAGTCAACCATTCATTGCTTTCATCAATGTCAGTCAATATGATAGGGTCAATGGTATCACGCATTTGATATCGACGCCTCAATGCTCTATTGTATTTCACAAACACCAAGTCGTTTAAACGAAGTTGATCAAGCCTGTTTCTCCGTTTAGTATGAAGCTGCAACAATTTATGCAAAAACATACTAAGAATAAGTTACATGAAATAAATCAACTACTAATAAAAATTGTAAGTGTATATGTACAATGCACTTACATTTTCAAACACACTCCAATTACGTTCACACCCAGATGAACTACAAGTCAAGCTAAGAATTTTAATTGCAAATTTTTGCAACGTGGGTGTTGACATTCCATATGAAGGCCACCATTCAGCTGTCCAATAAAATTCATGGGTTAGTTATTATCTATTATCTAGGATGATTATATATATAATGTAATATATATATATGTACCTGGTGATTTCTCAGCTCTCTTTCTAATAGCCATATAGTTTCCAAAGAACCCATCTGCATTGTTATACATCGAAAGCTCAGCATCAATTTGGTCTTGAACCTTTATATCTGGATTTAACTTTCTAATGCATTCATATAAGCCATTCATGATCTCTGGATCTATATGTTCAGCCTTGTAGAAATATTCTGGGTTCAAGTACCAACCAGCTGCGTGCAAGGGGCGATGAAGCTGAACATCCCATCGATTATCAATAATCTGAAAAATGGGTGCATACTTCTTTTCATCCCCATTAAAAGAGTTAGCAATCGCTTCTTTGGCCCTATCCATGGCCTCATATATGTATCCCATAGCAGGCTTCTTCTCACCATCCACTAAGCGCAATACACGCACCAATGGACCAGCCACCTTTAAAGCAAATACAACATTGTTCCAAAATGAAGGCATCAAAATCACTTCTACAACCTTTTTAGCCCCCGCTTCTTTTATCCACTTGCTTGTCATCCACTCCTCGGAGGTAAACATCCTTCTAAGGTTGCTTTTCAGACTATGCATCCTGCCCAAAGTGATAAAGGCAGTTGCAAACCGTGTTTTTGCAGGCCTCAACAACTCTTTCTTGTCAGTAAACCTTCTAAGCATGTTTACTAGACCCGAACGAGTATAAATATAGCTATTCACCATAACAGCTCTCTCAAATGTCTTCTTCATATTAGGCAACTTGAAAATATCTTCCAACATTAAATCCAAACAGTGCGCTGCACATGGTGTCCAAAACAACGTAGGATATTTTGCCTCCAAAAATCTTCCTGTTATTATTTAGAGTGAAATTAACAAGATATTAGTAAATAATAAATATCTAATGAATATTCAAATTGTTCTATTTATAAACATAATACAAATTACAAAAATAAATTTCATACCTGCTAAAACATTGTTTGAAGCACTATCGGTGACCACTTGCACCACATTTCTTACTCCAATCTTTTCCACACATTTACTTAATAATTGAAACATCTTTTCCCCAGTCTTTGAATAGCTAGAACCATCAACAGACTCCAAGAACATACTTCCTTTAGGAGAATTGACTAAAAAGTTAATCAATGTCCTTTCCCTCTTGTCTTTCCAGCCATCTGACAAAATGGAACATCCATATTTGGCCCACGCCTCTTCATGATCTTTCATCATTTCACGAGTGGCTTCCACCTCTTGTTTGAGAAGAGGAACCCTGACTTCATGGTAACTAGGCGGCTTCACACCCAGACCA
The DNA here is from genome assembly GCF_014633365.1 of Diospyros lotus. NCBI lineage: Eukaryota > Viridiplantae > Streptophyta > Magnoliopsida > Ericales > Ebenaceae > Diospyros > Diospyros lotus. Next base: position 10,376,129 of record NC_068346.1, on the reverse strand, counting down.
TACTGACCAACTACTTCTATAAATACTTTAAAACTGTCATATGTCACTGCATTGAATGGAATGCCTGCATCATACATCCATCGTGCAAAGCTTCTACAAACTCGAGCTCTTAACTCTTTTTTTGCAAAATCATGCTCACCCAACCTTGTTTGCTTTCCTTTGCCCTTGCTTTTCAACACATTAACTTCTGGGTCTTTAAAAAAAACATCAAGTGGACCTTTTTGTGTTGGCCCTTTAACACTACCAATACTACCAGTACCGCTTCCACTTCCGGTAGATACATTAGGTCTTTTTCTACTTTGAGGCAGCGGCTCATCATCATCATCATCATACCCTTCACCAAATTGAATATCATCATCTAACGATGCTATATTTAGCTCATCCCTGTTATTTTTCTTCTTTTGCATGTACTCTCCAATCTCTTCTTTTACTGATGGAGGACATTTTGGACAAGCTTTAGTATTCCTAAAACCGCCCACAAGATGTTTCGCCCGAAATATACCACCTTTTGTTACTTTACGACAAAATTTACATGTGGTGGTATTTCTATCATTAGGATCAGCTTCAAAATAATTCCATGCCGGGTCCGTTTTGGAAGTGGTTGACGACATTTATTGGGCTGTTGCAACACAGTTCCAATTTCATCAAAATTCTCCTAATTATAGAAATAAATTATAAAGACTTAAAAGCAAATTTCAGCAACCAGCTGCCAGCAAAATAAATTAAGCAAAAATGCAAGAAATAAACAAATAAAATACAACTAAAGAACTTACAATATGAAATTATGAATATAGGAGAAGATGTGGGCAGCGGCGGCGGCAGCTTTAGGCCCTTAGCAGCTTCAACTTGAAGAGCTCAAGAGCAGATGAGAAGAGGCGAGGAAGAGAGGAGAAGACCGTGGCGTGGGCAGACTCAGTAGAGGAGAATAGAAGAAAGGGTGCGGCTAGAGACTGGAGAGGAAGATCGAGCAAGCAGCGAGCTGGAGAGGAGAGGAAGAGAGGAGGCAGGCGCGGCAGAGAGGAAGAGGAGGATCGGGCTGGGGCTGGAGAGAAAGAGAGGAGGGGGTCGCAGCTGGAGAGGAGAGGAAGAAGAAGATCGGGCGAGGGCGAGCTGGAGAGAAGAGGAAGAGAGGAGGCAGGCGTAGCCGCGCGGCTAGGGCTAGAGAGGAAGAGGAAGAATGGAAGATCGGGCGAGGGCGAGCGAGCAGCGAGGGCCAGCGAGCAGCGAGTTGGGAGGAGAGGCAAGCACGGTAGATGCTATAGTCGGGAGGAGTGAGGAGCGAGCAGCGAGCTGGAGAGGAGAGGCAAGCGCGGCTGGATGCAGTCGGGAGGAGAGGCAAGTGCGATTGGGCTGCAAGATTTAAGTAGAAAACCTCAGTTTCATGAGGCACGCCTAGGCGCGCCTCACGCCCCAGCGCCTAGGCGCGCAAGGCGAGGGCCTCGCCAAAACCGCCTCGCCTTGGCCAAGGCGAGGCGCCAAACTGGCGCCTTAAGGCGCCTCGCGCCTAGGCGCGCGCCTAGGCGCGCCTTTGATAACTATGCCTCCATCAATAAAACAAGAGATTGGAGAGTACATGCAAAAGAAGAAAAATAACAGGGAATCAGGGATGAGCAAAATATGGCACCGTAAGATGATGATTTTCAATTTGGTGAAGGGTATGATGATGATGATGATTAAAACTTCTTTATTGATTGTGGACTTGTAGTGTTTATATGTTTGTTTAGAACTTTGCATGATGGTTGGTACTTGTTTGAGTTTGAGACTTTAAGTTTGAACTTTGATGATGTTTCTAGTTTAAAAATTGTATGATGAATGAATTAACTTTGATGTTAGTTTAGAATTTGAAGATAATGAAACATTAATGATATGCATGTGTTATTATTGATAATTTGATAGTTTTTATGATTTTACAAGATTTTTAGTTTTTTTTCTAAAAGGTGCGCCTCGCTTCGCAAAGGCGCGCCTCGCCTCGTGCGCCTCGCGCCTCAGGCTCCAGGATCTTTTGCGCCTCGCGCCTTTCAGAACTATGCTAAAGGCAAGATTATTTACTTTTAGAATGAAAGATAATCAGAAATTGCAAGATCATATTAACGAATTCAATAAACTTCGTCTAGATTTAGAAGATATTAATGTTAAATATGATGATGAAGATAAAGCTTTGGTTTTACTGCACTCTTTGCCTCTGTCATATGAGCACTTTGTAGATATCTTGCATCACAGTAGGGAAAAGTTGTCTTTAGATGATGTAATAGGAGCCCTAAATTCTAAAGACTTAAGATTTAAATTGGATGAAAAGTCACCCACTGGAGAAGTAGTAACTGCTAGATCTAGGAACACCAAGAGAGACCCTAAGTCAAAGGGAAATTCTAGGTCAAGTCAAGAAATGGGAAAAATCCAATTAAATGTTATTACTGTCATGAAGATAGGCACATTAAGAGAAACTGTCCTAAGAGAAAAATTGACTTACAAGATAAAAATATTTCTGATGGTGTAGCCTCGGTATGTGAATTCGAGTATGATAGTTCGGATGCTTTAGTTGTGTCACATAAAACTAAAAAAGAGATATGGATAACGGATTCAGGATGCTCTTTTCATATGACACCAAATAAGCACTAGTTTGTGAACTATCAAGACACTAATGGGGGTAAAGTCCTATTAGGAAATGATCATGAGTGCAAGGTCCTTGGTATAGATAGGAGATGTTAGATTAAAGATGAATGATAATTCCTATAGAACTCTAAAAGCTGTGAGACATGTTCCTGAGTTAAAGAGAAATTCGATTTCTCTTGGAGAATTGGCTAGGAACGGTCACTGTTTTAAGGGAGAATGAGAAACTCTAAAGGTAACTAGAGGATCCTTAGTATGTATGAAGGCCTTACAGAAAAATGGTATACAGGTGTTGCAAGCGGCTGCCTTGAATGGAGAAGCAACAATAGCTGGAGAAAAGGCAGTCACACAGGCAAGACTTTGGCACCTTAGAATGTCACATATAAGTGAACTTGTTCTAAAAGAATTATCAAATCAAGGGATTTTGGAAAAGGATCAGGTGGCAGGTCTAGATAAGTGTCTCCTGCATCTATGGGAAGTCTACTAAGGTGAAATTTAGTAAACATGCCATACACTCCTCAAAGGCACCTCTAGATTATATACATAATGATCTATGGGGACCTGCCTAGACTTTTACTCATGGTGAAGCAAGATATTTTCTATCAATAATAGATGATTATTCAAGGATGGTCAGGGTTTATGTCTTGAAATCCAAAGAACAGACTTTTGAAGCTTTCAAGACATGGAAGACCATGATAGAAAATCAAAAAGGGAAGAAAATTAAAACAATAAGGACCGATAATGGCCTTGGATTTTGCAATAGGGAATTCATGGATTTATGCAAGGATAACGGGATAGTTCGACATCTAATTGCCCCTGGGAATCCTAGATAAAATGGCCTTGCAGAAAGAATGAATATGACACTTCTAGAAAGAGTGAGGTGTATGCAATTTCATGCAAATCTATCTAAGGCATTTTGGGGAGAAGACATGAACATTACTGCATATGTGATTACTAGATCACCATCAGCAACTATTGGTTTTAAAACCCCTTATGAGAAATGGGCTGGGCATAAACCTAATGTAGAACACTTGAGGGTATTTGGGTGTATTGCATATGCCCATGTGAAACAAGGAAAGTTAGATCCCAGGGCAAAGAAATGTATTTTCATTGGATACCCGACTAGGGTAAAGGGGGGTATAAGCTATGGAATTTAAAACCTAAAAGCCAAAAGATTCTCATTACCTGAGATGTTATCTTTAACGAAAATTCCCTAACTAAAGGCTTGTAGGAAAAGGATAATGAGCAAACATCTCCTACAACAGAATCAATAGACATTGAGTGGCAAGATGAAATTCCAAGTACCAATACTGATAATCCTCAAAATTATGATCTAGATCATCATGAGGAAGTTGAGGAATCAATAGTGGACTAGGAATTTGACCCTCAAGAAGAGTGTAGGGTTGAATTAGATGCTGAGGGTGAGCCTGATTCACAAAGGTACAACGTTGCAAGAGATAGGCAGAAAAGGCAAAGCAGACCTCCTAAACGTTATGGCTACTCAAATCTAATATATTATGCACTTACAAGTGCATCAGAAGTTATTGGAGATAAGCTCCTGACTTATAAGGAAGCAGTCTCCTCAAAAGGACTTTCTTAAATGGATTGAAGCCATGAAGTCCGAAATAAACTCTCTTAAGAAGAATAAAACCTGGACCCTGGTTGAAAGGCCTCGAGGACAAAGAATAGTGAGCTGCAAATGACTATATAAGGTAAAGGAAGGATCAGGAGAAAATGCAAAGCCTAGCTATAAAGCTATAGATAGGTTGCAAGAGGTTTCACTCAAGTTCCAAGAGTGGATTTCAATGAGATATTCTCCCCGGTTGTGTGGCATACCTCAATTAGAGTTCTTCTAGCAATGACAACTCAATTAAACATGGTTTTGGAGCAAATAGATGTTACAACAACATTCTTACATGGGAAATTAGATGAAAAATCCTCATGGAGCAGCCAAAAGGGTTCGAATCAAAAGGGAAAAGAGAACAGGTCTGCCTGATTGAAGAAATCCTTGTATGGACTCAAGCAATCCCCACGTCAATGGTATAAGAGATTTTATACCTTTATGATAGAACATGGGTTTAACGATATGCCGATTGCTAACCAATCAGGGAAAGAAATTCAACAGTTAAAGCTGGATTTGAAGTCAACATTTGAGATGAAGAATTTAGGAGAGGCAAAAAAAAAAAATTGGGAATAGAAATTACCAGAAATAGGTAGAAAAGAACCCTATGTCTCACAGAAAACATATTTAAGAAAACTAATTTAGAAGTTTGGAATGGTTGAGGCAAAGGCTGTAAGTATTCCATTTGCCTAGCACTTTAAATTGTCAGCAATCCAATCCCCCACTAACAAGGAAGATCAAGAAGAAATGAGAGAAATCCCCTCTTCAAGTGCGGTAAGGAGCCTGATATATGGTATGATATGTACTCGGCTAAACCTAGCATATGCAATGAGTATAATCGGCCAGTTTATGGCAAACCTTGGAAAACCTCATTGGAGTGTAGTTAAATGGGTATTTAAGTACTTGAAAGGATCATTGGATATAGTGTTAGTTTATGGTGGAGCCAAGGTCGAAAGTGAGGCTAGTATCCTAGGATATTCAGATGCAGACTATGCAGCAAATCTGGATAGAAGAAGGTCCACAACTAGTTATGTTTTCCAATTCTGGGATGCTACACTAAGTTGGAAAGCACGTCTACAACATGTAGTAGCCTTGTTAACTACTAAGGCAGAATATATTACTATTTCAAAGGCAATTAAGGAAGCATTGTGGATAAAAGGATTGCTAGGAGAATTACTTGGAAGGGAGATATATACTACTATTATGTGTGACAGTTAGAGTGCCATTCATCTATCTAAGAACCAGACCCCTCAGGAACACACAAAGCACATCAATGTGCGACATCATTTCATATGGGAGGTGCTAGACAGGAAGGAGCTTAAGCTGGTAAAGGTAGCTAGTGAAGACAATGTAACAGACATGTTCACCAAGGTCGTTCCAGCAGTCAAGTTGAAGCATTGTTTGAAGCTACTCCAGATAGCTTCAGGAAGCCTAGATAGTCAAGCTTAGGATATGGAAGAATGAAGGTAAGGAAGAAGGCAGATGTAGAATCCACAGGAATGAAGATTGAAGACTGAACATTAAAGACTAAAGATTGAAGACTCAACTTATGAAAATGATGGAGAAATTGTTGAAGTTTGCACAAAGTAAGTCTTAAAATCAAAATAAAGGTATTAAAGGAATCGGATGTTTTTATGTTTTAAAAGCAGTTGTAACGGTAACTAACCATGTAATGGTTAGTATCGAATTTTTTGCTTTCTTTTATGTCTTGTAATTACCGCCTCTTCTATCCTCTATAAATAGAGGGGTCGGCTATGTTTCTATTATGTCTTTTATTTGAGTTTTGATGTACACGATAGAGAGAAAAGCCTAGGGTATTAGACTTTGTAATCTCTGTGAGAAAAGCCTGTGCGAGTAGGCTTTGTGTGTGTGTACTGGTCAGTTCAATAGTGGAATATGTGGCATCAACCCCAGTCTGGATGTAGGACTTTGATTCATTCACAGTCCAAACTAGGATAAACTCTTTTGTCTCTTGTTTTTTCTGTTATCGCATGAGAATGTGAGTTATTGTGTGCTTAGTATTTGATCATTTGCTGAACACTGTGGAACATTCTCATCTCTTCCTATGCAATCAGGATATCAAGACAAGAATGGCAGAAGATAAACCCATAGTGTACGCCGTCAAACAAGTAAAACATATTTTTAAAGCATTGCTAGAGTATGTAAATGTTGAGGGGGTGAACAATTCAAGGTGATAGAGCGACCCGTAGAGCATAAAGATCTATTTAAAAGTTACTTGGTGGATCTTTAGAAAAATGAGAAGGAAGAAGCTACAGAGGAGTGGAGGAAACAATTGAAGCGAGTCTACGTTGCTCAATTACATCTACAGGATATTGCAGATATCATGGCAGTTGAACTAATCTTAGCAGAGGTCAAGGAAATTTCTAGAACTAACAAATCAATGGGAGAAGAGAGCCTTAGCATGGAGATCTTCAAGGTCTACATTTTATGTTTGTAGGAAAAGCAAAAGAAAAAGAATGTAAGAGAAGAGGAAAAAGCTTAAGAGGAGAAAGAAAGAAGGACAAAACAGCTAGTGAACTAGTGAAAGTTGGGATTGGATGACAAACAGGGCAAGTCACTGTGAGTTCTTGGGGGGGGGGGGGGGGGGGGGAGGAATAATTGTCATGACCCAAGGGCATTAGCTGTAATTGTTTCTTGTTTGTAATTTCCCTTAGTGTGTACTTGAGTTGTAGTTTGTTAGTTGCTTAGTTGGGTAATAACTGCATGGATGTAAACAGCTTATAAATAGGCTATTGAATAGAGAATAAAAGCTATTGATGAATTGAATGAAATCAGTATGTTTCCCTCTCACTCTTATCTCTCTCTTTGTCCAAACCAGTCCCTTCTCTTCTCAATTTCTCCCTCTTTCTGTTCTGTTTTCTCCCTCCATTTTGTTCTTTCTTCTAAAATTCCCATTCTAAACCCTAGGAAAACCTAGGGTCAGGACAACCACCTTGTCCTTATCGAAATCAACTGTTATGAATCCTAAATTACAGCTAAGAAGTTGTTGCTCTGATACCAAATGTTAGGACCCTAGTTCTAACTGATGCTTCCTTTAAAGATAGAACTAGAAATTAAGGAAGAAATAGCGAGAATTGCAGGGGTAACAGATAGAATATTAGGGAGAACAGACAAAAATTAGGGAGAATTGACAAAAAGGGGGGGGGGGGGGGGGGGGAATCCAAAAGAAATAGGGGAGAAAATAGATAGAACTTGAGGAAGAACTGAGAGAATCTAATATTCTTCTTAATAATTCAAAACATGATGCATCAGCAGTGAGGGTATAGCTTTATATATAAGCTATCCCAATTTTACATGGCAGTTACTATATCCTCCACTATCAATAATTGCTGTTAAATCACTCCACTACTCCATAACTGTAATTCCTAGAACATAACTGTAAATAACCACTAAATAAATATATATAACAATTGAAAATAAAAACAAGAAAATATCTTCCTAATTCTTGGGATCATGACATGTACATACATAGCACTCTATATATATATATATATCGATGGTTTCTTGGAACAATGTCTTGCTTCCAGTGTGTACATACACAGATTTGCAGTGGTTGGAATCACTCATAGGTTTCAAGGAGTTTGTCAATGTTTCAATGTTGCTATACTAAGCCTCCATTGACTATTTTGTACCATGTGCATATAGTGATCACAATGATTTGGGTTTTGCTCTCTTCTCGGTTTTGTAAGCCTAGGTGTATATCTATTACAATAATTGCACTTACTAAAAATCTCAAATTTCTATTTTGATTAATTTCGTTCGTCTTGGTTACTGTCATGGAAGGCTCGTTCGGACAGTGAATTAGAGTAGCAAAATTTTGATTTTCTTTTACTGCTATAATTCCTTCATTGCTGTAATTTTGTTCTCTCACTACTGTAATTCCTCTATTAGTATTAGCTAGGCAAGGCTGTAAGATTCCCCACGTTGAGGGGCTGGAATAGGACAAAAGGTTGGTTATAACTGAATGAGGGAGGGATCCATTATGGTAGCACCTACACCCTACCAGTTGTATATATTCTCCTAAGCTATGCTGAGGAATTATCTTTGAATTGAATATCAGAAATTTCTTCTTCCTTCTCTTCTCTTACCCCCCCCCCCCCCTTTTCTCTCTCTCTCTCTCTCTGTCACTTTCTTCCTTGTCACTCTCTTTCTCCCTTGCTCTGTTCTATTATGTTCTTACCGAAATCATCTTCTAATCCATTCCGGACTAAGAGCGTACCAAATTCATGGAAGAGCCGTGACAGTTACTTTGACTAATATAGTCAAATTGACTTCTAAAATTTTGGATTTGATTTGATTTGATTTTAACATATTTGGTTGCTAAATCATTCCTCAATTGACCAAAATAATTCATTGTGCACCCCTAGTTGGAGTAGCTATGCTAGTAGCTCAAGGGATGCATGGTTCATTCTACCAATCGCAAAATAGTTCTAAAACTGTGCAATAAAGCTCAAGCCTTACCTGGTAGTGAAGAAACCTTTGGGTTTTTCATTGGGTGATTATAGTTAAGTAGTTGGATCTATATGTGATGAACAAATTGGTACTATCAGGTATAATATGGCCAATTCTTGTACAGAAGAGATGATTTGAAGAAAGCAAATTATCTAGTGTATTAGAGGGCATAGCCAAGCTAATGAGAACAAGTTACCTATAGCATCTCTTGCTCAGGCAACCCTAGAGGAGGTGACAGGTTGGACAAGTCAAACACCACCAAGAAACTAGAGCAGCTTACCAAGCTGATCAATCAGTTCACACCACAGCGGCAAGAAATGCCAAACCTAATGATTTTGGAAGTGAGAAAACAATAAGAATAGAATCTAAGTCAGAGCAAACCCCAAAGGGAATAAAACCAAAGTCTCCAGTTAATTCAACAAAACATTCAATTGAAAAGGATCAAATGCACCTTATCCACTGTCATGCCCCAAGGAGCATTAAAGAGGTAATATAGTAATAGGCTTATTAGGAGATATGTTAGCAATTAGTTAGAAGCATAGGGGTGATTATGCAATCTGATATGCCTATATAAAGGGCTACTATAACCAGATGGGGATATGCTTGAATTGTTTGAATGAAATTCTAATTCTCTCTCTCTACAATTCTCTCCAATCTCTCTCTAGTTTCTCTCTACTGCTCTCCCTCATTTCTCTCTAAATTCTTCCTAATTTCTGTCCAATCTTTCCCTAATTCCCTCTGTTCTTGGACTTAGCTATATCAGATCTTTCTGGTTGCCAATTCGAACCCTAGGTAAACCCTAGGTCCATGACAATTGGTATCAGAGCTACCAATTCTCGAAAGCGCTTGGCTTGCCTATTGCGCATCGTTTTTGGCGAATTCAAGTAGCATAGTTGGAGGCAAGTCAAGTTGCTAAAGGTGAGGACGAGACTCACTTCAAAAACGACTTGAAGGACTGTAACAGAGCCACCAATCCTCAGCGGTTCTCTTTGTTAACCAAGGCCAATTTCGAGTGATCGAGATCAAGCGATCGGCTCGAAATTGAGGTTTGTCGAACTACAACAAGTGACAAATTGGAGGCGAAGCTGAATCGTATCTGACCAAGCAATTTTCAGAATCGGTGGATTCATAGATGAGCGATTCTGAAAAGGTTGACAGAGTTGATAGATCTTCGGCGGTGGTTCTGGTGAATATGGAGCCCTGGACGATGATAGGGTGGCGAATCCACTAGTGATTCTGATTTAGGTAGATAGTGCAAGGAGGAATTGAACTTGGATTTGAAAAGGTGAGGAGGAAGATGTGGATCTCTCAATTTTGATTAGAGCAAGGCCCAAAGTTAGGCCAGGAAGTTGGTCGAATAGCAATTTAGACGGAGCTTCAGGCATCGAAGAGAAGTAGATTGGAGCGATCAGAGCCTACCACGATCGTAATTGGATTCCGAGGACTTATCGATCAAGGCGAACTCAAAAAGTGCGGTGGTCCTCTAGCCTGTGGTCGGTGATTGGGTGAGGAGGAGTTGGCGAGAGGCAATCATTGAATCCGCAACAATCGCGAGCAGAGCCAATCTCAGCCATCAAGGCAAGCTTAGGGAGTGACAACAGTGACGGTGATTGGGCAGTAGCTTCATGGTTGTGGTTTCAATCTGAGTTGAAGGCACGGTAATCCATTTCAGTGATTAGGTCCAGATTGAGAAGGCTTGAAGGTGACTTGGCTGGGCGATAATTCCAGCAACTACAAACATCTAGAAGGTGGTTCAGTGTTCGGAGATATTAATCTCCAATAGTGATTTACGAATGTGGTCCAGTGGCAGATTCAATGGAATTGGAAGTTTCAACAAGTGACCCTTGGCCGCTAATTTCAAAGGTGACTGCAATTTGCCACTTATTGAATCAATTTCAGAGGTGATTGTTGTGAGGTAGTCACAGTAGGAAAGTGTGGGAATTAGGATGGAAAGAGTTGTGGTTTCTTAGCCTATTGCTTTTCTAGCCCGTGAGATTTCGTCCAGGAGGAGCAGTGCATGAATGAGACCAATGGACTCTCAATTACAATAGAGGGATGTTGCATTTTTAGTAGGGTGTCCTGCTCGTGAAGCCAAGGGAGGCCGTGCACCCATGAGGCAATCAGAGCCTCAATGATAGCAAGAAAAGGTTGCATATTCAGTTGGCAACAACAGGAATCATGAACAATTTAGCCAAAAGTATCAATCAAGGGAAAGGATAGATAATGAATCTAGCTGAATTGACAGGAAACCCAACAGCGAGATACATGGAACGTGCAAAGAATTCGAACGTATCTTGCAAGAGTTTGCAATGATACTGAGAAGTATCATTACAATTTTTCCACTGAATTCTTCGAGGATTATCGCGGAAGTGTTAACAAATAGGACTTCCTTAAAATGGATCAGTTGTGCTAGAGTTTTGTATAGAATCGATTGTATCTAGAAGAGAGGATGCATGCAATCTCATGAAGGAGGAGTTCGCCCGAGAGACTTTAGTGTAGGATGTTTTTCCTATGTACATTATAAGGGGCATTTTAGATTTTTGTATAGGTTTAAAATAATCCCTCATAGCTAGAGCCCCAAACCTCTATAAATAGAGGGGAAAGGCGTTAGTCTCAGACATCCAAACATTCTGATCATTGGGAATTCCTTGAACGCTTGAGTGCAGTGTAAAAGAGAGAGAGAGATTGTGAGAATTGTTCTTGGAGTGATCTTTTGTAATCTCTTGGGAAGTTTGTACTTGAGAGCGCTGGAAAGAGGGATTGTGTACTACATCTAATTGGCCAATTTCTAGAGGATTGTTGTGTGCCTTAGGCGACTGGATGTAGGGCCAAATATTAGCCTGAACCAGTATAATTCTTGGTCTTCTTATGCGGTGTGTTTGTTCCTTTACAGCTTTATATTTTCTGTTCTTCCGTCTGTTTTATTTCTGATTATATTTTTGTCCAATTGTATTGTAATCAGGTGTGTTGAGGGTGTGAGAATTGGCAAGAACCAATCCTATTGTGCTCCTAATCTCTAACAAGCCAAAAAAGGAGTACCCTGATTTAGGCAACGAAATTGACAAGAAAGGTGGTTGTCACAACAATGCTGGCACTAACAACAACAATTACAAGGGTTAGGTCCAGGGTGAGTGGACAAAAAGAGAGTTAAGAGGAACACTCTAATTCCTTTGGAAAGAAGGTTGTTGATAAGGATGATCTAGATGATAATCATGGAAGTCCAAAACAATATATGCTTGAGGCATTTAATCAGTTGTCAAGAATAACAGGAGGCACCAAGGAATTTCAAGAATCGAAGAGGGATTCAACTGTAGTGATTGAGGAGTTAGAAGAAGAAATAATACCTCAAGATCAGTGTTCTAAAAATCGGCCTAAGCGGCCGCCCCGAATATGGCCTGGTCGGCCCTTCTAGTCGCTGGCTCAATTAATCGGGCGACAGCAGCACATAAGCGGCCTAGGCGATGCCTAGCCGCCTGGGCGCGCCGCCCGGGATGCCCAATTTTTGGGTTTAAATCTTACCCTTTGTCGATTCTGAAGCCTCTCTTACTCCTCTCAACCCAAGGTCGCCGCTGCCTCAACGCCGTCGGTACCTCCTCGCTGCCTCCAACTCCATCGCGACCTCCTCATCGCCTCTACACTGTTAAGCTCTGTCCTCGCTGCCGCTTCCTCGCTGGATCAACACCATTGCCGCTGCTGTCAAGCTCCATCTCCGCTTCCGCTTCCGACCTCCCTCTCTCTCTCTCTCTCTCTCTCTCTCTTTCTTTCTTTCTATGTCTCTCGAGCACGGGTTGCTGGTGTTAGCTTTGTTATGTATTTAATTTTTTTTATTTATATGTTAGCTATTAGCTGTTAGATATGTTAACTATATTAGATATATATATTTTTCTATTTGTATTTATATGTTAGATTAGATATATATATATTTTTTCTTTTCTATTTATATGTTAGATATATATCTAATATATAAATGTTAGATATATATATATATTTTTTCATGCCACTTTCAACTTTGATTTAATTGAAAATAACATCAAGTTACATCACAAAGTTAAAAAAAATAAAAAAAAATTAACAGTTTTCCTAAGCCCGCCTAGGCGCTAGGCCCTAGCCTAGTGCCCGACTAGCGCCTAGCGCGTTTTAGAACACTGCTCAGGATGCACCTACTGAAAGGTTGGAAGAGGAAAGTGGGGAAGTATTTGATGAAATGACAAAGGAAGTCAAGGCCGACACATTACCCTTGATGGTTAGTACATGGGTTGGAAGATCGGGGGGTATCCCAAATCAGAATTTGGCTATAAATCATAAAGGGGTGAAGATCTTGATGGAAGCCATGTTTCAGCCACTGGAGAATCTGCGGAACATTCTCATCCCTCCCAATGCAATCAATATGCCCGGACAAGAGGGGCAATTGTAGGGATGGACACGGAAACAACATTGAAGGAGAAAATTGTGGAAGATAGATATGGGGTGTATGGCAATGATTAGGAAACAGCTCTGGAGAAGGAGTTTCTTGCTATTGTAATTGTTCAAATTCCAATTGGTGTGTTGCAATATCAGGGCGATTTTTGGTTGGCAAAGAAGATTTGAGTCCCTTGCTATCACTGGAAATGGCATGATTGGACATGTATCCCCAACGAAAACACCTTCTAATGTTGTGAAGGTGTGTGGATGGGGTAAGGAATTTCAGGGACAGCTGGTAACTGGTGGGAAGCTAAGAGAGATAGTTGAAGAAGTCAAAAATTTGGTAGTAAGGAACAAAACTACAGCTACTATATTGGTTCTTGCTCCAGCGGGCAAATCCAAGTTTCTATCTATTGTATTGACGGAGGAACCGACTATTGGAATTGGGGTCGTGGCAACACCTAGTTCTAATGCTCACAGGCAACCCTCGTCTGAGTATCCAAGGCAAGTCTACAATTCGCCATTGCTGCACTTCCAGGATGTTGCTGGTAGTTTTGCAATAGAACATGGCAGTAGGCTGGATGGAAATGCAAAAACTGCAGCTAGGGATACTTGCTTACCTTACTTACTTGTATGGGACGGGGATGAAATATCAAAGGAAGTCACGGATACAGTTAATTCTTCATTTAGACTCCAAGTTCCAACTACTAACCATATCAGGCTGGGTGTGGCTAATCATGTTCTTCAATGGAAGATCAAATTTGATTGGACAACTATAGGGGGAGGTGGTTGTATTGGGCTTGCATTCGATAAAGTTTCTCCTATGAAAGTGGGGCAACTTAGGCCTGGGATTGATCTTGGACACTTAAGAACAAGGAAGAAGAAGAGGCTTAGAAGGAGAAAGAAAGAAAGATAAATCAGATAAAGGCGGCGGAAATTGGATGAAGCAATGGCTACTTGCTATAAATTCTTAGGGACAAGAACTCTCTCAATGAATGGTGAATTGTCATAACTCAAGGAGCATTAAAGGGGTAATATAGTAATAGGCTTATTAGAAGATATTTTAGTAATTAGTTAGAAGCATGGGGGTGGTTATGCAATCTGATATGCCTATATAAAGGGCTACTGTAATTAGATGGGGATATGCTTGAATTGTTTGAATGAAATTCTAATTCTCTCTCTCTACAATTCTCTCCAATCTCCCTCTAGTTTCTCTCTACTGCTCTCCCTCATTTCTCTCTAAATTCTTCCCCATTTCTGTCCAATCTTCCCCTAATTCCCTTTGTTCTTGGACTTAGCTATATCGGATCCTTCCGATTGCCAATTCGAACCCTAGGTACACCTGTCATGACAGTGCTGTGACAGTTAGCAATTCACCTGATTCAACGTGAATCAGAGGATTGTTCTAGAACAGAAAAGAAGGACGAAGAAGGAAATGTAGAAGAGAAGAGTAGGGAGAAAGAGAAATACGAGAGAGAGTAATAGAATCTTTGATTGAATTTCATGAATTCCTTTAAAAGAGGAAGGAAAAAGCTTATATAGCTTGGCATGTGGGTGCTGCCACAACAGATCACACCTTCTATTGTAATCACTTATATTAGATTAGCTTTAGGTTGTCTCAGGAGGGGTTTTTTTTTGTTAGCATTTGTACATTACATGTGTTATTCTAGAAGGATTGTTTCTAGAAGGTTTAGATAGCAGTATGGTTCGGTTAGTTGGTTGTAACAACCGATTTTTTTAGTTAGTTTTTGTTTACCGCTTCTATGGTGTATAAATAGAGATCGGGTGAGAGGCTTTAGGGGTGTGTTCTATTCTGTCTTGTGGCGAGAAAGTGAGAGGAGTATGCGCAAGGACAAACTTGAGAGTAGAGAGGGGATATCTTTGTAATCTCAGGTAGTGAAACTCATCGCAATTCTGGGTATAAGGTTGTTGAGAGTTGTAGTGTATGTAATCCTTGAGTTTTTCATTCAAGATAGTGAAGATAAGTGCCTCGGGCAATCTGGATGTAGGTCTTCTTTAAAGGACCGAACCAGGATAAATGTGTTGGTATTCTTGTTTCAATTTCATGTTCGTTCCTTCTGTGTTTTCATTAATTCTTGTTGCTGTGAGGAGTTGAGAGATTCTGTGAGAGGGTCTTTTTGCAAATGCGAGTGTCATTGAGGGAGAGCTGTGAAATTATTATAACAACGTGGTATCAGAGCCTATAATCTCTGTGGCATTCAAGATTCTTCAAGAAACCTAAGGAGACGGAATCGAAGGCTCAAATCGAGACGGCGACAACTGCATCAAGATACAACATCGACAAATTCGATAGGTCTAATGACTTCGGCCTATGGAAGATCAAGATGGAAGCGTTCCTTTGCAATCAAGGCCTAGAAGGGGAGCTGGAACCAGAGGCAATCGGGACATCATCCGAAACCAAGACACCAGCTCTAACTGCTGCACAGAAGGAAACTCAAGCTGAGATCAAGAAGAAGGCTTACAGCCTTCTGATTCTGAGCCTAGGAGACAAAGTTCTAAGGGAGGTATCAAAGTTAAAGTCAATTGCCGAAATCTAAAAAAGACTGGAAGATTTGTATCTCAAGAAGACCCTATCCATTCAGTTATTCCTCAAGGCCAGGTTCTTTAATCTTAAAATGCATGATAATCAAAAGCTCTAAGAGCATTTAGATGACTTTAACAAACTATTTTTAGATTTAGAAAACATAGATGTAAAGTATGATGACGATGACGATGACGAAGACAAGGCCCTAGTTCTTCTATATTCATTACCTAAGTCCTATGAAAACTTTGTGGATATTCTCCAACACGGTAGAGAGAAACTTTCTTTAGAAGATGTAATAAGGGCATTAAATTCTAAAGAATTAATAAGGGTAACAGGTTAGAATTTAAACATAGTTTGTTAAAGAAAGTTATTAAAGAAAGGTAGGAAAATCAAAGTTATTAGAATGGATAACGGGTTAGAATTTTGTAATAAGGATTTCAACCAAATGTGTAAGGATGGGGGGATTATTAGACACCTAATTGCACTCGAAAATCCTAGGCTAAATGGTGTTGCAGAAAGGATGAATAGAACCCTCTTAGAGAGGGTTAGATGCATGTTGAACTATGCAAATTTGTCTAAAGCATTCTGGGGGGAAGTTGTCACAACAGCAGCCCATGTAATAAACCAATTTCCATCCACAGCCATAAATTTTCTAACCCCAAATGAAAGGTGGACAGGACATAAACCAAACCTAGACCACCATAGAGTGTTCGGATGTCTTGCCTATACCCATGTAAAACAAGGCAAATTAGAGCCTAGAGTCGAGAAATGTTTGTTTATAGGGTGCCCATCTAGTGTCAAAGGATATAAACTATGGAATTTAGTACCAAAAGGGCCAAGAATTATAATAACAAGGGATGTGACATTTGATGAGGATTCTACCATGAAAGTGTTAGGACTCCCATTAGGCTCACCTATCAAAGGCATAAAAGGAGAGGAACAATAGGGGCAGCCAAGGGAATTGAGTCAAGGGCAAAAGAGTTAGAAGTTGGTTAGAGGAGAATATTCATTAATGTGGCTGAAACAGAATGGGAGAGAGGTATAAAAAGGGGGGGAGGAGGAGAGAGAAGGGATCTGGAAAATTGTTGAAGAAGCTGTGGGAGAGTGAGGCCCTCTCGAATAGGCCTATTTTGTTTTCTTTCATTATTTTCGCTATATCCATTGTTGGAACTACTGTAATTGAGGAATTCCTACTATTTTTGAGTTAAAGTTCAATCAATTGAGTAAGAGTTCTATCATTTTGGTATCAGAGCATCGATCCATGGGGGTGACCGTCTTTGAGAGAGTGGGTGAATTGGACGCAAGATTGGAGAGTTATCAAGAGCAAATCGAAGGGAAGATGGAGGGTCTGGAGGTCGGTTTGGAGTCGATGAGAAATGAGTTCCAGGGGGTGCAAAATATAGAGAAGAACATAGTGATGATGTTGGACCAATTGAATTTATTGATGGAGAAATGGGAGGACCAGGAGAAAGAGAGGAAGGGAAAACAGAGTGAGGAGAACCTACCTGTGGGCTCGTCCCTCACTAGGGAGGCCACGTCGGAACTTAGGGAACGGATTAAGGAAGTAGGCCATGGGTCGAGATCTTGGGGAGGTCGGAAGTGAGAAGTTGACGCTTCGTGATGCTCATGTTTAAGGGAGACGACCCTGATGGTTGGGTTTTTAGGGCCGAACAATACTTATCCATGAATCAATTAATGGATGCAGAGAAGTTGGACTCAGCGGCTCTCTATTTTGAAGGAGTTGCTCTTTCTTGGTTCTAGTGGGAGCAAAGACAACGACGGGTGAGGAGCTCAAGGCGATGTTGAGGAATAGGTTCAGGCCCACACAGGAAGGCACGGTGGAAGAGAGGGTCCTCGCGCTTCGACAATGGGGGTCTGTCAAGGACTACCGCCTCTACTTCGAGACTTTGGCCTCACCGCTCAAAGGCATGCCAAAGGCGTTGTTGGAGGGCCACTTTATCAACGGATTGAAGCTGGTCATCCGAGCCGAGATGAGGGTGTCGAGGCCGATCGGGCTGGAGTAGATGATGGACCTAGCCCAACCAATTGAGGAGAGTAATCTAGTGATTCGTGGAAGCATTTTTGGACCCGGCCCAAACAGAGGTCAAGCCCCTTCGTCCCCAATTTCGAATCACGAGCGGGTAGTGATACCACCTCCTCCGCTGACGGCACAAAAATCGGTGATGCCTAGCCCCGCCTCCTCACACTAGCCTCCGACCGTCGGTAAGTGGAACAACCCCCCTTTCAAATGGCTGAGTGAGAGTGAGTTGCAAGCCAAACGGGCTAAGGGCTTGTGTTTCTATTGTGATGAGAAGTATTCGATTGGGCATAAATGCAAGAGCATAGAGTTGCAGGTAATGGTAATTTATGAGGAGGAAGCTGAAGCAAGGGAGAATTCAGGGGAATTGGGGGACACGATCAAAGTGGGGGAGAGAGTGGAGCTATCCTTAAATTCAGTAGTGGGCTCCTCAAAAACATGCCTAAACTCCGCTAGCAACTCCTGCAAGCTGCCAGGGACTGCCCAGCCAGCATCTTTTTCTTGGGTAGTTGAGGATTTCTTACTGTTAGAATGGGGGCACTTAGATGTTATTCTTGGAATGAAATGGTTAGCCACCCTTGGGTTGACACAAGTGGATTGGGGACCGTTGGTTATGAAATTTCGAGTAAGGTGCGACCACAATATCACACTACATCCTAGGACTGTAGAGCTGGAGATAGTGGAAGAACCAGAATTCCTACTAGGGGTAAGGCCGGGCAAGGGAACAAATTTGAGAAGCCTTGATGTTCTTATTCAATGGAAAGGGTTGCCACCCTTGCCATACCATCATATTCGGCATCAATTTCCAGAATTTCACCTTGAGGACAAGGTGAAACTTGTGGGCGAGAGTATTGTTAGGACTCCCATTAGGCTCACCTATCAAAGGCATAAAAGGAAAGGAACAATAGGGGCAGCCAAGGGAATTGAGTTAGGGGCAAAAGAGTTAGAAGTTGGTTAGAGGGGAATATTCATTCACATGGCTGAAACAGAATGGAAGAGAGGTATAAAAGGGGAGGGAGGACGAGAGAGAAGGGATCTGGAAAATTGTTGAAGAAGTTGTGGGAGAGTAAGGCCCTCTAAAATAGGCCTATTTTGTTTTCTTTCATTGTTTTCGCTACATCCGTTGTAAGAGCTACTGTAATTGAGGAATTCCTATTGTTTTTTAGTTAAAGTTCAATCAATTGAGTAAGAGTTCTATTAGAAAGTAGGAAAAGATAAACCTCAACTAGATGAGAATCAAAAGTAAAGATTCAATCCAAGTGAAGATCTCAGAAATCTCCCCTAATCTAACCCAAAATATTCCTAAAGTTGAGCTTGACTCTCCTGAACCTGAACCTGATCCAGAATCAGCCGATGACCATGTCCATGAATCATCCCAATTTGAAGGAGATGAGGATGACAGTGAGGTGGACTCGAGCATAGTAGACCAACCAAACCCAGATAGGTATAGTGTGGCTAGGGACCAGTAGCCTAAAACCCACAGGCCACCCCAAAGATATGGCTACTCAGATTTAGTAGCCTATGCCCTAAGTAGTGCTTCTGAAGTAACAGGTGAAGAACCACTTACATATGACCTTTGGAAATATAGAAGTCATCAAAGATAAGAAAGCCGAAATTCAAAGGATATAGAAGCTATCGATTTGATGAAGATAAGGAAGCCTAAATTCTAGGAAGGATAAAGAGATAAAAGGAGAAGGAGATAAATCAACTGCATTCCTAAAAAGGAGATAGTTTGTATTTTAAATAGTTTAAATATCTTGTAAATAGAGTAGATTTCTATAGAGAGTAGGTATCTTATATTCATGTATTTATACCTCTTGGCCGAGTGAATAAGAAGCAGATCATTCTTTTCTCTCAAATATTTTCTACATGGTATCAGAGCAGGTTTATTTTCCTCCTGATTATCAAACCCTAGAGAAGTAGCAGCCGATCAGCTGTTCCCCAACCACTCTCTACCTGGAATCGCAAGACCGCTGGTACTCAAAATGGCTGACAGAAGCAGCAGCCAATCATCCAAGATTGTACCCCTACCGAACAGCAATGCTGTAACCATGGTCAACAGCAACATGTTAGCCATTACAGGACACAAACTTAATGGACAGAACTATCTCCAATGGTCACAATCAGTATTGATGTTCATATGCGGCAAGGGGAGGGATGACTACTTGACTAGAAGCACAATCAAACCAAGAGAAACAGAACCAAGGTTCAAGACTTGGAAGTCTGAAAACAATATGGTGATGTCTTGGCTCATCAACTCTATGACAACTGAAATAAGTAAGAATTTCCTCCTTTATAACTCTGCACAAGAAATTTGGGAGGCTGCTAAGGAAGCATACTCTCATATTGAGAATACTTCAGAATTATTTGAGATAGAAAGCATGCTTGATGATCTAAAACAAGGAGATTCTCATGTTACACAGTACTTTAACTCCTTAAACAAGTTTTGGCTTCAATTGGATAAGTGTGATACTATTCAATGGAAGTGTACAGATGATTCAGCAAGATACAAGAAGATTGTGGAAGAGAAAAGGCTATACAAGTTTCTTATAGGTGTGAATAAAAATCTAGATGGAGTGAGAGGAAGAATTCTCAGTACAAAGCCCTTGCCTAGTCTTAGAGAGGCGTTTGCAGAAGTACGAAGAGAGGAGAGCTGGATGAAGGTCATGTTGAAACCTACAAATCCAACCTTGGAGCAATCAACCTTAATCACTCGAGGGAGTCATCAAACCTCGTCTAAACAAAAAAGGGGGCATCCTTGGTGTGATCACTGTCACAAAACAGGACACACCAAAGAAACCTGCTGGGAAATCCATGGAAAGCCACCTGATTGGAAGCTAGCACATGAAAGGAAAAGTAAAGGATCTCTAGCCTCAACCAACAAGACAACTGCAACCTCATCACCCAATGTTTTCAGCAAAGAACAAATGGAATGGCTTAAAAATATGTTTGACAAAGCCCAGATCACTCAGTCTCCTACTTTAGCATCCGGTTCAATAGCTCATAAAGGTAACTCTCTTCATGCCTTGACTGCTAAAGGTAATTTTTCTGCTATTTGGGTTGTTGATTCAGGGGCTTCAGATCATATGACTGGAAATAACAATCTCCTAATTGGATTTCAACCATGCCAACAAGATTGGGTGGTAAAAATCGTTGATGGCTCACTATCATAGGTTGCTGGAGTGGATTCAAAGGCTGTTTCTACGGATCTAACCTTAAACTCAGTACTTTTGGTGCCAAATTTAGATTGCAACCTATTATCAGTCAGTAAACTATCAGCTGATCATAATTGTGTGGTTAAATTCTCACAAAATCAGTGTGTATTTAAGGATCAGATTTCGGGGAGGACAATTGGCAGTGCTAAGGCATGTTCGGAACTATACATCCTTCAAGAAACTACTTCCAGCAATAACCTTGCTCCGATCAGCAAGTATTACTCCTCTAGAGCCTCTAATTATTTATCTAATTTTCATTCCAGCAATAATAGTGCAATTATGTTATGGCACTATAGACTTGGACATCCAAATTTTGTGTATCTTCGAATGTTATTTCCCTCATTATTTAAGAATCAAGATCCACATATGTTGCAATGTGAAGTTTGTCAATTCTCTAAACATATTCAAAATACTTATCCTAGACAACCATATACTCTATCTTATCCTTTTTCCTTGGTTCATAGTGATGTGTGGGGGCCTTCTAAGGTTAAAAACATTACTGGGGCTCGGTGGTTCATCTCATTTGTTGATGATCATACCCGTCTTACTTGGGTATTTCTTATGAAAGATAAATCTGAAGCTAGTTCCATATTCCAAATGTTTCATTCAATAGTGCAAAGACAATTTAATGCCAAAATTCAGATCCTAAGGACTGATAATGGCAAGGAATATTTTAACTCTATTCTTGGTCATTATCTCTCCCAACAAGGCATTATACATCAAAGCTCATGTGTTGATACCCCACAACAAAATGGGGTTGCTAAACGGAAGAACCGACACCTTCTAGAAGTGGCAAGATCCCTATTGTTCTCTACCAATGTTCCAAAACATTTTTGGGGTGAAGCTATTCTTACAGTCACCTACCTTATTAATAGAATGCCCTCACGCATTCTTAAGCATAAAACCCCTAGTCAACTTCTCCTAACTACCTTTCCTCACACTCAGACTCTTTCCCAACTCCCATTAAAAATCTTTGGTTGCTGTGCATTTGTCCATGTTCACAACCACCTTCGAAGCAAGCTTGATCCTAGGCTACAAAATGCATTTTCCTTGGCTACTCTCCTTATCAAAAAGATTACAAATGCTACTCTCCCGAACTTCAGAAATTCTTCACTTCTATGGATGTAACATTTACTGAAAATCAGTCATACTATCCCAAACCTGATATTCAGGAGGAGAACACTCAAAATAACTTCTTGGAATATCAGTTTTGGGATATTCTATCCTCACCTACTGAAAATCAGCAACCTACCAGTAACCAACCTCAAGAACCAATCCATACAGCCCCCAATTCCTCTCCTACCAAGGAATTACAAGTTTATTCTAGGAGACAGCCTAACCGGAAAGAAAGTAAGGACCAAACATGCCTTAGACCTGATCAAAAGGCTGACCAGAATTCAGATCCTGCAACTGGTGAGAATTAGGACACTACTTCCCTAGATGATGAGGATTTACATTGGCCTATTGCTTTGAGAAAGGGAGTAAGATCATGTACACAACATACTATACAAAATTATATTTCATACAAGAGTCTCTCACCCAAATTCAGTGCATTTGTTTCAAATATGGAAAAAATACAGGTTCCACACACTATTTAAGAGGCTTTTCAACACCCTAAGTGGAGGAATGTTGTTCTTGAGGAAATCAAGGCATTGGAGAAGAATAAGACATGGGATATTACTGATTTACCCCTCGGAAAGAACCATGTGGGCTACAAATGGGTTTTTACAATAAAATACAAAGAGGATGGAAGGATTGATAGGTACAAGACCCAACTAGTGGCAAAGGGGTTCACCCAATCCTATGGTATTAACTATCAAGAAACATTTACCCCTGTGGCAAAACTAAATACCATTAGGGTTTTATTGTCTCTAGTAGCAAACTTAGATTGGCCTCTACATCAATTAGATGTAAAAAATGCATTTCTAAATAGTGATTTAGAAGAGGAAGTCTACGTGGAAATTCCACATGGTTTTGAAACAAAGCTTACAAGAAACAAAGTATGCAAGCTAAGGAGATCACTTTATGGACTTAAACAGTCCCCAAGAGCCTAGTTTAAGAGATTTACAAAGGTAGTCAAGAAATATGGATATAATCAATGTCAAGCAGATCACACCTTATTTATCAAGCATTCCAAGGAAGGTAAAATTTCCATTCTTATTGTCTATGTGGATGATATCTTTGTTACAGGAAATGACACTACTGAAATCAAAAGCCTTAAGGAAGTCCTTGCAAGGGAATTTGAAATTAAGGATCTAGGAAGTCTACGATACTTCTTAGGTATGGAAGTTGCAAGGTCAAAAGAAGGGATTTCAGTCTCCCAAAAAAGTATGTTCTTGATCTCCTAAATGAAACAAGGATGCTTCGTTGCAAACCAGGAGATACTCCTATGGAATCTACAACAAAATTAGATATTGGCAAAGAGAGCACACCAGTTGACAAAGGGAGATATCAAAGGTTGGTTGGAAACTTATATACCTATCTCATACCAGGCCAGATATAGATTTTTCTGTGAGTATTGTAAGTCAATTTATGAATGATCCCAAAGAAGAGCACCTAGAAGCTGTCTATCGCATCCTCAGGTACTTAAAATTAACTCCAGGCCAGGGATTAATGTTCAGGAAAACAACAAACCGAGGGATCAAAATCTATAATGACGCTAATTGGGCTGGATCAATCCTAGATAGAAGATCAACCTCTGGGTATTGTTCGTTTGTATGGGGAAATCTAATCACTTGGCGCAGCAAGAAACAATCAGTTGTTTCTAGAAGCAGTGCAGAGGCTGAGTTCAGAGCCATGGCTCAAGGTTTTTGTGAAGGAATATGGCTAAGAAGACTACTCCAAGAATTACAAGTAAATATGACAAGAGTCAGTTCAAGTATTATGTGATAATCAATCAGCCATCAGCATTGCTAAAAACCCGATCCATCATGATCGGACAAAACATGTGGAGATCGATAAGCACTTTATCAAAGAGAAGATAGAAGGAGTGTTCAAACTATTCTATACTCCTACAAAAAATCAAGTGGCTGGTATTCTAACTAAGGCCCTACCAAGAAGACTATTTGATGAGTTAAGCTACAAACTTGGTCTCAATAACATATTCAGCCCAGCTTGAGGGGGAGTGTGGAAATATAGAAGCCGTCAAAGATAAGAAAGCCGAAATTCAAAGGATATAGAAGCTATCGATTTGATAAAGATAAGGAAGCCTAAATTCTAGGAAGGATAAAGAGATAAAAGGAGAAGGAGATAAATGAACTGCATTCCTAAAAAGGAGATAGTTTGTATTTTAAATAGTTTAAATATCTTGTAAATAGAGTAGACTTCTATAGAGAGTAGGTATCTTATATTCATGTATTTATACCTCTTGGCCGAGTGAATAAGAAGCAAATTATTCTTTTCTCTCAAATATTTTCTACATGACCAAGCAGTATTTGCTAAAGATTCTAATAAGTGGGTTGAAGCCATGCAATCCGAGATAACTTCCCTTAAGAAAAACCAGACTTGGAAACTGATGGTGAGACCTAGGCAGCGGGTAGTTGGCTGCAAATGGCTATTTAAAATCAAGGAAGGGGCTGGAGAAAATTCCAAGCCTAGGTACAAAGCTAAGCTAGTTGATAGAGGTTTTACCCAAGTCCTAGGAATAGATTTTAATGAAGTATTTTCTCCTGTTGTAAGGCATACTTCTGTAAGGGTGTTGCTAGCCATCACAGCTAAATTGAACCTTCATTTAGAGCAGATGGATGTAACAATTGCTTTCCTTCATGGAGACTTTGAAGAGAGAATTTATATGGACCAACCAAAGAGGTTTGAAGCCAAGGGAGAGGTGGAGAAAGTGTGCCTCCTTAGAAAGTCACTGTATGGACTTAAATAGTCCCCAAGACAGTGGTACCGGAAATTTGATTTGGTTATGATAAACCAAGGATATCTAAGGAGTTCTTATGATTGTTGTATATACTTTAAACATGTCACACCTAGTATTTCTATCTATCTATTGTTATATGTGGATGACATGCTTATTGCAAGTCAATCCACAAGTGAAATCTAGCTTCTTAAGCAAAGGCTGAAAGCTGAGTTTGAGATGAAAGAATTAGGTGAGGCAAAGAAAATCCTAGGTATGGAGATTTCTAGGGATGAGCAACATAGGAAAATCTATCTATCTCAAAAAATCATACTTAGCAAAGTTGTTATCAAGATTTGGAATTTCAAATGCAAAGGCTGTTAGTGTACCTTTTGCACCTTTTGCATCTCATTTTAAATTGTCCTCAGATCAGTCTCCAAAGGATGAGGAAGAAAGAAAAGAGATGGCCAATATACCATACTCAAGTGCAGTAAGCAGCTTAATGTATAGTATGGTCTGCACAAAACCCGACTTGGCACATAGAATGAGTGTCATAAGTCGGTTCATGGCTAATCCAGGTAAGTCTCACTAGTTAGCTGTTAAATGGATGTGTAGATATCTAAAAGGATCCACTAATTATGCTTTGTCTTATAGTGGTGAAAGTCTAGAAGATTAGCCTATAATCCTAGGATATGTGGATGTTGATTATGTCACCAATATTGATAAGTGAAGATCCACAACCGGTTATGTTTTTAGGTTATGGAACTCCACTATTAGTTGGAAATCGAGTCTCTAACATGTGGTAGAATTATCAACTACCGAAACAAAGTACATAGCCCTTTCGGATGCTTTTAAAGAGGCTTTGTGGCTAAAAGGATTAGTAAGTGAGATTCTAGGAGTAGAGGTTAAGACTACTTTGATGTGTGATAGTCAAAGTGCAATCCATTTGTCTAAAAACGAAGCTCATCATGAAAGAGCAAAGCATATAGACATAAGATATCATTTTATCAGACAAGTTATTGAAAAGAAAACTATTATTCTAACCAAAGTTTTAGGTGAGGAAAATGCAGCAAATATTTTTACAAAGGCTGTACCAGTTTCAAAGCTAAAGAATTGCTTGGAGATATTGAAATTGATTCCAAGACATGTCTGAAGCAAAATCGGGGCAATATGTGAAGATACAGGTAGCATAAAAGAATATCCTGAGGAAGCAAATCAAATCAAGTGGGTGGAGACTCTCTCTAACCAACTATTTTGTCCTATTCTAGCACTAGGACACCTGCCAAATTCCGCCATAACAAACTACCCAGCTGGAAAATAAATGCAAGTAAGAGAATAAAAATACTAAGGGAGTACAATTAGATAATATCTAAATTTAGTACCAAACTTAGCCGCAAAAATCAACTATCTCTTGTCTCATGACAAAACCCTAGGTACATGACATCCACTTGCTAGATGATCAAACCTCTAAATTCATATGAATATATCCACTTGACCAGTATGAGTACACTTGCCCCATTTTGATTTGCTTGTTTCCTGATGACATTAATATGTATTACTGTGTTGGGACAACTTATGTTATGCTGGAAGAGAACCAGCTCAACAAAGATGCATTCTAGTTTTCATCAGTGTTATTAAAGGCCGAAGGCGCACTAAGCCACAAAAGGGTGTTAGAGCCTAAGGCATGTAAAGAAACAACTAGGGCAAAAATAAACCAGAGAGAATGAAAGATAGGATTCAGCTGATAGAAGAATAATCAAGCATCTATAGATTCGGAAGATGAGCTGCCTTTAAATAGACAGCTCAACCGCTTATAACAAGATACACATAGGTAGCCACTAACTGAAAAAGGCTAACAGAAAACTAACTGAAAATATAAGGAGCAATATACATATAGCTAGCTGAGAGAAAGATCAGGAACATGATATTTAAACTACTCTAACACTTCCCCTCAAATCAAACTCCATAGAAGTTGAGTGACCAAGTGTGGAGAATTTAGCAACATATGTAGAACCAACATGAACAGGAGACAACACCAAACCAAGTCTTGCTCGTAGAAACTTAAACCTGTCTCTAGGCAGTGCTTTTGTAAGAACATCAGCCACTTGACTAGTTGTAGGAACATACCTAACCTCTACTTCACCATTCCCCACCTTCTCGTGAACAAAGTGAACATCAACTTCAATATGTTTGGTTCGAGAATGAAAAACTGGATTCTCGGACATACTTTTGGCAGCTAAGTTATCACTCCGCACAATAGGAACAGCAACACAAGGATAGCCTAGCTCTTGAAACAATGTTTTCAGCCACATCAACTCAGTCACAACCAAAGCAATAGCGCGATATTCAACCTCTCCTACAGACCTAGCAACAACAGTCTGTTTCTTGGAACCCCAAACAATGAGATTCTTGCCAAAATAAACACAAAAGCCACTGGTAGAGAGCCGAGTCACCTTGCAGCCAGCATGGTCTGCATCCGTGTACACTTGTAAGGACAAATCATCTTGAGATGGAGAGAAAACCAAACCCAATCCAACTGTGCCCTCTAGGTATCGAAGAAGACGCTTACAAGCCAACCAATGCTGCACCTTAGGACAAGACAAAAATTGACTAAGCTTGTTAACTATAAAAGCTATGTCCGGGCGAGTATATATCAAGTATTGCAATGAGCCAATGAGAGTTCTATACAAAGAAGGATTGAAAAATAGTTCTCCTTCATCTGTTAAAGAAACTCCAGCAGCCATAGGAGTATCACATGGCTTGCTATCATGCACAGCAGCCTTTTTTAGTAAGTCAATAACATACTTAGTCTGAGTTAAGTAGATACCATTGCTGTCTCTATAAGCTTCAAAACCCAAAAAATAGTTCACCGAACCAAGAGTTTTAAGAGCGAAATGTGTGTCCAAAGCTCTAATACATGATTTAAGAGCATCATTATCAGAACCAGTGAGCAGAATATCATCAACATAGATCAACACATAAAGCACACAACTAGCAGTCTTCTTAACAAACAAAGATGCATCTGACACAGCACGAATAAATCCCCATGACTATAACACTGTCCTCAGCTTCATATACCAGGCTCAAGGAGCCTGTTTGAGGCCATATAAAGACTTTTGCAACTTGCAAACATGTGTAGGGAACTGAGAATTAACAAATCCCTCAGGTTGAACCATATAAACTGCTTCATTTAAGTCTCCATTGAGGAAAGCATTATTTACATCAACTTGTTGGATGTCCCAACCATAGGTAGCTGCCAAAGCAAACAAAACACGAATGGTTGGTGCCTTAACAACCGGACTAAAAGTTTCAGCATAATCTACACCCAGGGTTTGATGAAATCCCTTAGCAACCAGCCTGGCTTTGTACTTAAGAATAGAACCATCGGCATTATATTTCACTCTAAACACTCACTTACAGCCAACCAGATTCATATCCTTAGACATTGGAACCAAATCCCAAGTATGATTTTTCTGTAAGGCTGTATATTCTTCATTCATGGCCTGAACCCATCGTGAGTCTAAAAGAGCCTCACTAATAGAATTAGGTTCAACAGAACTCACTAAAGCATGAGGAGAAGGAGCAACTAACTATTTAGACTTGGATCGAGTGACCATAGGATGAAGAGAGGGAGTAGAAACATGTTTGGAGGGCGTAGGTTTAGACTGAGGTGCAGATGAAGAAGCTGGATTAGATGGCAACTGTTGTAAGTGTTCTTCAACCGGAGAGGGGACATCTAGTTGACTATTAGACTGTGTGGGAACCGGAGCTGATGCAGCCGAGGGACACCATGAAGAATTAGAGCGAGTGAAAATAGGTTCCAGAAATGCAGTAGAATATCCATGAGAAACAGGTGATGAAGACAATGGAGAAAGAGGAAACAAAGAAGGATAAGGAAAATCACTAGGATAAAAATGGACATGCCGAGACACATATACTCTCCCAGATGGATGCAAGCACTTGTAACCAGCTTGAGTATGACTATAGCCAAGAAAAACACATTTGGCTGAATGAAAATCAAACTTATGTTGATTATATGGACGAAGAAAGGGAAAACAAGCACAACCAAAAGGTTGAAAAATGAAGTAATTAGGTTGTTTATTATATAGCAGTTCAAATGGTGTCAAAGACATGAGAGAAGAAGAAGGAGGGAAGTTAATAAGATGAACTGTTGTTTGAAAGGACTCCACCCAAAACCGAAGAGGCATACAAGCACGAGACAACAAAGTTAATCCCATTTCAGCGATGTGTCTGTGTTTACGTTCGGCTACACCATTTTGCTTATGAGTATGTGGACAAGTAAATCTAGATTGGATGCCATGAGTTCGAAGATAAGGCAAGAAGGCTCAAAATTCCCCTCCATTATCAGTTTGCAAAGCCTTAAGCTTAGTGTGGTATTGAAGTTCTGCAAACTTATGAAAGACAGTAAATGTAGACAAAGCATCTGATTTAAGCTTTAGGGGATATATCCAAGTATACCGAGTGTATGCATCAACAAAGATGATGTAGTACCTATAGCCTTCTAGAGACAAAATAGGGGCTGGTCCCCAGAGATCAGAATAAATTAATTCCAAGGGTTTAATTGCAATGATGTCATGACTTGAAAAAGGAAGCTGGCTTAACTTTCCAATTTTGCAAGAATCACAAAAGGACAAATCGGAACCTGAACAAGAAATTCCCATTTTATTCAATACAGACTTGAGTACATTCATTGAAGGATGTCCCAACCTATCATGCCATTGTTGCCAAATTTGAGTGTGCTGCTGAACAGCATTTACAACACGTGGGAACTCATGACAGAATGAGTTTGACCTTGTACATGTAGCTAGTTTATTACATGTTTTTGAAGGAAAAACAGAAGAAACTAAAGAAGTGTCTAGGGATGAAGCAGGAATACTGGCACCAGTAGAACAAGATGCTGGAGTCAAACGATAAAGCTCATCCTTAAGGTGTCCCCAAAGCAGCAGCAGTTCGGAAGCCCTGTCCTTAATCAAACAAACATTGGAATCAAATTCAGCTACCACATTATAGTCATGAGTAAGCTGAGATACACTAATCAGATTTTTCTTCATACTAGGAACATGAAGAACATTAGATAATGGAAGGACTAAATTTGATTGAGATTGCAAATAATTGGTGCCAACATGATTAATAGGAAGTTGCTTACCATTGGCAACAGCAACTTTGTCGCCACTAGTGTATGGAGCATGTAAAGAGAGGTTATTAAGGTTGGAGGTGATGTGATTAGTTGCTCCAGAGTCAACAAACCAATTTGAATCGGGAAGAGAAGGAGAAGCTGTAAAGTTGTTAAAGTTGTCAGGTGTGAAAGAATTAGAAGAACTACCGGAGTGAGTGCCTTGTGTTGAAGCCATATCATTAGTGTAGATCCCGTTAGAGTCACTAAAGGAGGCCATGTAAGCTCTTGAAGGAACTTGATTCATAAACTGAGGCTGAGTAATAAACTGTGTAGGATTACCACCATCAGATCTGCCAAAACTTGTGTTTGATGGCCGCTGGAATGTTTTATCAAATCGATGATAACATTGATCCACAAAGTGGCCTGGCTTACCACACAACTGACAGTAAATTCTCCTATTTGAATTCCTCCCTCGACCTCTTCCTCCTCCTCTATTACCATATCCATTCCCTCTCTGAGACAAACCTCCTCGAGTGCTACTAAAATTATAATTCTGAGCAGAAGGCATTGAAGCCACATTTACATGCATAGTAGAGACCGAATCAAAATTGACAGTGGAGTTTTTTACTAAAAGTCTTTGTTCATGCATCAATAACAAATATTGGATCTTTTCCAAATCGATCTCATCCATTTGATATATAATAAGGCTCACAACTTTCTCATACTCCTAATCTAAACCATTAAGAATTGCAAGCAACAATTCTTTATCATTCAGTGGTTCACCTATTGCGGCCAAAGTGTGTCCGACTGTTTTAATCTTAAGAATGAAATCATTTATAGACAGAGAGTCCTTTTTCATAGATCTTAGCTGCTGTTTTAATTGAAAAGATTTGGCTATAGTTTGGCGAGAGTACAAACTTTCTAGAATACTCCATACCTCAGCCGATGACTCACTATGAATCACCTGAGCAAGGACCTCTTAATCGATTGTTGAGAGAAGCGATCCCAATAGAAGCTGATCGGATCGAATCCAACTCAAGTATGCTGGATTAACTTCCGTTTCTTCACCATCGGAAGTAGCTAGAAACTTCATAGGAGGTGTCGTTTTATTGAGAAACGACACTAGATCGAAGGCACGCACCGTAGCAAGAACTTGTGCCTTCCAGAAAATATAATTGCTGGAATTGAGTTTAATCGGAATGAAATTCAATGCCTTAGCAACAGACGAGAAATCCGATTGAGATCCAGTCGATAACGAAGAAGAAGAACGAGGAGAGGGAGACGAGGAAGAATCGAGAACTTGATTGGAGGCCATCGACTCTTTCGAACCGAAGCTCTAATACCATGTAAAGAAACAACTAGGGCAAAAATAAACCAGAGAGAATGAAAGATAGGATTCAACTGATAGAAGAATAATCAAGCATCTATAGATTCGAAAGATGAGCTGCCTTTAAATAGACAGCTCAACCGCTTATAACAAGATACACATAGGCAGCCACTAACTGTAAAAGGCTAACAAAAAACTAACTAAAAATACAAGGAGCAATATACATATAGCTAGCTAAGAGAAAGATCAGGAACATGATATTTAAACTACTCTAACAAGGCGCAAGGCGAGGCGTGGTCCTGATGGATATAGGTGCATGCTAACTAAAAAAAAATGAAAAATATATATCCTAGTTGAAAAATAAGATATAAAATAGGTCATAACTCTTAATAACATCTTCACAAGCATGTTATCAAGAAAATTAAAAAATTCAACATATACTAATGAAAAAACAATAAAAAATGACAAAAGATGCAATTTAAAAGTCTTTTAAGTCAACTTAAATTAAATATTAAACAATTTATAGGTCTTAAATCTTAATTAAGATTAACTAATTATGCATTTTAAATAATCTAAAAATCATCCTCATCATCAAGATCAAGCATTTCCATATTTTCATCATCAGAAGCATCATCTCTAATATTCTCTTCTTCCACATCATCTCCCTCTCCATCTTCATCAAGTTCAAATTCAATTGGAGCATTTGAAGTAGTAGCCTTTTTACTCATTGTCAAATTTGTAGTTGAAGCAATAAATATAAACCCTAAACAATAAAAAATTAAATAAAATAATAAATACTAAAATAAAAGGCTTAAAAAGCAGTTAAAAAGGCCCAAGCACGCCTAAGCCCAAGGCGCTGTCATGACCCAAGGAATAATATAAGGGTATTATTGTAATAGAACTGTAATGGGTTGTTAGGATATTTTTACAAATTGTTAGAAGCACATGGGTTCTGTTAGGAGGTTGTTAGAAATTAGTTAACTAGTTACTATGCCTATATAAAGACCCCATTGTAAGAGGAGAATATATGCTTGAATTGATTAATGAAACTCTATTCTCTCTAAGAATTCTCTCAAATCTCCCTCTCATTTCTCTCTACTGCTCTCCCTCAATTCTTCATAATTTCTCCCCCATTTCCCTCTTAAATCATTCTGTTTCAGTCCTATTCAATTGGATCCTTCCGATTGCCAATTCCAACCTTGTTATGAACCCTAGGTTCATGACAAATGGTATCAGAGCAGTCAATCCTTGGCTGTGGATTTGATTCCAATTGATTGGAACTACCAGACGAGCAAAACCTTCCCATCCTCGAAGCTGTTGTAGGTGAATTTCGCAGAAACCGCAGCCATCGATTCTCAATTTCGGAGAATTCTGCTGGTTGCATCACAATCACCTTCCTTGATCAATCAAGCTCTGCACCTTCTTCAATCGGTTCTGCCACTCTGAACACAATAATCGACTTGGGTGCAAACCTCGTTTGTTGATCCACAGTGAAGCAGATTTCAAATGATAGTTGATAGCAGTTGGGTGCAGTGATTCCTAGCGATCAGTTGGAACTCAGGCGATCATCAGCCTAAGACAGAATTCTGGGTGAACGAATTGAACACCCAACCCGATCGGAAGCGTCAATTGATTGAGTGGAGGAGGAGACCGACTGAGGAAGGCGGGTGAAGGCAAAACTGACCTAGGCAATTTTGACGGTGATTTCGGAGCGACTGGGTCTAGGTCGTTGAGTCGGTGATCCTCGACCTCGGGAGGCAACGAAGGGTCGACGAGGATCTTTGGGTTGACGGTGGTCCTTGACAGTGATTCTAAACGGTGATAGATCTGATCCTTGGAGGTGATTCTTAGTTCGGCTAGAAGGCAACGAAGGGAGGGTGGTCTATGACCATTGAAGTGCGACTGTTGAGGTGAGCATGAGTCCGTCGAAGGTGAAGCAGATGACCCAAAGAGTTGCGACCAAACCGATAAGCTTCCTGTAGGCGCAGCTGGGTGTTGCGGTTTTGATCGAGAAATTTCGATCGGAGTTCTGGGGTACTGCTGCTTTGATTGGTCAATGATTCCTACCCAAACGGTGATTGTAGGGATGTTTCATGAGGTGAATCTAGAGGCCGAACCGATCCAATCAAGTTCTGAAAGTATTTGCACAGCAGAAACGGTGAGATTTGGAGCAACTGGGAGTGAAGTGTGGAAGGCGAATTTGGATGGGTGATTCTTGGCTGTGAATTACAGCGCTCTTTTGCGGTAATTCCAATCAAATCCTAGGCTACTAGTAAGGTAAACAAAGGTTAATTTTGGCTTTGAATTTTGGGATAACTTGTTTGAAGAAGAAGAGTATGTATATGGCTCCTTGGTCTTCAAAGTATGCTGATTGTAAAAAATCAGCTAAGGAGAGCAATGCATGTAGGAGACCATGGGAGCCTCAATTGCAGCAGAAAAATTCTTCATTTTCAGTTGAAATGGGGTCTCAATTGTAGCCGAATGATGCTGTATTTTTAGTGGTTAATTTTCATGCAAGAGAGTTCTTGAAATGGATGAAATCTTGACAGTTCTTGGACTGTTCTTAAACCTAAAACCTAGCTCTGATACCAATTTGTTAACCTAGGACCATGCGGAATTACCCTTAGATGATATAGGCCTCTCTCAACACTCCCAAATCCTCCCGGTAATAATAGGAATTGAAACAGAAAACTTAAGCAATCAAACAGAAAGAAAATAAGAACAAGAAACAGAAAATAAACCACACAACGCAAAGATTTATCCTAGTTCAATTTCCTTTGAGGAAACCTACATCCAGCCTTCAAAGAGCACCCCCGAGCAGTCTTATTAATCAAATAAATCCGACCCGAACAGCAGCAAGATCTCCCCCTATTCCCGAGTACAAACAGCAACTTCTCTCCCAAGATTACAAAACTAAATCAGAACTTTAGCCTTCCTCTCAGAGAATACAATGCACTCGTTACAATAGAAGAGAATAGAATGGCTACACACACTGTCTAGCACTCTATTTATAAAGTGGGCAGTTATCCCTAGAGAAGAATTAGATATTTACAGTTTAATCCCCCCAATTTCCATTAATTACAGTTTGAGATATAAACTTCTATCTAATTCTTCAATGGCCCTCTAGCACACTGCCATCATTCACTTATTTCATATACTTGAGACAACATTTCAACAATTTATTTTCTTAGTTTATTTATTTCGTTAATTTGATTATTCTCTTTTCCAAAATAAAGTTTGTTGGCACCCTATATATCATCTCATATTGTATTTTGAGCCAGTTTCTGGGTAGTGTTTCTGGGTTTTCAGATTCATTCTCAATCTTGTCTTACATCAGCCTCAAAACAAAATACTAATCACAATAGTAAGTGCATTAGTAAAATAAAATGGCAATAGCAAGTGCCATTTAAGAATGAGGGTGTGAGCAAGCAATGAAGTAGTTGCACATAATAGTTTTGCGAGTGTAGGAGTGTCTCCAGCCCCAGCTGCATAAGTTTAGGCCATCACAGTGCCATAGAGTCATGGCTAAAGAATTTCAATATGATAATGAAATTTCCAAATCTGATTTGAGAACCTTTTTTCAGAGTCTTCAGAAACCTCATATGTTACCTAATTAGAGATATGACTTGATAGAGGATATCAAAGCATACCCTTTGTGGATGGAATAATCCAAGCAGATGCTAGCCTGCAACAGGTGACATCTCAAGTTTTTCTTGTTAATATGTAACATTTCGAGTTCTTAAAGTTTCAATTGTTTATCCCCTGTCAGTCCACCCTGAACAGCAGATTGTCCTGATAGTTTTCTCTTCTTTTTTTTTTAATGTTTTTAGTTTCCTTTTACGTTATCTCTCAAACTTACTTACACAGCTGTCAGTTATTATGCCACTAATAAGAGTATATATAACCATCTAGTAAAGATTAAAATACAAGGCACTCCTACGAAATAATTCTTTTTTTTTCTTTATTCAACTCCTACAAGATAGTTGACAGTCAAAAGCATATAACAATATTACTAGCTGCGTGGTACACTTCATTGCTAAGAAAATCTACAAATGTCCAAGCAATATGATATCATGATAGAAAATAATTTGCTGCTTTATAATAGTTCAAACGATAGAACAGATAGCATAAAGTGTTGAAGTTTGCCTCGAGTTTTGTCCTAGAAGATAGCAGAACCAGAAAGGAGCATGAAGGAGTAGTCTCGGATGAAGAAATTAGGCAGCTAGGGGTTAAAGTATAATTAGTACATTTTGTTGGGGTTAATATATAATTTCCCTAAGTTAGTTAGTTGCCTAAGTGTGTCCGCCTCCTCTATAAATGAGGGCAAGGCGCCTGCTGAGAAACAACTATTCTATGAGTGCTCTAGTCCTTTGTATTATGAGTGCAAGGCATTGTTCAAGAAAGGAAGATTGTCTGCAAGTCTTGGGGTTTTTTCTTGGAGAAACAGTGTGGTATTGTACTCAGGGTTTGTGGGCTTGAGGGCTGTGATGTACTGATCTTCTTTCTGGAAATAAAGACTGCTAGGAGGGCTCTTTGAAGGCTGGATGTAGGTTTTCTCAAAGGAAACCGAACCAGGATAAATCTTTGTGTTGTGTGGTTTGCTTTCTGTTTCTTGTTCTTATGTTTTCTGTTTTCAATTCCTATAATTGTTGGGTGGATTTGAGAGTGTTGAGAGAGGCATAGATCTTCCAAGGTTCATTCCGCATAGTCCTAGGATAACAAATTGGTATCAGAGCTAGTTTTTAGGTTCAAGAACAGTCCAAGAACCTTCAAGATTTCATCTGTTTTGAATTCTCTATCATAGAATAGTGTTAAAATGGCTGCAACTAGGTATGATATTGAGAAGTTTGATGGCCAAAATGATTTCGGCCTTTGGAGGATGAAAATGAGGGCATTGCTAGGGAATCTAGGACTAGAAGAGGCTTTAGATGAGGAAGAAACTCTGCCTGAAACCTCCACTGAAGAACAGAAAAAGGAAAAATCAAAAGAAAAGAAAGATATTGACAAGAAAGCTTTTAACACCTTGATTTTAAGTTTAGGGGACAAAGTCTTGAGGAAAGTGGCCAAAATGACCACGGCATTAGACCTTTGGAAAAAATTGGAGACCCTTTACTTAACTAGAACCTTGTCTACTAGGTTATATTTGAAAACCAAATTTTTCTCCTTTAGAATGGATGAAGGTAAGAAACTGCAAGAGCACATAGATGAGTTT
The DNA here is from genome assembly GCF_014633365.1 of Diospyros lotus. Taxonomy (NCBI): domain Eukaryota; kingdom Viridiplantae; phylum Streptophyta; class Magnoliopsida; order Ericales; family Ebenaceae; genus Diospyros; species Diospyros lotus. The sequence goes on along the minus strand of NC_068346.1, from coordinate 10,339,712 downwards.
AACAAGTTATGTTTGGATCTTGAGAACATAGACATTAAATATGATGATGAGGATAAGGCCTTAGTCTTATTGCACTCTCTACCAAAATCATATAAAACCTTTGTTGACATCTTAAAACATGGTAGAGACAAGTTGTCTCTAGATGATGTGACCGGAGCCTTGAGTTCCAAGGAATTACAACATAAGGTTGAAGGAAAGAACTCTATACATGATGCTCTAACAGTTGGGACTAGACCAGAAAACAGGGACCCTAAATTTAAGGGTAGGTCTAGGTCAAAGTCTAGGAATGGCAAGAAAATGATAAGATGCTATCATTGCCATGATGAGGGGCATATTAAAAAGAATTGTCCCAAAAGAAAGAGTGAAATCCTAGAGAAAAACCCTAGAATTTCTTCATCTATGTGTGAGGCTGACTATGATAGTGCAGATGCCCTATAAGTGTCTAGAAATGCTGGAAATATAGCATAGTTTCTAGGTTTAGGGTGGACTTATCATAGGAAATGGTTTTTTCAATTTTATAGAGTCATAGTAGGTGATATGGTGTTAGTAGGAAACAATCAAGAGTAAAGAATCAAGCCCATTAGAAGATCAGTTTCTAGGATCTAGGGGGACCTATCTAGGCCTTGTCTCATAGTGGAGCTAGGTGAGGTGAACCTAGTGAAGATGATGTGTTCCTAAGGAATTCCCAAGCTTATATGAGCTTGCTGGAATTTAGGAAGCTGGCTGGAAATTGCTTCTGGTGTGTAGGGTTAGGTGTGTGGAGTTGTGTAATAGGTATACCTAGGTCTCCTAAAGCTAGGGTTCTTACCTATGAGGGAAAATTCTAATAGGACATGGAAATTCCAAGGCCAAGGGATGGAATTTGGAATGCTGGCCAGCAAGGAGAATCCTTTGGGAATGTCCAAAACTAACCTATGAACCAGGGTATAGCAATAGGGAAATCTAGAAAATGTTTTGATCAGATTCATTGTGTAAGCTTGGGTTGTATTGTGAGAGGGAGGAAGCTAGTGTTTAAGATAGCTTTGGCTCTTGCAGTGAGGGTCCTTGTGATCAGTGAGGGGAAAAGTGTGTGTGTAAGGGTTGTCTTGTATGCTGAAGCCCATGGTTGATCAAGATCTGGATTAAGCAAGGAAAGGGAAGGAGAATCCTCTTGTAGGAAATGAGCAAGGGAATAGAAGGTTTAGAGTGCTGCCTAGGATGGGTAGTGATAGGTCTTAATTTAGTTTCCAGTGAAGTATGGAATGTTGGGTTTGGAGGATGCTTAGGCTCAGGTTTGAGTGCTAAGGAGCAGGCTGGAAAATAGAATCACTTGTATAAGAAGAGGTGATGCACTCTTGTCCAAATGAATGGCATGGAGCCATGTAAATTTGGAGAGAATATTGGACGTAAATGGTATATCTCTTAGGTTAAAGGGGTGGAGTGCTGTTGTAGTGTCTATTTGTAAATTAAGGAAGTGCTGGGAAATGGGAAAAGTCTAGGGAAATGGCTAGACATGGCCATTGGTTATAGCAACACATGAAGGCTTAATTTGGATCAAATAGGTAATCTCTAACAGCCATTATCCATGTGGAAATTAATAGAGAAAAGGGATCTTATAGTCTAGCCAAGGGATAATAGGCTAGAGGGAAAGGTAAGCAAGGATTGGTTGCTTAGAAGGTCTCTCTAGGTATGATAGTAATTCCCTAGGTAAGATATAAGATTGTGATAGTCCAAAGGGTAAATTGAGTGCATGAGGAAGCTGTGTCAATTTCAATGGTATGCCTAGGATAAGTAAGGCAGCTTCATTGATAGTTACCCAATGGGAAATCTCAAGGTGTAGCTGAGGTTGTAGTTCAGCATTTGAGATTGTTGGAAGGAGGAGAAGCTGGAAAGGCATAGAGGTTGGAATAGAAATGGACAGCTTATGGCAGCCTAGGTTATCCAAATCTTAAGCATATCTTGGTAGGCTGGTAGTTAGAAGAGTCTCAAGAGGTTGAGCAGTCTTGTTCTGAAGCAAACATAAGAGAAAGTCAGTGGTAAATCCTTAAAGGCCGGTTTTGGGAGCTAGGAGAAAGTCTAGCAAAGTTAAGGCCAATCCGGGTAAGGTTCACTGTGTTGTGATGCTGTGTAAAAGGATGGAATCTCTTTGGATTAATAAGTAACATTGAGTATGGTTTTGGTTTATGGTGAAGTGTGCCTAGCTGGAAATTATACATTTAGGGTGTATATGTTGCATTTAGTATGCAGCAGGAACCCTAAAATATAGTCTAGGTAGGAGGAGTTGAAACAGCCAATGGGCAGTCCATTTGGCTTAGTCATTAGTCCCACCATGTAGTATATCAATCATATTGGTGTTAGGAATATGTTCATTAGAAAATCCCTTGAGGAGGATAATATCTAATGAGAGTTGCAGGTTTAGTTTTTGTAGTTGGAATTTTATCCAAAGGTGGCCCATTGTTATGTTTTACAGCATTGATTTGTTTTCTTTGATGTGTTTGTGTTTGATATGATCAGGTTTGTCCATCATCCATGGTGAAAGCAGGAGTTGGCTATCGGGTGAAGATCTCAAGGCAAATGGTGGAGAATTGTTGAAGTTTGCCTCGAGTTTTGTCCTAGAAGATAGCAGAACCAGAAAGGAGCATGAAGGAGTAGTCTCGGCTGAAAAAATTAGGCAACTAGGGGTTAAAGTGTAATTAGTACATTTTGTTGGGGTTAATATATAATTTCTCTAAGTTAGTCAGTTGCCTAAGTGTGTCCACCTCCTCTATAAATGAGGGCAAGGCGCCTGCTGAGAGACAACTATTATATGAGTGCTCTAGTCCTTTGTATTATGAGTGCAAGGCATTGTTCAAGAAAGGAAGACTGTCTGCAAGTCTTGGGGTTTTTTCTTGGGGAAACAGTGTGGTATTGTATTCAAGGTTTGTGGGCTTGAGGGCTGTGATGTACTGATCTTCTTTCTAGAAATAAAGACTGTTAGGAAGGCTCTTTGAAGGCTGGATGTAGGTTTTCTCAAAGGAAACCGAACCAGGATAAATCTTTGCATTGTGTGGTTTGCTTTCTGTTTCTTGTTCTTATGTTATCTGTTTTCAATTCCTATAATTGCTGGGTGGATTTGAGAGTGTTGAGAGAGAGGCATATATCTTCCAAGGTTCAGTCCGCATAGTCCTAGGATAACATAAAGCTTATAAAGTTGTCTCAACACTCACAGTGGTTGAACATTATGCAACTAATAAATCACTAGAAAATGAATAGAATATAGAGTTACCCTGAGCAACAGCTCTGACACCATCATCCATGGCGCCCTTGGAAGGAAAAACCTTGGAAACAAGACCCAATCCTTTGGCTTCGGAACCTGAAAACGTTCTTCCAGTCAACGCCAACTCCATGGCGTTGCCGTGCCCAATGATACGTGGCAGCCTCTGAAGCGTCCCAAGATCAGCCGTGATCGCCAAATCAACTTCCTTGACGGAGAAAAACGCGTCCTCCGTACAACATCTAATGTCACAGGCGGTGACGATGTCAACACCCCCGCCAACACAGGCCCCATGGATGGCGGCGATCACGGGCTTCCGGCAGCTCTCGATGGCGGTAATCGCTTCCTGCATAGCCTTGACATGGCGGCGGAGGCGCTCGGCGGTGCGGGCACGGTCAGCGGACTGCTCGGCGAGTGAGTCGAGGGCTTTGATGTCGATGCCGGAACAGAAGTGGTGGCCGTTGCCGGAAAGGACAATGACGGCGACGTTGGGGTTTTGATCTAGGGAGCACAGGGCTTTAGGAAACTCGGTGAAGAAGTCGAGTGAGAGTGCATTGGCACGCGATGGGCGATTTAGGAGTAGATCGAAAACCGGAGAGTTGGGGATTTTCTGAAGGATCTCAAGGGTTTTGTACTCCTCTTTCTCCATGACCAGGAACCAGGACAGAATCGATTTTAGCCTTATAGCTTATACGATTACCCACTCGTATAAACATTAGAAAGAAGCCCCCACGGGGATGGTAGTGTGATAAAACAGTTGCATTTTACACGGAAAATTAGGTGGTATTCTCTTTGTGTTTCATTTTTTATTTTTGAGTTTTGAGTTTTGAATTTATTTTGAGTTTTGTGTTTTGAGTTTTTGTTTTGAGATTTTTGAAAACACATTCTCTTTGTCAATCTGAGAAACTGTTTTTGAAAACTGAAAACGCGTTTATTTTAAAATTTTGGGAAAAATATTTTATTTATAAAATAATTTTTAGTTAAATTAAAATAATTTAATACTAGTATACTATTAAATACATTTTGAAATTAGTGAAATATTGTAATATTTTTTCCCATTACAAAAAAAAAAATACAATCAAGAAATAAAACAACTTTGGTAAAAATAGTAAATGGAGAAATGAAAATAAAAAATTAACTCAATGAAAATGAGAAAATATGATTATTCATGATAAATAATATTATATTCAACAGTTCAATAACAAATGGATTATAATTACAAGTTTAAATAGTCATGACAAAAATCAAAACAGCTCGAACACTAAAGATTAAAATAAGTCTACATAATCATATACGACTCCTTGAAAAGTCATTCCACATTTGTGTAGCAATTTGATCCCTGATTTGTCCCATTTGAGCTGTTTGACTAGCATCAAATTGTATGGCTCCTTGATCTTGACTTGACTCCGGCATATCTTGAAATACCATATTCTCTGATGAAAACTCAGCAAATAAACTATCTAAAGCGTGCTTCTAGCGAATATAATTATGTATTGCACAACATGCAGTAGGGATTTGTCTTTGCCTACTAAGTGGATAATTGGTAATTAATTTTAAAATAGGAAATCTTGCCTTTAAAACACTAATGCAACGTTCAATAATGTTACGACACGAGGAATGTCTATAGTTGAACAGTTCTTCCTTTCCACGCGGTCTTCCTCGTCCAAGATAATCACGCAGATGATATCTTCGTCCTCGTTAAGGGACAAGAAAACCAGGCATGTTTGGATAACCAGAATCAACAAGGTAAAATTGATCTGCACAAAAAAAAAAAAAAGACCTAAATACCCAAATATTATAAAAATATTTGACAAATTATTTGAAATATTAGAATATACCTCCGCGTGACATTGGAAAGTTGTTTGAAGTTCTTGTGACTGCATCAATGAATACTCACGAATCATTAGTAGTACCTTCCCATCCAGAATACACAATGTGAACTTCATATCAAAATCACATGTCAACATCACATTTTGTGTTATATTGGTTTTCCTTCCACGGAAAGATGTTTGTCTTGATGTAGGTGCCCAAGCTGCAACATGTGTTCCATCTATTGCGCCTATGCAATCCTTAAAGTAAGGAAATTTGCGCAAAATCCGCTCATGTGGCACATTTTGATGTGTTGGACATATTATCTCTGTGCCAAGTGAACAAACAGCCCGTAATACTCGTTTAAACCACTTGTGTATCGTGTTGTTAGAATGTTGAAACCTATCACCTATAATACTATATCGTGTAGTGTGCCCTACAATCATCAAAAACATAGCTACGCCCTCCTCAACGCTCACTTTTTTTCCATCTTTCAACAGCTGCTTCTGTTTCAAAGTATCACAAAAATTCATGAACACATGTTTCTGCATACGAAAATTACGATAACACACATCCGGATGTCCATTCAGAATCTTTAATATGTACATTTTTCCCGTAAGTAATGACGTTCTACAAGGTACCCTGCCGATGACACTACTTTTGCTGGCAACAAAGCAATTAAGCATTATTACATCCCCAAAATTTGCAACAATATCATCGGTAAATAAAAAATCATCATCACTCGCATCTTCGTCAGTTGAATCATTGGTATGCATATTACCAACCACATTTGATTCAGTTGACATCCTGTGTATAAATATATTCATAATCACCACCAATAGTCATATCATTCATCATTTATTATAATCAACGTAAAGAAATAATTCAACATCAGCTAAAATGACAACAAAGCAATTAAGCATAATTAAATCCCCAAAATATAACAAGCATTCAATTCTAAATAAACTCAACATCAAACAGTTCTAGTTGAAACACAATTCTACAACCATCAACATCAAACTATGAAGATAAAACACTACTTAAAGCTAATGTAATAAAACATAGTACTTTCAACTACAACATCACCAATGAAAATAACACGGTATTAGAAATTACACAATCAACCAACCAAGTCAAAGAAGCTCCAAGATAGGTCTTCTTCTAATTTCTGGCATCTTCACAAATGACACTCTAAAATCTGGATCCTTAAAAGCCTTTATCGCTTTCATATAAACCTCATTAGACACATCTTCCATATTGTTCAAGAGGTCCATGCAAACCACATTTGAATAAGGATCCAGACTAGTAGCTTCATTATCTGATTGATTGCATGATTTTCCTTGAAGCTTTGCAAGCTTTTCTTTTAGGTAAAGTGTCCTAAGTTCAGTTTCTTCATTCCTCATACTAACTGTAGATGACCATTGCGCCATACAAGCATCCAGTTTATCAGTTTTACTGATCTTAGGTTCTTTACGTCGACGTTCGCTAGATTCACCAATTTCTTCACACTGACGAGTATTTGTAACTTCATCAGCATTCTCCACACGTACATGAATTCCTCTATTCAAAAAATCATCTTCTAACTGCCTTTCTTCCTCTGATGTTGGAGGAAGCTGAGTGGAAGCATTACCTAATCCTCCAGTAGCTGTAGTCCCGCTAAATATCTCTCCAAGAGTTTCATAGTGCTTACATCCTTCTTTCTTGAATATTTTGTACTCGGACTTGTTAATCTATAATAGTAAAAATAAGACACATTATCATATTGTATAACAAAAAGGGGTAAGATAGATATGATAAAAAATGATGGTGAAAATATTCTTTACTAAAAATATATACCGTATAAAAGTGTTGCCAAACTTCCTCTGGAGCATTAACTGTGTTGGTATTTGGATCTCATGTAACACCTGTATGTCCTAAAAGTTTAGAGAACAAGCGATGTACCTTACGTAAACGGTTCCATTTCCCCTTTAATCTATCTATGCCGTAATCCGTTTTTGTGAGGGCAATCATGGCTTGATTAATCTTGCCCCAATCGTCTTTCGTGAATGTAGAACATTGCAACATCCCTGATTTCACATTCTCGTAAAGAATACCAATAAATGCATGTTCATTCTCATCGGATCACGACATTGGTTCCTTAGTCTTACCTCTGTGACCACTCATGTTCTATATTGAAGATAATAAAAAATATAAAGATAACATGAAAAATATACTCCAACTTACTAAAATATACTCCACAGGACATTAAAAATAATTCAACATCATAATTTGATAGACCCACATTTGGACCAAGGAAAAGAAAAGGAAAATAAAAACAAACACAAGAAAAAAAATGCAACACTAATAGCAAAAAGAAATAGGTAGTAATAATACCAAAATTAGAATCAATGTTATTTCTAACAATGTTAGAATAAAAAAGTCTATATGTTTTATTCTTCTTAATGAAATTTAATTAGTGGGGTAAAACAGTATATCAATTGTAAGCCTCTAAGGTTGTCACCTAGAAGGATTTAGGCAAATTCTGAAAAAGGCTAACAGACACTATTTAATTGATTAAACTCCATTGAGCAGCTAGCCAGTCAAAAGATAGAATCATGTGAACAACACAGACAATTCTAGAATAAGCAATTCAAAACCATAATACAGGAGGTGAAAAAATGAAATTATCAATTCACACATTGCTATTCAAATGCCTGTACCGCCTCCAATGCTTCAGATAATTGAGGCTGTTCTGAAAAATTCTGAATAGGAAGTATGTTTTCACATTTTCTAATAAAAAATGCTATACATGTTAAGATTTATAATACACTGGGCAACTCAATTAGTATACCAAATGCAAAGGACATCCATAGCAGTAAAAGTAATATTACAATGGTGACAGAAGGAATATGAGAAGAACTTAAATCACCTAATTTCCTTCTGATTTGATATGCATTTTCATTTATTGTAAGTGGCTTTCTTAGCTGTTAAAGCTCTTTTTTTTTTTTTTTTTTCTCTTCTAGTAAATTACCTTCATATAAGTGAACCTGTATTAAGTTGAAGAATGGGTATTCCATTCTTTATTTCAGGAAAAATAGCAATTCATAATCTATGTTATCATGTTCTTCCTTCAATTTTAAGAGCTGGAGTATAGAAACTGTTACGCAAGGGTACATTTTGTTATATTCTACAAGCTTATTGGCATAGTGCAACAACAGTGTAGTGACAAAATGCTGAAAGATCTAAGTGCTATAAGGTCTCTGAGAGAGAAAACCCAAGAAGGTTTTCCCTGATAAGATATTTCACCTCCTTTTAGAGACAGCTTGAAACAATGTATGAGATAGAAGAAAATTGTCCAGTTTATCTGATTAGAAATTAAAGAGAAACATGTGTTCTTCCATAAAGCATCAAAATATATTTTAAAGTGAAACACAAAGATGTTAAAAGACCCAAGAAGCACAAAGGCAACAAGGTCTTCTACAGCCTAAGCACAAGGTACTACATAAAGTATAAGAAGTAATACATCACCGAAACATGCTGTTGGAAAAGATTTTAAGGAGAAATATATCAACAAGAACTTCTAAGAAAGATTTTTCATATATAATATTTTCACTAATTCAATTAACAGTCCATGAAGCCCAATTTTGCAGCCACTAGCTTCAAGCCTATTCAAACGTATCTTATAACTAACTACAAGTTATCCCAAATTGCTTACAAGTCAAATATGCATTAATTCCAAACAAATATACAAAGTGGCATAGATTCCAAGTGACCTGCCAACAACAAACCAAAGCCCTGCGTGCAACTCCATATATATATATATGTATATTACATTTTGAACATATTAAATATAGAATTACACTTAAAAAAATTGTCAATAAAAATCTCATCAATCATACCAATAATCATCAAACAAACTCAATCAACCCAACAACCATTCCAAAAATCTCATACAAACAATCACCAAACAAACTCAAACAACCCAACAGCTATTCCAAAAATCTCTAAAAGAATCAAGGAACACATCACATTTTTTAAATCTGAAACCCTACTTCCTCATGACAACAAATCCATAGATCCGGATTTAAGCAAACTATCACAAAATTACTGAAATCGCTTAAATCAGAATACAAATCAAATTATGAACAAAATAATTGAAATCAGAATACAAAGCTTTTAACCTGAAGACCAAATTCGTAGGATGAAGTGACGAACGGTGTAGGCGAACGGCTAAGGGGAAAGAAGAAACAATCGATGTAGGTGAAGGCAAGGCGTCGCTGATCTGGGTTGCTGGTGGCGACGACGTGTAGTGACTGCGATGGCGGTGGAAGGTGCTACGACGGCCAAAAAAGAAGAAAGGGGGTTGACGATGGCTGGAAGAGAGAAAGAGAGTCGCGATCGGTGACCAACAAGGAAAAGATGCGCGATCGATGGCCAAGATGGAGTCAGATCTGCTCAGATCTAGAAGAGGGAAAGAAATAGCGGTCAACGATGGCTGGGGCCAGTGATGCCTTGGCAGGTGCAGTCAACTATGGATGGGGGGCACTGATGCCGTGGCTGGCGCGATCGACGGATAGGAAAATCTAGGTTGCTGGAGCTTGGATGAGAGAAGAAAAATGGAGTGCTTGAGGGAAATGAGGAGGCAGAGAGATGGAGTCAGGGAAATGAGGAGGCAGTCACGTTTGCACTATGTGAGAAGAAACACGGCTGTTTTTCGTGTTTTGAAATTTTAGCCGTGACAGCCAAAACGAGTTTTTTCTGTTTTGGATTTCCTTCACAAAATTTTTACTTGTTTTTGAAAATGCGTTTTTGAAAATAACAAAGAGAACACGTTTTGAGTGTTTTGAAAAACTGCAAATAGAAAACGGCACGAAAACGACAAAGAGAATAGGGCCTTAGAGTTTAAATCAACACGGCAATTTAAAAGGTATTTTACATCGAAAATTAGAGTTTCATTTAAAAGGTATAATTATTATTGAAAAATGATATTTAACTGAAAAGTAATAATAAAATTAAAAATTAAGTCTCATATAATTTATATTAAATGTTAAGTTGTGTATATAAATTGTGTCCGTATTTAAATTTATCCGAATAGTGTATTAAGGGAGAAAGTTATCCGTCTATGGGAATTAATAAAATCAAAATTGGACGCCTTAGTTGAATAAAAAAAAATATTTTATATAACAATAATATTAAGTTTTCACATGTTAATCATATTTTGTTTTATACATAAATAAATGTAACTATGGAAGAAAAAATGGTCTAAGAACGGGCCATTAAAATTGACTAATTTGGGGCTAAAAGGCCGAGTAGGCCCACAAATACCCTAAGCAATTCTAACCCTAATAAGCCAAGGGCCCGTGTGGAGCCCAAAGTGATTACTAAACTCCAAACTTTCGCCAACTTTTAGCCCAACTAAAAGCTCAACAGGTATCTCAAACTCGTTGTTTAAACAAGGTAACTAGGAGTGTCAACGGTTCGGTTTAATTCAATTCTATAAGAATCTAGTAACTAAACTATTTTTAACAATTTCAAAAAATTAAGAATTGTAACCAAACCATGATTAATCCATCACACCGAACTGGTTTCGCTTTTATCCGATTAATATTAAGCTTCTAAATTTTTTCGTAAAATATGAAATTACAAATAAATTTATTAATTAAAATAAACCCATAACTTCATTAATATTAATTGGAGACAATAAAAGACCACCGAAGATAGAAAATAGCAACAAAAAGTGAAAGAAGAGAAAGAGACGTGAGATAAAATTAGATTTTAGTTAGGTTAAATAGATATAAAAAATCAATAAATAAATTCGAGAAAGAATATAGAAAGGCTTTGAATTTTGATGGGAAGTGGAAAGATTTTCACAGTTGTGTTGGAAACCAAGAATAGAGCAATCATGCGCAATCACTAAACATATGAGAATCTCGTTAGTTTTTTAGGAAGTGATACTATTTATGCATATGTATATATATATACCTAAAAAAATTTAATATATATATATAAGTATAATATTGGTTTCAGTTAGATTCGAACCACGATTTAAAAAAAAAATCAGTAATTAAACCAAATATATCTGTTCTTAATTTTTTAAAATCAGAACCTAACCTTTAAACCATAAAACCAATCCAAATGGCATGATTCGATCCAATTCATCGATTTTCGAATATTTTTTAACACCCCTAAGTTAACTAGTAAGGGTCAACAACCCCAAAATTGTAAAATACATGGAATGGGCCTATTAAGGCCCAACTTACCCCCTAAATATTTTAAAGTTCTAAAAAAAAAAAAAAAAAAAAAAACAGATGGACCCGAGCTTTTGGGCCAAATTAAAATATAAAACCGAAGAGTTCGCGGCTCCCTATAGGTGATAGTAAATTCGAAATTTAGAATAAATAGACCTAAACTGGGTTAGAGTTAGAAAAACATGTTAGAATTTGAGGGCTGTACAAAATATTTTTATTTTTTTACTCTAATTTTATAACTAAACGTTTTTTAATTTTTTATATTTTAAAAGTAGATAAACCTAATCATTGCCCTCAAAATAATAGTTAAACGGCAATAAATGCATATTATTTCCAGTAAATGCATATTTAAACAATTTTATTAATTAATTAAATTATTTGAATGTTCTACAGAAAATATTAGAAAATAGTTTTTTGAACTACCCTGAAATTATTTTTAAAGGTAAAAAATATATTTATTTTATTTAAAAATATATAACAATTTGATATTTTACTCGCGTTAGATAATAATTATATTATCTAATGTTGACGTGGCAGTGCCATAGTCACCCCCTTTGCTGTTATCTGATGTGGCAAACTTTATGTTAGTGTCGGGGAATAGATCAAATTCATATATATATATATAGAAAAGTAGAGCCAAAAGAGTCCTAGCATTGCGTAGCTTTAGCCTATAGCCTCTAGTAGTATGTTGTTACTTTTTTTATGTTTAACTAGTTCTTGCCCCGTGCGATGCACGAGATTCAATATTTAACAAATATATATATATATATAAAATAATAGTTCAAAATATGAAATGCATATTATAGTAAATTTAATATATTACATGAATTAGTGAAGAAACAACAATTTTATTTCATTGTGATTAAAATAAATTTTGGAAAACTTCTTTGTATATAACATTTGTGGTCGAAGTTGTTTGTTCACCCTCTTTATCACATATTAGTATCTTCAATCCACTGCGACTTGTAACTTTTGATATTGCAACGTATAGTTGCCCATGACTGAACACAGGTTTCTTCAAAAAAAGACCTACATAGGTCAATTGCATGCATTCGTGTCCCCTACACAACATGATAAATGACATATTACACATATTATATATTGGCAAAAACAACAAAAGTGCATGGTAAGAACAAAAAATAGCATTTTTCGAACTTACATCTTTGTCAGCCAATACTAAAATGATGTTGTTAACCTTGTTCTAGTTATGATAACTGTAAACTTTTCATTTTTGGATGACTCGTATCTTGAATGCCCAATTTGCCCGAGTGTTGTCAACATATCTCAGCATATGTAATATTTGAGCCATGACAAATACTGTGTCTCAGTTTTAGTTTGCAGAGAAATCGGTTAAATGAAGAATATTTATCTGTTGTATTCCTAAATATTTATTTGTTGTATTCAGATGCCATTTAGGGAGCAAATAATTTTTTTTGTTCGACAAACAGGTTCCAAAGACGTTCCACTCGTTTGGAGGGGTAATTTTATATGCTGCTCAATGTGTAAGATATGTTTTTTTATTTCTTAATTCCTAAATATTTATCTATTGTATTTAATAAATTGAATAACTTATTTTTTTATGCATTAGAACTGTTATATTCAATAAATTGAATAATTCATTTTTTGGTGCATTGAAACTTGTTGTATTTAATAAGTTTAATACATTATTATTGAATACTTTATTTTTTGGTGCATTGGAATCTGCACCAAAAAATATTTATCTGCTGTATTCTAAATATTTATCTGTTGTATTCAATAAATTGAATAATTTATTTTTTGGTGCCTTTATTCAATAAATTGAATGTAAGATATTGAATTAACATTGAAATCATCATCAATTATATTTATTTGTTGTTTAATGTGTAAGATATATATTTTTATTTTTTATTCAAAAATATTTATATGCTGTATTTAGATGCCAGAAGGAGCTTGAAAATTTGTTTTTTTGACAAACAGGTTCCAAAGATAGTCCACTCGTTTAGAAGAGTAATTTTATCTGTTATTTAATGTGTATGATATTTTTTTTTTATTTTTTAATTGCTAAATATTTATTTGTTGTATTCAATAAATTGAATAATTTATTTTTTGATGCATTGGAACTGTTATATTCAATAAATTGAGTAATTCATTTTTTGATACATTGAAACTTGTTGTATTTAATAAATTGAATAAATTATTATTGAATAATTTATTTTTTGGTGCATTGGACACTGCACCAAAAAATATTTATCTATTAAATTTCTAAATATTTATCTGTTGTATTCAATTTATTGAATAATTTAATTTTTGATGTATTGAAATTGTTATATTTAATAAATTGAATAAATCATAATTAAATAATTATGTGTTTTATTTAATCACTATATGCTGTATTCAGATGCCATAAGGAGTTTGAAATTTTTTTTGTTTGACAAATAGGTTCCAAAGACGTTCCACTCATTTGTAGGGATAATTTTATCTGCTGTTTAATGTGTAAGATATATATTTTTTATTTTTTAAATATTTATCTGTTGTATTTAATAAATTGAATAATTTATTTTTTGATGCATTGGAACTGCTATATTCAATAGATTGAATAATAAGTTTAATATATTATTATTGAATACTTTATTTTTGGTGCATTAGAATCTGCACCAAAAAATATTTATCTGTTGTATTCCTAAATATTTATCTGGTATATTCAACAAATTGAATAATTTATTTTTTGATGCATTAAAATTGTTGTATTCAATAAATTAAATAAATCATTATTGAATAATTTATTTTTTGGTGCCTGTATTCAATAAATTGAATGTAAAATATTGAATTAACACTGAAATAATCATCAATCATATTTATTTGCTGTTTAATGTGTAAGATATATTTTTTTATTTTTTAACTTCTAAATATTTATATGCTATATTTAGATGCTAGAAGGAGCTTGAAAATTTTTTTGTTTGACAAATAGGTTCCAAAGACAGTCCACTCGTTTGGAGGGATAATTTTATTTGTTGTTTAATGTATAAGGTATATTTTTTTATTTTTTAATTTTTTAATTGCTAAATATTTATTTAATGTATTCAATAAATTGAATAATTTATTTTTTGATGTATTAGAACTTCTATATTCAATAAATTGAGTAATTCATTTTTTGATGCATTGAAACTTATTGTATTTAATAAGTTGAATAAATTATTATTGAATAATTTATTTTTTGGTGCATTGGAACCTGCACCAAAAAATATTTATCTGTTGGATTTCTAAATATTTATATGTTGTATTCAATAAATTGAATAATTTATTTTTTAATGTATTGAAATTGTTGTATTTAATAAATTGAATAAATCATAATTAAATAATTATATATTTTATTTAATCACTATATGCTGTATTCAAATGCCATAAGAAGCTTGAAATTTTTTTTGTTTGACAAATAGCGTTCCACTCGTTTGGAGGGGTAATTTTATCTGTTGTTTAATGTGTGAGATATATTTTTTTATTTCTTATTTCTTAAATATTTATCTATTGTATTTAATAAATTGAATAACTTAGTTTTTTTATGCATTGGAACTGTTATATTCAATAAATTGAATAATTTATTTATTAGTGCATTGAAACTTGTTGTATTTAATAAGTTTAAATAAATTATTTTTTGATGCATCGGAATTGCTATATTCAATAAATTGAATAATTCAATTTTTAGTGCATTGAAACTTGTTGTATTTAATAAGTTGAATAAAATATTATTGAATAATTTATTTTTTGGTGCATTGAAACCTGTTATATTTAATAAATTAAATAATTAATTTTTTGGTTTAGTGCATTGAAACTTGTTGTATTTAATAAATTAAATAAAATATTATTAAATAATTTATTTTTTAGTACATTGAAACCTGCTAT
Source organism: Diospyros lotus (assembly GCF_014633365.1). NCBI lineage: Eukaryota > Viridiplantae > Streptophyta > Magnoliopsida > Ericales > Ebenaceae > Diospyros > Diospyros lotus. The sequence continues at coordinate 10,324,565 of NC_068346.1, read as the reverse complement.
ATTCAATAAACCTGCTACATTGAAACTTGTTGGATAATTAATATAAACAGATTAATAGCTTGAGAAAAAAATAAATAAATCAGCACAGTTTAGGCGGGAAATTGGGCAAGTCAACTCTTAGCAGTGACTATCCTACTTTTATATATATAAAGATTGCTAATTTTTGATAAAAAAAAAAGAAAAAATTAAAGATACAACTAAAATGATAAATTGATAAAGAAGTTGGCTAAGAGACGGGATGACACTCAACTAATAATGATATAATGACGATAAATGTCACTTAACAATTGCTAATTGCAGATGATATTCAATGCGACTAATTAAACTACAAACGTGATTGAATTAGGAGAAAATTTTCACTCAACAAGAACACTAATTAAATATACATTTTTTAACAACTTCTAAAAATAAAATATATTAAGTCTCCAAATGGTGAAAGTGAATTAAAGCTAGCTAGACAATTCCCAAAGACAACTTCAAGTCTCATAATGGTCAACCCAAATAACTCTTCAAGATAACTCTTCACCATTAAAGGTCAAGCTTCAAAATAGTCGAAGTAAATTCCACCACAAATATGGGTTGAAGGCTCTAAGACAAAGCAACAAACAAACGCTTAAAAAACTAAAATAGAAATTGTTATTAGATTATAATAATTAAATTTATTTATCTTGAAAACAAACAGAGTAGAGTCCCTCGATAAAACAATGAAATTTGGGATGTTGCTAGAGAATTAACAGGGTCTAAGCTCAATCCATTGCTTGAGAGAGCTGAAGTTTTGGGAACTTGAATGGATCTTTAAGGTCTTTGGGGTCATCAGCCCCATAAGAGTCTTTGGGCAACCAAGGATATGAGTTTCTCAAAGAGACTCCAAGGGAAACCTATGGCTGGTCTTTTAGAATTGCTATTTCAGCTGAGTTTGTAATCGCAGAGGCAATCAAAAGGCACGTGGGGATCTTTTCCACTAGGGCTCTCCGATGCCTAATTTAGACAAAAATGTCTTGAAGCAGAATATAGATGTATGCAAAATAGGATCTTCAAAAAGTAAGCTCTCGATGAGTTATATGTGATTTAGAGTCTAAATCTTAAGATCTAAGGTCTTAGAGAGAGATTATGGGTTAAGCGTGGTTCAAAAAAGATTTGTTTCCCCCGAAGACTCTCTCAAGACTGAGTATCCGGAAGCTTTAGTTTTCTCGAGCTGCGGATCGAGCTTAGACCCTATTGATTCCCTAGCCTCATTGTTTTACCGAAAGTCTCTATTCTGGTTGTTTTTAAGATAAATAAATTAAATCGTTATAATCTAGTAACAACTTAAATAAATATAAGAAAACATGAAACAAGATGTTTTCAAAAACAAGATTAATTAGGAAAACTTATACTCATGAATAAGTGTTACAAATGGTCCTTACAAAATGATGTGACATACACAAATTTATAATAATTTAATCTAAAATTATTATGAATTTGAATAAAATTATTATGAATTTGTGTGTGTAACTTAATTTATAAGGATCATTTATCAAAACTATTTATGAATATATCATTTCCCTGATTAATTGTATCTCCAATGAGGACTCGTACTTAGCATTTGCCTAATTAGTTCATTAGAGGCTTGCCCGAGCTATAGTGCAAGTAACAATAAATAAACAATTTTAAATAAAAAATTATTTTCGAAGAGTGTCGCGTGATGGTTGTAATTTAATTTGTTTTAAATAAATCCTAGCTGATAACTGTGTAGTCTGGCAGTTGAATTTTTAAAATGTAAAAGTCAATGTTAAATTAAATTTTAAAATCATTATAATATCTAATAAGTAATTGATAGAAATATCTTTGAAATGAAAAATTTGAAAGAGGTGATTTTAAAAACTTTTTGTTAATATTTTAGGTGATTCAAAATATATTTGATTATTGCATTTTATGTTTGCAATTGGGTTTCATGTGAATTTGCATTTCACTTATATTTGCATCTCATTTGGTTATCTATTGTATATACATTATGTTGGATATATACATTGGTGGGCCAAGTTTTATTAGCAGCCCAACCCAAGCTCTTATTTGGCCCATCTCTATTGCTTGGCCCAAATCTCCAGCGCCCAAGTATATAAGGGCTTGTTCATGCCCTAAGCAGTAGAAGCTTGCGATCTCTCTCTCTCGTTTGAAACTCTAAATCTGTAACCGACGGACTCATCGTGAATCCTCTCTATTCTTGGCAAGAATCGGCTTCAGGTATATGTATATCTCAGTGCAAATCGCCTATAGCGTGTGAGATTGGTTGGTAAGAAGCTTGTTTCGTTTCTGTTACTCGTTCTGAGATCGAGTTGTATTTTTCGTTGTATCTTGCTTCTGTTTTGATTCTGATAGCTTTGTTTCTTAAGGGATTTTGAATGTAATCTTGGTTGTGTAATCACCTATTCGTATAGTGGATTGACTAGAGGCGGAGCCTTTTCCGTGAGCAGGATCTTTCGATCCGAACACGTATATGCTGCATTCTTTATTTTTCTGTTGTGTGAGTGGTGTTGCGGTGTTGTATTCTTTTCGATTTTGTTCGGATATTTGTTTTGGATCTTGGTACTGTGGAATCTGGTTGTGTTTAGTTCACAGATTTCTCAACAAATGGTATCAGAGCCACTCGAGGGCGAACTAGATCCATCGGCGATCAGATCCGAGAACTCGATCTTGAAGGCGATCGATAAGATCTGAAAGGTCGCGTCGTTTTCGAAAGATCGGAGGCCGCAATCGATTATCCGATTCTGTAAGTATTTGGTATCCTTTGATTTCTTTGCTCGATGAGATATCTTGGATTGAATTTTTTGATATCCTGTTCTGCTTGTTGATTTCGTTTATGAGATTTGTTCCTTGTTGATTTATTATTATTCTTGAACTTAGTTAGGATTGTAACGAGCAGGTTTAATTTTTGCCGTAATCCTTACTGTGTTCTTGAACTTGTTTTTTTAAATCAAGATAGGTTTTGGAGAGATAGTTTTGAAGTTTCTGGATTGGATTATTTCTTTCAATCATTAACTGTTGTTGCTGTTTCCTTTTGTTGCTGTTTTCTGTTGCTATTGTTTTCATTTACTCTACCTGTCATTTCTATTTACTTCCTGTTGCAAGTGTATATCTCTTGATTAGTTTCTAAGAAATTAGTTAGGTTGATTGTATTGCTTAGTGTTCTTGAAGCTTTGCAATCTGATCCCTATACTGTTCTTGTGGCTGTGATTTTCTCCTTGCTGTTTGTGTTTTGTGTGCACTATCCATCTAGTGTTATTCTCGTTCCATCTTGTGTTGCTATTGGTTTTTTTTTTTTGTTTTTCCTTGTAAGAATAGAACCAAAGATGGCACCTATGAAGATAGAACTTGAAAAGTTCGATGGTCACAGTGACTTTGGGTTGTGGCAGCAGAAAATGAAGGCCATTTTGGTACAAAATCAGTGCTCAAAGGCACTGGTTATGCCAAAGGATGAAAAGGATAAGAAAGATGCTATTCCCTCTGTGGAAAGCCAGGAAATGGATGGATTTCCTTATAGCCTTATCATCCTAAACCTAGCTGACAAGGTACTACGACAGGTAAATGGTATGAACACCGTTGCAAGGTATGGTCAAAACTTGAGTCTCTTTATATGGTAAAATCCTTGACTAACAAAATTCATTTAAAAAGAAGACTGTTTGGTTTTAAAATGGATTCTTCAAAGTCTTTAGAAGAAAATTTAGATGACTTCAATGTAATTACCATAGGTCAAGCTAACATAGATGAGGTAATATCAAATGAAAATCAAGCAATTATTCTGTTGAATTCTGTGCCAGAATCCTATAGAGATTTAATAACTGCAATAGAATATGGTAGAACGTCTCTAACTCTAGAAGATGTCTTATCAGCCCTAAGATCTAGAGACCTTGAAACTAAGAGTGAACAAAAATCTAGTTTAGGTGAAGGTCTATATGTTAAGGATAAGTCAAATAAGAAATTTTATTCTAGAGGAAAGGGTGAGCCTAAGTTTAAGGGAAAAGAGAATTCTAAACCGGTGACTTGTTGGTTTTGTAAGAAAGAATGTCATCTTAGGAGAAACTGTCTTTCGAGGCAGAAAGAAAATAAGGAAGAAAATGCAAATCTCTTAAAAGGATGTGAGAGTGGGGACAGGCATTTTATTTTTGGACTCTAGGCATGAAAAGGCTAGGGCACTGATTAGTGGTTAATTTTGTAAAAATTTTGTTATAATTATACTCTTCTTTTGATCTTAAAAATGGTTTAAATTAGATATTAATATATATTTTATGGTTATATGCAAGTTTAAATTAAAAAATGAATGAAATGAAATTTTAAAGTAAAATTTAATAATAATAATAATAATATATAAAATTATATATAATACATATACATCATTATATGCATGCATGTAATATATATATATAATATAATCTAATATATATATATATGTGCCATGTGTAATACATATATATAATATATAATTTATTAATAACATTAAATTATTTTTATTTTTTTTAGGCATGAAGAATTCAAGCCCATAAAGACTTAAAGTCCATGAAGAAATCAAGTCCATGAAGAATTCAAATCCATGAAGAAATCAAGTCCATGAAGAATTCAAATCCATGAAGAAATCAAACCTATGAAGAAATCAAACCCATAAAAAATTAAAGTCCATGAAGAATTCAAGTCCATGAAAAATTAAGGCTCAATTTGAGCAACCCATGGAAGATATTATTTGGAGAAGGCCCAAGGATTATTTTTAATCTTAATAAAGATTAAAAACCAATTTATAGAAATCTATTTTTATTTTTTATGTGAGAGCTTTATTAGGTGTGTTTTTTAGCTAAAATCCATTTAACTATTAGGTGGATATTATAGCTAAAATCCATTTAACTTTATGAGTGCTTTATTAGGTATGTATTTTAGCTAAAATCCATTTAATATTAGGTGTGTATTATAGCTAAAATCCATTTAACTTTAAGTGTGTGAGTGCCCATTAGATATAATTATGTCTAGTTGAATAATTGAAATTGTGTGGTTTGTATTGCATCTTGTGGCCTATAAATAGATCACTTGATTGTATTTGTAAGTGTGATTATTATTCTTGAATAAAAGTTTAGTTATTTCCTTAGAATTCTCTCTTTGAGAATTGCTTTTGTTCTCTCTCATTTTCTTTAGTATTTTCTCTTGTGATCTTACTTCCTTCATTTCTTCTTTTAAATTCTTATGTCATTTATTATTACTTTATTATTCACCGCCTAAATGGACGGTTAGTTTATGCCTTTAAATTCTTGCAATTTTAATTCTTGTATTTTAATTATCTACCGCCTAAATGGCCGGTTAGTTTCTTCTATTTTAATTCCTGTCATTTAAATTCTGTTATTTAAATTATGTCATTTAAATTCCTGTCAATTAATTTAATGGAGATGAGTAACTAAATCTAATCTTGGGTTAAGGCAAGGACAGTGTCCAATGCCAATGATTCCCAAAGAAAGCTGCGTTTTAAATAAGTGACCTTAATTTAAATTTCAGTATGAGTGTGTATTAATTATTGAAAAATCACTAGGTTTGGATTGGAGCGTAAGCCTAACTTAGAGCTTTCATGCCATGTATGAGAGTTACTAGAACTGGAAACGCTATCATACCCAAACCCGGATGATTAATTTAGTTGTTTTATATATTAATTGTAATTGGATTTATGGTAGTTGCTTAAATTAGAATCCCGCATATCATGTATGGGGATTGCTTAACCTAGAACTATCATCATCTCTAATTGCATTTAATAACAAACCCTCATATCTGAAATTAAATTAATGTTGCTAATCTTTTATGCTAAAATTTGGGAATCAACGGGTTGGTACTGAAATTGTCTTAACTCAAGCACTATCCAAATTCATATTTTTACGTTTAATGTTTATTTCAATTTATGCCTTACTTTATTTTCTAGTATCTGTTGTCTAAAAACAAAACCATAAAAAATCTTGTTGTCAATTTGTCCAAATGCGTGTGCGTGTGTGTGACATTCTTTTTCTTTTGCCATAAATAAATCTCTCAGTGGACGACCTGGATTCATCCAGAAAATATAAATTTAAATTTGGACTACAACTGCACTCGTACACTGGCGAGTATAAACCTCTCACTAAAATAAAAAAAAAATATAAAAGTTTTATTATGATTTATTTTTATTGTGTTTTAATTGCAGGGTGAGAGTGCAGTCAAATTTTGGCGCCGTTGCCGGGGAGATTAAGGCAAAAACAAAAAGAAAAAAAATAAAAAAATAAAAAAAATAAAAGAATAAGCATCTCTTGATAAAATCGGTAACTCTATTTCTCTTTTACTTTATTTTTGTTTGTGCATTGTATATGAGACTGAGATCAGGTAGAATTTTGAAACAGTATTTTCATATCATTCTGAGTCTTTACCTGCAATTGGATTGTCAACTTTACACTCATGTCTCAAAATTACTACAATCTGTCTGCTCAAGATACTTATCATGATGAAAATTATCATTTTGAATCTGATTTGTCTAGACCTCTTAAGGATTATCTATACCCTCTTAGGCAAACCACTTTTGATTTGCAACCAGACACTACCCATTTGTTACCCACTTACCATGAAATTGAGGTTTGGTGTGCTGTGTGTGAGACTTCAGCTCATTTAACGGATGACTGCCCTATAATACCTGCTTTTAAGGAGGTATTGTATGGTCAATCCAGTTTCACACACACACACAACTATGAGGGAATGTATTACCAGAACCATGAGGAAAACTACCATTCGGACTTTGATGCATATCACCTTAATTCACACTTTCATCCAAATTTCTCATGGGAAAATGATTTTGTAGCCCAACCACATGAGCACTTCCTTTCCCAGCCTCAATCATTTCAAACGAATGAAGGGTCTACATTCGATGCATATCAACCCCCTCATGGGAGTTCATTAGAAGATACCTTCAATCTATTTATGCAAGGCCAAATGGAAATTTTCACACAAATGTCCAAATGTCAAGAACATACCATTAGAGTTACAGAGGACATTAGGAACCAATTGACACAGCTAACACAGACTTTGAGCATGTCAGAGCCTGTCCATCCCAACTCACTCCAAATCCCATTAATAAAACCCATCATCAAAAGTGAAAGTCAGGAGCAGGACATAGGAGTGACTGTCTTAAGGAATGGAGAAATAATTGAGAAACTTGATGCTCCTAGGACAGTACACCCTTTGGTGCAAGAAGAGAGAGTGGTTGATCACAGTGAGGTAGATGTCAATGAAGCCTTGGAGGAAGAAAAAGACCAAAATGATGTAAGAAAAGAAGAAACCTGGGAGGAAGAAGAGGATAAAATTCGAGAGCCAAAATGTGAAAAAATCATAAGTTTATCCACATTTACCCCTCAATTTCTATCTTTTAGGTTAGTCGATATTATTGAGGATCAAATTAAACCAAACACGTGTGAGATGTTTGTGCAAATTAATGTGCCATACGCAGATATAATAAAACCAACACCTCCGGACGATATATTTTCAAAATATATATGTGCATTCATGAGAAAAATCAATTTATATAATTTTGAAAATAACTTTAAAAGTGGTGTAGTGAATGGGAGATATTATACGATTAGGTGGGCAATCACTCATTTGATCCTTAATTGGAAGAAAAGAAAAAAAAAAAACTCTAAAAAAATAATAAAATAAAAATATATAATAAAATAATTTTTTATATATATATACATATAAGTTGTTCCTTTTCTGCATTACTTAACTAGTGTTTCTCTATGTGCAGTCTAAATAAAATTTCTCCATACGAGTTTATGTATTGAAGACCGCCAGATATACCTATCTTCTATCCTTTTATTGCCAATTGAGGACAATGTGCAATTTAAGTTGGGGGGTAAGGTGTCTAAAAAATTTTATCTAAAAAAAAAAAAAAAAAAATTAAAACAAAATTAATTAAAAACAAAAATTGAATTGAGAGAGACAAAATTGACGCTGGTGGTAGCCATCTTTTCTTGGGCAGTGCAATCACACTGCCCTATAAAGAAAGAAGGCACACTGCCAAATGTTGAAAACAGAGGCGCTGAGCGTTGAAAAAAAAAAGGCACACTGCCAAATGTTGAAAAATGAGACGCTAAACGACGTCAAGTCTGACGGTGCAATTATGGCATGCCTCGAGTCGAGTGTAGAATAGTGATGCCCATTGCTCTATAAGAGACTCCATATCTGTATGAGGCAAGTCACCCCTCTTGAGCTCAATCTTTTCTCCTTTGTGTTATTCTCCGATCAGGTACTCTCATCCCTTTTGTAAAGTTTATAGTTCTTTACTTTCTTCTTAGTATAATTTTTTTAAAAAAAAAAAAAAATGGATCTTTATCTCTCAAAAATTCACAAGTACTATCCATCTCTCCCGAGAATGATTTGAAAAAAATTTATGTTGCTAGGTGTGAAAGACTTAGGTTGTTGATGCTTAATAACATCCCTGAAGATATTCGTTGGCTGATCGAAGCAAAAGTTCGATTAGCTGGTGAAACTTCACCTAGTTTTAAGCATTTTCCAGGCTTAGGGAAGAGTAGTTTTGCGAAGAAAAAAAGAGCGAAAAGAGTGAATGGTTGTTACAAATGTGCTCGATGGACCTGTAACACACGATGCAAATCTGTGGGGTTTACGTCCATAAATCGAGAAGATAAAATTAGTTTCATAAAGGATGGACTAAGTAAGGAGTCTCTGGATGATATCCGATTGACTCTTGAGACGCATCCATGTGGAATAGTGCAAAGAGAACTTCTTGCTTTATGGACCCAGTTCAGAAGTGACCACCAACGCTATAGTCTTGGGAATCTGACTAAAAACGACCCTGTTTGCCAATCTATAAGAAAATTGGATGGGAAGCTTATCCCCGCTTCATAGAAAGTGTTTAAGCCGTTTCTGGACGTAAAACCAGAGGAAGATGTGAGCCACAATCACAACTACTTATACATACGCATGATTTTTGTTTGTATTTATTTCTTGTTGAATTGTTGTATAGCTACTTTTGATCGCCAAACTTCTTTTCAGGACATACAAAAGGAGCAAACATGGAAGACCAGTTAGTTCGTCGAATCAATACCATATGCGTACTTTGTGGCTCTCAACTTGGGAGCGATATTTGTTACGCACTTGCAGCGAACGAACTTGGTAAAAAATTAGGAGAGAAAAAAATTAATTTGGTATATGGAGGGGGAAGTCGTGGATTGAATGGTTATGTTTCACAAGCTGTACATCTTGGAAATTCATCTGTGGTAGGTATAATGCCAATCCCTTTAGTTGAACCACATATTTCCGGAATTACACGCGGTCAACTTATAGAAACAACTTCTATGTCTGAGCGCATGGCTTGTAAGATTTATCAGTCAGATGCCTTCATTGCTTTACCAGGAGGTTTTGGAGCACTTGAAGAAATCTTTTGTATAATCTCCTGGGCCAAGAGTAATCTCCATACCAAATCCATTGGACTTTTAAATGTTAACCATTTTTTCGATAGGTTACTCTCTTTTCTTGATCAGGCTGTGGACCAACAGTTCATTTCTCGTTCAGCAAGAAAGATTCTCATTTCTGCATCCACCATTGATAAGCTGCTAGAGAAATTACATGCTTATGTTCCACAGTACGATCCTCATGAGCCTCGGATAGACTGGTCTAAGGCAATTAGTAACAAGCGCCAAAGGGGTCCGATTAATTTAGATTTATCACTGTGAGAAATGCTCTTTATTAAGATGGCTGAGTAAGGAGTACTTTTTGTACTCTTGAGACGCATCTAGTTATTGTACAATTTGCAGGATTTTTCTTGGTTGTGTTCTTAAAAAAAAAAAAAAAAAAAAAAAACTATGGAATGTTGTTGGGCAAAGTCTTTGATACGATGGCTGAGTAAGGAGTACTTTTTGTACTCTTGAGACGCATTTTTTTATCTTATGACTTGCATCAATTTTTATTTTGGTATGAAAATATAAATATATATATATATATGGTGTGCTCATTTGTTGTTTAAGTTTTAGCAGTTCACAGCAAAATGAACTTGTGGAGTTACAGGTATTCCTAACAACCCTAATTTATTACTGCAATTCAAGTTGGGGGGTGTAAGGTTTAGTTATGAATTATCTGGTTCATATTTAACTGTGAGTTTGCTATTGCTAGTTTGTAGTCTTGTGTGAATTGATTATCTTTATCTGCTCTTATTAAAAAAAAAAAAAAATGTGTTTCAAATAACGCTATTCCTAAAGTTTTGAAGTTATGCACTGATAGCCGGCTAAGTTTGCAATACGAAACATGAATGCATTGATTTCTTATTTGAAAACGTATATGCATTAGAATAAGTAATTTGCATTCATCGAGGATTCAAAATTTAAAAATTGATTATCGGTCATAAAGTCAAAGGTAACAGTAATTAGCTGATTAGTACACTGTATGATCTCTCAACAGAAGTGGAGACTATTACCCAAGTGAGTGTTTGAGCCTAATAACCGTTAATTCTGAGTGAAATAACACTTACTCTAAATATGTTTTATTGTTTATCTTATCTTTTCAATGGCTTCAAAATATCAATTCGTTTTGAATGTCTAGTATGATAATGGATAAGTTTGACTGGTTTCAAACTCTGAATTAGATGACTGAGTATCATCGTTTTGTAGAAGCATGATAGAGGGATCAATTTCTTTCATTTTGAGCTTATTAAACCTTTTTCTTTCTTTAAATTAACCTCCTTTGCTATCCCATTTGAGCCATTTGTAGTACAATTTCTTTCGTTACCCTCGTTTGGTGTGATTTTGGGAATTAGTCTGTTTATCTATTTTCATATTTAAAGAGAAAAAAAAAGAAAAAAAAGAAAAAAAAAGAAAAAAAAAAGTGAAAAAAATGGGGAAAAATTCTCTTAGCTATTCAGCATAACTGTTTCAAAAGAAATGGTAAAAAAAAAAATAAAAATAAAATTAAAAAATAATCCCGACACACCCTTTGCACACTCTACATTTTCTTTGACAACCCGTATTAACCTTATAGCCCCATTACAACCCATTCTGGTCCCTTTTTGATGCTATAAATCATGTGATCTCAGAATTCGAGTTTGGAGTAGGGAATCATGTTTAAATTCAGAAGTTACTCATTTAGAGCATTATTCCAATCATGAAGCTATGTCAATTTCCTTGTTCTTTCATGAAAATACGTTTCTTGTATTTGGGATGACACCGAGTTTTGAACTTGTTCTACATTTACTCTTATAACAGTGCACCCCCTTGTGTGTACACCTGAGGAATCCTTTTTATTGGAGAGAAAATTCATAGTGAGATTTGAAGTCAAAACTTTGAGGGAGTAAGTCTGTGTGTTGGTTATCCTAATTTCTATTCCTGAGATTGTATGACCTTTAACCAAAAATCTGATTTAGAATTCTAAATTACTTATTCGATTTTATGCATTTTGGTTTCGAATTTGAAATTTTTACATTCATATAGTTATTGTGAATAAAGTTTGGCAGGTGTATAATCTGATTGCTAAGGGACTAGCAATGTTTAAGTTGGGGGGTATGATTAGTGGTTAATTTTGTAAAAATTTTGTTATAATTATACTCTTCTTTTGATCTTAAAAATGGTTTAAATTAGATATTAATATATATTTTATGGTTATATGCAAGTTTAAATTAAAAAATGAATGAAATGAAATTTTAAAGTAAAATTTAATAATAATAATAATAATATATAAAATTATATATAATACATATACATCATTATATGCATGCATGTAATATATATATATATATATATAATATAATCTAATATATATATATGTGCCATGTGTAATACATATATATAATATATAATTTATTAATAACATTAAATTATTTTTATTTTTTTTAGGCATGAAGAATTCAAGCCCATGAAGACTTAAAGTCCATGAAGAAATCAAGTCCATGAAGAATTCAAATCCATGAAGAAATCAAGTCCATGAAGAATTCAAATCCATGAAGAAATCAAACCTATGAAGAAATCAAACCCATAAAAAATTAAAGTCCATGAAGAATTCAAATCCATGAAGAATTAAGGCCCAATTTGAGCAACCCATGGAAGATATTATTTGGAGAAGGCCCAAGGATTATTTTTAATCTTAATAAAGATTAAAAACCAATTTATAGAAATCTATTTTTATTTTTTATGTGAGAGCTTTATTAGGTGTGTTTTTTAGCTAAAATCCATTTAACTATTAGGTGGATATTATAGCTAAAATCCATTTAACTTTATGAGTGCTTTATTAGGTATGTATTTTAGCTAAAATCCATTTAATATTAGGTGTGTATTATAGCTAAAATCCATTTAACTTTAAGTGTGTGAGTGCCCATTAGATATAATTATGTCTAGTTGAATAATTGAAATTGTGTGGTTTGTATTGCATCTTGTGGCCTATAAATAGATCACTTGATTGTATTTGTAAGTGTGATTATTATTCTTGAATAAAAGTTTAGTTATTTCCTTAGAATTATCTCTTTGAGAATTGCTTTTGTTCTCTCTCATTTTCTTTAGTATTTTCTCTTGTGATCTTACTTCCTTCTTTTCTTCTTTTAAATTCTTATGTCATTTATTATTACTTTATTATTCACCGCTTAAATGGACGGTTAGTTTATGCCTTTAAATTCTTGCAATTTTCATTCTTATCATTTAATTGTTCACCGCCTAAATGGACGGTTAGTTTATGCCTTTAAATTCTTACAATTTTAATTCTTGTATTTTAATTATCTACCGCCTAAATGGCCGGTTAGTTTCTTCTATTTTAATTCCTGTCATTTAAATTCTGTTATTTAAATTATGTCATTTAAATTCCTGTCAATTAATTTAATGGAGATGAGTAGCTAAATCTAATCTTGGGTTAAGGCAAGGACAGTGTCCAACGCCAATGATTCCCAAAGAAAGCTGCGTTTTAAATAAGTGACCTTAATTTAAATTTCAATATGAGTGTGTATTAATTATTGTAAAATCACTAGGTTTGGATTGGAGCGTAAGCCTAACTTAGAGCTTTCATGCCATGTATGAGAGTTACTAGAACTGGAAACGCTATCATACCCAAACCCGGATGATTAATTTAGTTGTTTTGTATATTAATTGTAATTGGATTTATGGTAGTTGCTTAAATTAGAATCCCGCATATCATGTATGGGGATTGCTTAACCTAGAACTATCATCATCTCTAATTGCATTTAATAACAAACCCTCATATCTGAAATTAAATTAATGTTGCTAATCTTTTATGCTAAAATTTGGGAATCAACGGGTTGGTACTGAAATTGTCTTAACTCAAGCACTATCCAAATTCATATTTTTACGTTTAATGTTTATTTCAATTTATGCCTTACTTTACTTTCTAGTATCTGTTGTCTAAAAACAAAACCATAAAAAATCTTGTTGTCAATTTGTCCAAATGCGTGTGCGTGTGTGTGACATTCTTTTTCTTTTGCCATAAATAAATCTCTCAGTGGACGACCTGGATTCATCCAGAAAATATAAATTTAAATTTGGACTACAACTGCACTCGTACACTGGCGAGTATAAACCTCTCACTAAAATAAAAAAAAATATAAAAGTTTTATTATGATTTGTTTTTATTGTGTTTTAATTGTAGGGTGAGAGTGCAGTCAGGCACATTGGTCATAATAGAGCTGTTAAAGTTAAGCATGTTAAGGTATGATTGGATTCGGATAGGTTGATAACCTAGTGTTTTTTGTGAATCCTGTGGGTTGTATAAATCCCAATAGATGCCTTATGGATGCCTGAGGAATGGGTAAATCCCATTGTTGGCATGTTGCTTTCTCTTGTTGTAGGGTTTTCCTAAGTCTCTGTTTTCTGTCAAGGGCCTAATAATTTTCTTTCCTTTGTTGATAAATATTTTGTAAAGATTTTGGAAATTCTTTCTTAAGTGTAAAAAATGTTTTGTTTTGAGAAGTCTAAGAAGTGGAAAGTCTTTGAATATTGAATATGAAAGAGAATTGAGTTTGAAGAGCTGATGTAGGTCTAGAAGTTGATATGTGCCTAGTCTTGTAGAGTTAGACAAACCTGATCAAATTGATAGTGTTTAGTTTGAGGTGGAAATTTATCAGTCTTAAGGTGGAACCTTAGGAAATTTCCGAGTCTAATGAAAGTCCTAGTGTTAGTCCTAATGTTTTGTTTATAGAAGTCTTGATAGAGGTTTTTGTTGTCCTTGGTGAGGTATGTATTAGTCAAGTTGGTCTCGTGTCAATAGTTTGGGCAAGCTTGGTCGTTGCTCAATGTGCTCCCATTGTAGTTGGGAGAGTTGCAGGGGTCTTTGGTCAAGTCCACTATCAATCCATTCTTGAATCAAGGTGGAATTTGTTAATATTTTAGGTGATTCAAAATGAATTTTATTATTGCATTTTATGTATGCAATTGGGTTTCATGTGAATTTGCATTTCACTTATATTTGCATCTCATTTGATTATTTGTTGTATATATATTATGTTGGATATATACATTGGTGGGCTGAGTTTTATTAGCAACCCAATCCAAGCTCTCATTTGGCCCATCTCTATTGCTTGGCCCAAGTCTCCAACGCCCAAGTATATAAGGGCTTGTTCATGCCCTAACCAACAGAAGCTTGCGATCTCTCTCTCTCTCTCTCTCGTTTGAAACTCTAAATTTGTAACCGACGGACTCATCGTGAATCCTCTCTGTTCTTGGCAAGAATCGGCTTCAGGTATATGTATGTCTCGGTGCAAATCGCCTATGGCGTGTGAGATTGGTTGGTAAAAAGCTTGTTTCGTTTATGTTACTCGTTCTGAGATCGAGTTGTATTTTTCGTTGAGATTGGTTGGTAAAAAGCTTGTTTCGTTTATGTTACTCGTTTTGAGATCGAGTTGTATTTTTCGTTGTATCTTGCTTCTGTTTTGATTCTGATAGCTTTGTTTCTTAAGGGATTTCAGATGTAATCTTGGTTGTGTAATCACATATTCGTATAGTGGATTAACTAGAGGCGGAGCCTTTGCCGTGAGTAGGATCTTTCTATCCGAACACGTATATGCTGCATTTTTTATTTTTCTGTTGTGTGCTTGGTGTTGCAGTTAGGGTTGGCAATGGTTCCGTTTGGTTTCGATTTTTGCCAAAACCATAATCAAACCAAACTTAAACTCCTAAAACGAAAATCAAACCATTACCCATTTGGTTTTAAAAATTTAAAATCATAACCAAACCATTCGGTTTCAGTTTAACCATAGTTTTTTTTAGTTTAATCCATACCAACAAACAAAGACAAATAGCATTCATAAATTTTTTTGAAAATTTCACAACAAACAAAAATAAATTCTAATAAAATTACCTTATTCTTGCAAAAAGTTATAAAACTTCTTGGATATAAAATCACATCTCCAAACCTACAATTGTTAAGAAGTAAAAACAAGTATAAAAGAAAAACTACCTAAAATCAAGCATAAACAAGTAAAAAAAATATGGCCAAAAAATAGAAAAACTACCTAAATTTAGCTTTCAATCGAGAAAATCAAAAAACTAAAAAAGATAAACCATACCAAGTAAAAATACCTAAAACAGAGGCAACGAGTAAGGGTGGGTAAGGCCAATTAGCCAAGCCCTCGAGCGAGCGTGGGGGAGAGGGCGAGAGCTGAGAGGCAGAGGGCGAGCGAGAGTGAGAGAGGTCGAGCGAGAGCAAGAAAGGCAGAGAGCTAGGGCGAGCGATAGCAAGAGAGGGCTATCGAGGGCGAGCAACAGCAAGAGAGAGGTAGAGAGCGATGGCGAGTGAGGGCAAGAGAGGCCGAGAGTAAGAGAGGGCCAGCGATGGCGAGCGAAAGAAATAGAGAGGCAGAGAGCGAGGGTAAGCGCTAGCAGACGAGAAAGAGAGATGAGGTAGAGAGCAAGGGCGAGCACGCACGAACGAGCAAGAGAAAGGAGGCGGCGATGGTGAGAGAGATCGAGGGCGAGCGAGAGCAAGAGGGGCTGAGCCGAGCCCTAGCGAGAGCAAGAGAGATCCAGGGAGGGCGAGCAAGAGCAAGAGAGATGTAGAGGGCGAGGGCGCGCAGACGAGCAAGAGAAATGAGGCAGAGAGCGAGAGGCAGCGAGGGTGAGAGAGAGCGAGAGCCAGATCGAGAAAGGAAGGAGAAGAGAAAGGGAGAAGGGTTTGCAAGCAAGGCAAGTGGGCTGGGCTAGGGTGGGCTGGGTTGTATTTGTACGTAATATATATATTATATATACATATTATATTATATATATAATATATTCGGTTTGGTTCGGTTACCCATCATTCGGTTCGATTTCGGTTCGGGTTTTGGTTTGGTTTTAGTGAAAACCATAACCAAACCATACCCATTGAAACAGTGTTCGATTTTTCCCCAAACCAATCCATTACCCAGTCAAACGATTTTTAACCGCGTTGACGGTTTGGTTTCGGTTCGGTTCCCCACGGTTTCAGTTACAATTGCCATCCCTAGTTGCGGTGTTGTATTCTTTTCGATTTTGTTTGAATATTTGTTTTGGATCTTGATAATGTGGAATCTGGTTATGTGTTTAGTTCACAGATTTCTCAACACTTTTCAATGCACCAAAATGGTGTCTGAATAGATGAATCTTAATAAAATTAAGAAAATTATTATTTGTATAAATAATTGAGTTATTGAGGGGATGATCGAAGGTGCCAAATAACGAAAATACCCTCACTTAATTTATTGTTGTCGTCTCTAGATAAAGTGCGAGATTCATCCTAGATGAATCTCGATCAAGCTTCATGAAATAAGCCCGATCGGGCTTCATGAAGTTTGGTCTTTTTTTTATCTACAGTACCTTAATAATCGATGATGAAATTCAATCTATGAAATCTAATTCGATGTTGAGGCTCCTTATCCCGTCATTACATGTAATAACTTTGGAGAGCTTTTGTTAATTATGAAGTTCTATTGACCGTACTTTGGAATTTTGTGCATCAGCGTCAACAAGGTCATTTCGTTTGCACAAGGGCGTGAGTGCCAGCTGCCTGATCAAATCAAAGAAGACCCTTTGTTTGAATGAATATATTCAGATGGATCTAGGATTTGTATATATATGGTGGAAAAGGAATAAGCAAGAAAAGAACACTCAAAATTGATCTCTCCGTCACACATTGCACTTTAATCTATCCAATCTGCAAGTGTTTTTAGTTGGCAAATAACGTATGTTTTATTCCTCACGTAAATGATAAAGCCCATGCGAGAACTCTCAATAAATGTTTGATTTGGGCCTCCTCTCGAGACCGCTTTTTCACTTACATGCAAATATTAGAAGTGTGCACGATATAATTTGGCCGACTTAAATCATTTTTAACACGTCAAATCATTGATGTGGTTTTTCGATCAAATCTGACCGTAATTTGGGTACAGCCAAATCGCACCGCATTTGCGATCTAATTTGGTGTGATTTATCGTGATTTGAATTTATATTATTATAACCTGTTAAAATTTATAACCTATTATAAAAATATTGGATAGAATAATTATATATTATTAAAAATATATATATTTTTTATAATAATAAGGGTTGCGTGGGGCTGTTGGGAGTGATTTTTATAATAATATTTTTTTATATTATTTTGGGCGATTGGGTTTAAAATTGAACCGCCAATCGTACAATCTGTGAACCGCACGGTTTGTACACCCTCTAAACCGTTTTGGATTGTAAAAAAAAAAAAAAAAAATCGACCGATTTGATCTGAATTGATTCGATTTGACCAATTTTCGCGATGTACTAATTTTTTTTAACACCGCTTCTCATGTATAGATATCCATTTACGAATCTAGAATCATGCTCAATAGCTATCTCCAGACTTATTGAGATCGAGTTCTCAATGATTAACATAGGAGGGAGCTTGAAATAGGAGATGAGGACCTTTCAAAAGTATGAAAAAGGAGCAATGATCTGGCCCTTTAGAAAATTGAGGTTTTACCTTCTTCTTATCTCTATTCTCCTTTATCATGCCCACCCGTCAAGATGTGTTATTTTCCTAATCTAATCCCATGTTTTTCGTTGTCCCCTGCATGTTAAGAATTTGTTGAGATTATTAGTAATCATCTAGAATAAAATTTTCTTCATGGCTTGGTGCCCCTGCCATTGCGTGTCAAGCCCTACCAAATCGGTAGTGTGCATGTGGCGCAATATTGACTTAGTGCATGCGTGGCACCCCTCCCTCCTATAGCTTCGCTACACGTTCGCACGCATGTCATCTCCCATTCGTTCTGACACACAAATACATATGCCAGGTCGTTTATATATATGCGTATTGTCGTTACCAAGTGAATTTCGCTACGCGCTTAAAAGGGCAGTCGTCGTTAGAAGTTGTCACAAGAAAGATTAGATGCATAAAGCATTCACATGCATTTTTCATTTTTCATTTTTTATTTTTTTAAAAAAGAGAAGAATTGCGATTGGTGGAATAGTGGATTTTGCATTTCTATATAATGCTTCAATGGTGCAATTGATTAGTAGTATTATAAAATGGAAAATACTATTGATATATCATGATTTATATTTTGGGTCGCACAATATAGTTAAAATCTCTAAAATATCCCATACTTAAGACAATGAGGTGAGATGGTAAGGTGTCGTGAGACGGTGAGACGCATGATTAAAATATGTACTCCTCACTCAAAACGATAAGGCGGTAAGAAGCGAGTGGTATTTTTATTATTTATGATGCATTGTGTAGTTTAACGTGTAGGGCAAAAAATACCAATAACATATTATAAAATTTAGTAGTTATCGATTATCATATTATATGATTGACGGCGATGAAAATGAAATTGTTAAGACTCAAAATTAAAAGTGGAGTTATTATTTTTTAATAAATAATCTCATTTTTTAAGCAAAAATATGAGTACGTGGATCGATCCAAATACAAGAGAGAGATATAGTAATACCGATTATTGGAGCTTCTCACTTCTCACTTTCACCTGAAAGGAGTTATATATATATAATTTGAGGTGATGCTTACGCTAAAACATAGCTCTAGCGCCAACCGAAGGGTTTGATAAAAAATTCTCACTTAATTGGAATTTTCAGTTAATTAACAAGCTAGGTAGATTTTTTTATTTTTAGCAACCGTACGTGATCTGGCCGCTCACTTTGGTTGGATAAATGCACCGTACGTCCAAATTAATATATATGAGACTAGCTAGGGCAAGCGGCCGGGCAAGCCTAAAATGCAAGTAGAAAGTAGAAATATATTGTTTAACGTATATATGCTAAACTTGTTAGGAGAATAATTGAGATTTATCCCAATTCCCAACCTTAACAAATGGACGTGGGCCTACTTCCTTTTCATCTTCTTCATGATAAATTAGTTGATATCCAAATTAGAATTAGGCACCCAAATCGCGAGTGGAGCTATGTCATAATTGCACACGATAACTTGTTCTAGCAAAACACCTCCTAATCATCATCATCATATAGTTAAATCATTGGGTTCCACTCCAATCTTTCAAGGATTTTGATTAACTGGAATTCCTTCCAATTCAATCAAAGCTTCCATGCCAAGGCTTATTGGCTCCATATATACATATTTTCCCACCACTACTCTTTCTTTACCTTCCAACCAAAACAAATTAAGTTTAGCATATTTACCCATCTACGGAATCTCCGTTAATTATTTTGCTTAGAATGAGGCGGATTAAGGGTCTTCTCCTTGCACGCAATCCCACGACTATTAGCTGCCAACCACAAAATAATTTAAATTATAATATTAATTAATTAATAAATACAAGATCAATAATCAATTGATTAATATTAATCAGTCAATCCTTTTTGTTTGTTACCTCGCTCAATCTTCTTCTAAAGCCTCGCTATGGCTAAACTCCGTGACGTTTCCATATTTCTCCAGGTTTCTCGTCTTCGTCCTCGTTTCGGGGTTCTTCTCCTCCTCTTTCTTTACATTTGCTGCAAAATGAGAGGATAATCCAATGCACTAGAGGTGTGATTGATTGATCATCACTGTGTTTTTGGAATGGAAGAATTGGCCATATATGGATCTTTGAAGCCAGATCTTGTTGCGTGTGTTGGTTCAACATCTAGGGTTTGGGCTCCACCGGGGATTCAATCATCGAACTCCTTATAGGGACACTAACCACTGAAATTATTGCTGCAATCTGGGAGGACTCCTCAAATCAAACTAGTGATTAAGTACATGGACACATGGACATCGGATATCAATCATGTAAGCCTATCATTTTTCCCCTATGATTGGGAGCTGACATTGACGACACAATCATCCTTTGAATACTGATTAGACAGCCTTCAATCTCCTTGTTATGTCAAAGTCGCAACACAACAAAAACATAAGATGATACACTAAAGATCGTACGTACTCGCGTACAAGTACCCCATTAATTCACAAATGAATGAAGGGTTCCAAGATCTATCAATGTCCCAAAAAATAAATTTGATTGAAAGTTGTTTGGAAGGTTTAGAATAAATTCACTTGGGGAGATTTACACACACACATTAGGTGCTACAATAATTATAAAAAAAAAAAAACACAAAATGTTACGTTAAAATTGTATAGCATATATATACAATAATTCCCGGTTTGCAAACAAGTTAGGGGTTTCAATATGATCTAGTCTATATATGATCTCGGTTAGTCATGAATTTCTTTGTTTATTTAAAAAATTCTAAGTGATTCCTTAAATCTAAAAAATCTTTCTCTCAGTATTAATAAACACTACATCATGTTTCTCACCATGAAAATGCTCTAACCATGACCTTGTCACCGCAAGTGAACCAAAATCTTTGAATTTCTTTTTATTTCAAATTTTCTTTTAGTGTCAGGTTTTAGGCTTCTTAGTGAAGTAAAAAACCAACTTGTTAAGAGTATGTAATATATAGGCTTTTGTTGCCTAAATCTTTGTATTTCTCTCTCCTCACAACAACAACAACAAAAAAAAGAAATCTTAATTTCATGAAGAAAAAAAAATGCTAATCAAAGTCAATTAATTGTTCGAAGGATCAAATAAACCCTCCTTGGAGATATATACACTAGGCGTGACAATAATTATAAAAGAAAACCCCACATACATGCTAGGTGAACGTGCTAATTGGTGTATCTAGTCTAGTTAGGTGCATAAAATTTCTATTTTACGGCGTGTACAATAAAATTAACCGTAAAGCAAAAAGGTGGAAGAAGATGTGGAAAAATGACATAATGAAGGAAAACAGGGTCCTAGATAGAGGTGTATAAGACAATATTTACAAGAAAATGAGCCGCTTTTTAAGGGCAAGAGACGCTACCTACACCTTTTATACCAATTTTAGGAAATAAAGGCAGGCAGGCAGGCAGGCACCGCTAGGAATAGAGTTTCTGGCCTACGCATCGACAGTGAGTGCATATCTGTCAACCCTCCACGCCTTCCACCTCTCGCATTTTCCTCAATCTCGCGATACCAAACAAACAAGCCAAGACAGCCCAATCATTATTGTTAATCTGTCATTCTTTTTTGTGATACAACTGCTGCTTCAGCTTGACGTCACCCTCCAGATTTTGTGAGAATACAACTCTCCCCAAACCACCATGGAAACGAAACAAACCCACGTCCGAACAAGGCTCACAGAAGCAACCAAAGAGAGAGAGAGAAAGAGAAGAAAAGCGGCAAAACAGACTAAGGGTGACGGAGAGGACGGCCATGGTTCTATTGCTTTTATCATTGAGCTAGAAAGGGATGGAAGGATCACGTGAAGAGAGCCTTTGCCCTTTGGGTTTGGGAGCAATGCTATGCTTTACGGCCTGTGACTCTGAGTTAGCGTAAATCCCTGCTTTCAACCCAACACAGCTGCCATAGGGCGTGACTATGAGCCCACAGCTATCCCATTTCTAGCGTCTTGCCTTCCATATACTAATTAATTTAATGCCAACACAAAAAATAAATAAATATATAAATATACGATCTCTTCGCGTAATTGTGGCGCTGGTAATAAATTAATTTTCTTTTCTTCTTTTTCTTTTTTTTTTTTAGCGCTCGTGCCCCTGGCGTGTGTCGCGCCCACTGCGATGTAATTTCTAGCCTGTTCGGATAATAGGGGAGATTTTACAGAATGGTATTGCATGCAACGGTATTGTCCGATCGTATATTTGAATTTTAGCACTAATCCATGATAAAATTTTGGTAAAGGAGCACGTGATGTGTGTACTGAATTTGTTAATTAGAGATGACTTTTGAACTTATGAAATTAAGTAATATACCAAATATTTTTCTTAGTAAATTATCAATGCGAATTGTTTCCTAACAAACCTATATATCCCTTATAATTAACACCATAAGTCATCATCCTAGAGTATTAACTAGAGTTGATTTGTGGATTCATGAGACCGATTAATATTAAAATTAATTTTCTAGTTTGGGACCAGGACATGATAGTATTTGTTTAGAATATTTACGATATTTATATATATATATATATATGTGTGTGTGTGTGTGTGTTTACTCAAGACCTTTTTAATAAATTATCAATATTAATTAAATTATGTAGTGACGGACATATCACTTGTAATAATAGTATTATTACAAGATCTTCATTAAAAAATATTAACAGAAAATATATCAAGTTAATGTACCCAACACCATGTCCTTAATTAGTAAATTAGGGAAGAAGTAAAATTGGGTGGTGACAATATTTGTTTGGAATATTCGGGATTTAGGGAGGTGGTACTGGAAACACGCGAGGAGGGAGGGGGTGGTGGGGTGAGGTTGAGAAGAGGCGAAATCGTACGCCACCTACTACGTTTTCCACTTGTCATGCAACAAAGATGAGTTCAATGCGCTCACTCTCTACTCTTCTCAGCCCATGTCCACTATAAATTCAATCCATGGATGCCCCCCTCCATTTGTACCCTTCACCCATCTCTGCATGATATTTGAGCAAACAGAAGCTAGCTAGGGTTTCTACAGAGGCCCTCTAAGCTTATAAAGAAAACCAGATCACGAAGAGCTTCAACGACTTTAATTCAAGAGATGGCTTTGTTTGCCGTTCACCACCCTCTAGTGTTTACGTTTGGCGTCTTGGGTAATTCATCCAAGCTTCTTCTCTTTTACCTCTTTCTTTCCCCCGTCCTTGCTTGCAGAAATTGATCATCATTTCTGGTGTTTCAGGCAACCTTGTTTCTATTTTGGTCTACTTCGCTCCCTTGTAAGCACTTCATTTAGGCTCTTGAGACTTGTTTGAGATCGATATATTTTCATGGCTCGACTTTAATTGGGTTGGATTGGTTTCAGGCCGACGTTTGTCGACATCTACAGGAAAAAATCAACTTTGGGGTACCAATCCCTCCCCTACGTGGTGGCTCTCTTCAGCGCCATGCTCTGGATGTACTATGCCTTCCTCAAGCCAGATTCATCCCTTCTCATCTCCATCAACTCCTTCGGCTGCGTCATAGAAACAATCTACATCGGCCTCTTCCTCGCCTACGCTTCGAAAGATGCCAGGGTAATCAAACTTAGAAACCAAACAGCTTCATTGCAAATTAGTCCTTTGTTAATCAAAGTTGTTTAGAACTGAAGATATAAATTAAATGTTTTGAACTTGTGCAGAACCACACGGTCAAGCTGATTGCTGCTCTGAACATGGGGTTCTTCTCTTTGATCCTTCTTCTCACTCTCTTTCTAGTCCAAGGCGGCACCCGAACGCAGGTTGTAGGATGGATTTGTGTTGGCATCTCAGTCGCTGTTTTTGCAGCTCCTCTAAGCATTGTGGTAAGAACAATATACCCAAATCAGACGTGGCTTCCAACTTTCTTTAGCACGTACGTACTGTGATAACTCCTCATATTGAAATCCGTTCTGCTCTTGCAGCTCCAGGTTGTCCGAACTCGGAGCGTCGAGTACATGCCGTTTTCCCTCTCTTTCTTCCTCACACTCAGTGCGACCATGTGGTTCACCTATGGACTACTCCAGAGGGACAAGTGCATTGCTGTGAGCTTAATTAATTAATTTTCTCTCATATCCCAAAAAAAAAATATCCTTTTTCTTTCTTTCTTCTTCTTCGCTTACCATTTCAATTTTATCCTCACGTTTTCAGATCCCAAACGTTTTCGGGTTCTTCTTGGGGCTGCTCCAGATGATGCTGTACGGAAAGTACAGAAACACGAAGAAGCTGGCGGAGGAGAAGAAGCTGCCGGAGCAAATCATTAACATAGTGATCTTAGGAGCCTCCGAAGTCCATCCCGAGGTGCCAGCCCCTGAAACCGACAACGAAAAGGCTACTGCTCAGACGATGAGTGCTGACGAAGACGAAAAGGAAGAAAAAGAACAAACCGACATCCACGACAAAAGCGCCGCCGCTCCGACTCCAATCGCCGAACCAAGCCACGCCATTGTGCAGCTGGAACAACCCGTGCTTGTCATGTGCGCAGCTTGAAGGTTCAAGGTAAATTTGATGTATGCAATGTAACCGAAACAAATCAGCTATATACTACTATAGGTTTCGCCTATGCGAGTTCAAGAAATCAATGTGGTTGTAAGCATCAAATTAATGTGTTTCTTAATTTGTTGTTTCTTTTTGGGTCTTCAATTGGCAGTGTTTGAAGAAGACGAAAGAAGAGAGTTGATCAAATCAGAATTAATTCCTATTTTGTTGTACCCAAGAATAATAAAATGGATCCCATTTTGGTTGGGCCAGGAGATGAGAATTCGTTGATGTGACTGTACATAATTTGTTTTTGCCTACGAATTATGATGAAGATGGGAAGCGGGAATTTTCTAGTTTGCACGTCCATGTCATCCTCACAGTTCAGGTAGTAGGGTAAGAAAATGAATTAAGGGATAGTGATAGTGATATTTTGTCCTTAATTATATAATATTAACCAAGTCAATTTATTTTCATTATATTGGGTAAATTTATACATTGGGTACATTGAATAACTTATAAATTATATACTCATTTAATAAAAAAATATTGATATAATAATCACTTAATTTGCAAAGCATCCTAATTTTTCAATTTCCCAGAGATTTTCTCACAAACATTCCATGAAAATCAGTTCTGATCCTAGCCTAAGAGATATATATAGGTCTCACCTAACCTAAATTTTGTTCAGCAATTATTATGTCGTACACTTAGAATTTTTGTGTGAATGTATCATTAATTATTATTGGGTACGCGGTCTGTGTCTAAGACTAGCTATAGTAATATACAATAGGAAAAAATATTCACTTTGAAAATAACTTTCTCTTTAGGGACAATTAAAGGGTAGATGGAAAAAGGAAGAGGTCCAAAAATAAAGAACTTTTGGGGCGCGTATTTTTTCACGTGCTGAGAATGTCTTAGTCACCGTACCAGAATTGAATATCATTTTTGAAAATGCCACCCAAATATCCAATAATGATTAGTAGTCTCATTCTCAAAGTTATCATCTTTTTTAACTTCTTCTGATTGAGGGTAAAATTTAAATTTGTCAGGTTGTTCGGTTAAGAATATTCAACAATTTTTTTTGGCTCTATCTTTATATAAATATCACTTTATGACTTCTAACTAGTAGATGTTTTTTTTTTTTTTAGAGAAAAGTACTGAGATATTTTTAATTAAGAGATAACAGGATGTTAACGCGCTCCTAAAGGATGAGAAAGCACTTCCATTCCATGTATATATAATTATTATGTATTATCTCTTTGTGGCTTTTTACTAGCTAATACATGCTAGGTAAATTTTCAAGATAGATATAAATTAAATTCGATTGAAATCAAATATTTTTTTAAACTAAACCATTGTTGGAAGGGTTAGCTAGTTGACTTAGAGTGCATTTGATAGAAGTGAAAAATGAGGGTGGAGTTTGAATTCCATCTAAATTCTAGAAAATTCTATCAAACAACTTTTCAATTTCATGGAATTCGAATTCCATCTTAGTTCAAAAAATAAAAATTTTTCTTGAAATCAAGAAATTGGAATTGCTAAGAGTTGGGGTGAGAATTGAAATTCTATAAAATTAGAATTTCACACTTATTTTTCACCTCTCCTCTATCAAACGCACCCTTAGTGTTAAACATCCAAAGTGAAACATCTTATCTTTAAGCCTTTCTAAAAGCATTCTCCCTCATTAATAGTCTTTTTATGTGATTTTTGGCATCACTAATTAGATTTTAAAGATGAAGAAATGAATAAAATACAATAATACTATTATTATTATTATTGATGTTCCATGAATATAGCTAGACGGACCAAATAGTATTTTTCATAAGCAGTCAAGCCTGCAAGACCTAAAAACAGAGAAAAATAAAAAGGAAAATGCTAATTTGACTCCTGAACTTTTAGATTAGTTCATAATAAATTAGTTTAGTATAAATTAACCCTTAAGTTTTTTGAATAATTTTTCTAAGCCAAGAAAATTAATATTTTTTCTGTAAATAACAAAATTAATATCTTAGGGCTAAAGTAAACAAAAAATTAGTGTTTCAATGGCAAAGTGAATTTGTATTCTCTCTTTTGATATTCTCTTTACATACTGTTGTAACATATCTTTCGTGAGATTTCCTCTAGAAAGGTTTTGGGGGAGTTCTATTAGAGAAGTCAACCTAGGCCTTTGTTGGGTTTGTGACTCAAAATGCATTGGACCAGTTAAATAAATATATTGAGTTGGGCCATTGGTGTTAAAAGACCAAGCCCAAGTTTGCTTTATTGTTCTTTTGTTCATATCTCAGCTGTGTCCCTTGGCCCACATATATATATATATATGGAGGAATTGGGAGCATCTACGATATACGAGCAGATTGAGAACACACTTCTCTCACACTTGCACACCCATTTTCAACACACGAGAAACCCTAACTGAGAACGAGAGAGAGAGCAGATCTATGACGCAGGATTGCAGAAGAACGAAGATTGGAATTGAGGAAACACAAGGTGAATCCGATCTCACTCTCTGTAAGTATGTATTACTTGTTTATTTGATGTTGTTGGGAGAGAGATTGGTGAGATGAGAGTGCTGGGATTGCTCGGGTTTTGAGCGATGTACTCTGTCGCATTTCCATTTATGCTTTCTGATCTTGATGTATTGTTCTTGATTTACTGTAAGATCTTGAGAGAGGTTCTTGTTTCTCTCGGTGTAATCGTTTCTGTAAATCTCGTGTGTATACATTTCTAGTGGATTGACTAAAGGCGAAACCCCTGTCGTGAGTAGGATCTTTCGAATCCGAACACGTATACGCGGTGTTCTCTGTGTGTGTTGTGGTTGTTCTTTATTTTCTGTTTTGACTTGTGGATCTTGGCACTTCTCTTGGTCTTGGCCGCGTGGTTGTGTGTTGGTTTACACAGGTGATTTCTCAACAGCCCTAGAGAATACTTTCTCTTAGAAGGGTCTTCAACTGCCTTACTCCCCAAAGACTTGAGTAGCCTTCTGAAGGCCTTTCAAGAGCTAACTTTCCCAAAGGCCTAGGCAAACTTTTGAAGACTCTTCGGGGACTAATTTTCCCGAAGGCTAATGTGGTCTTCCAAAGACCTTTCAGGGGATAGTTTTGCCAAAAACTTGGCCAAGGTCCTCCTAAAGCCTAACCCAAAGACAGTTGGGCATCCTTATCCAAAAGGTTATGCCACATGCCTTTGCACATGAGCACCAAGTGCCTTGACCTGCCACGTGCCCCAGTCCTTTGAGGGGTATAAATACCTTTGACCATTTACCTTCTGAATCCTTCTTGAAAATTTGAAGACTCTCCCTAGCTCTTTCACGCATACCTTTTTCGAAAGCGCCATCCGCATCGCATTACATCTACATAACCACTTCAGCATCATGGCGTCTAACTTAAGCATTAGAAGGCTTACGCAAGAGAGATCCTCGTGAACCTTCTAATTGTCTTTTGCCTTACAAATCGAAAGACTTGAACCTCTCCCAATGACCCATTCGAAAAGCTTTTCCACAATTCTCTCAAAAAATCCTTCTGTAGCTTCAAATACTTGAAGACCCTTCTAGAGCCAGCCTTCTGCAGACCCCTTCAGATGACCTCTTATGAGCAAACCTTGCTCTTCTGCTCAGCCCTATCAACCTTCTACTAAGCTTCCTCAAAACAAATAAATTTCAATTGTTGTATTCTAGCAACAACACATACAAATTAAATTAAAGACTTTTTAGACCGTGAGTTTAGAATGCTTTCTATACGATGATTTCATCAAACTGTTCAAAAATCTAATTTGCTTCCACTAAGAAACCCATAAGTAAATGTTGTTTTTTATTTCTCCTTTATTTATTTCAAGATTGGTATCAGAGCTGTCAGGTTTATTTTCTAGATTGTATATTGATTTTTATGTATGAAAAACATGTCGTGGTTGCAGGAAGTAACCACTCGCCAGTGAAATGTTGGGGGTGGTCGGAGGCAAAGAACCATTGTTGGAAAATGAATTGTCTGTCGAAGATAGTGTCAAAAATAGGTTGCAAGGGACCCATCATTTGTGTACTACTGTGTCAAAGACATGGTTGTGCCTGCAATCTTCACTTCTGTCGAATCTTGTTCGCAACAACATGGACTGGGTCTCTAGTCTCACCGGCGATGAATGTAGTTTGGTCTGAGTTAGTTGCTAGCAGTGATGATAGCGGTTGTGGCCAATTATAAGCAATTATGGGCAGTGGAGTAGCCAGAGAGCGACATAATAGCGAGAACAACAATGGTTGTATTGGTGGCTATATGTGCTTCGACTTCTCGTCTTCTCCAATGACAATGACTTCTTTATTAAATAATGTTGTTTAAGGGATTTGACAATCAAGTTCCTAATATGCATATGCTATTTTTTATTTAATTTAATTTTAGCAAAATGATAGTACTTATCAAGATCCCAAAGGTCATTCGGACTTCCGTTCAAAGAGCAAGAGTCATGGAGATGGAGAGACAGTTGGATGAATATAAAATGACATTTGAATAAATTAATCATGTGTGAGCATATTGTTACTGTGTGTAGTATGATTCAAGAACACATATTTGTTGGTTGCTGGGGTTTTGGGATTCAGAAAGCAAAGTATATGTCTTCGCTTGCCACAATTATGCCACTTGAAAAAGAACTCATGACAATGATTTGGGAAGTTGGAACCACGAATAAAACATATAACTGGCTGGAGTGTTCATTTTTGAAGGAATATAGAAAAAGAGAGTTGGTGAGAGTATTGTACCCAAGTGGCCTACCATTAAATATCACTAGGGATATCACTTATAGGGCCTTTAGGGATCTCCCTTGTGAGATCATTTACTCTATTCCTTGTAAGGATCAGATTATATTTAGGTAACACTTCAATTAGCTTCCACACCTATTAGTTGTTGTGTAAATATTTAAACAATATGTTAGATATTTCTCTTTCTATGAAAATAATATTTTTTTTCATTTTTAAAAGCATATTAATGTTGATTATTCAATTTTTTTATGATTGAATATTTGCACATTCCATTGATAATTAATCAAGTGGGAGCCAATGACCTTAAAATATGTTTTTGGGGTGGCAAAGAAAAATAAAATTAATAATATTTGGACAATTGAGATATGAATGATGATTGTAAACATAGTAAACTTTTGACTCTATATTCAATTGTATATTTATTATTAGTTTTATTTAACAAAATAAATATATGTAAGGCATGACATTTATTTACTGTATGAATGTCTCATGTAGATTATCCTTTGAATAATGTTTTCTTCAAAGAATATTCTTGTTGAACTTATCAAGGGTGAAAAATTATAAAAATTGGAGTATGAAAATTTAATATGTCCTAGAAGAACAAGAATGTCTTGAATCTGTTAACCATGGAAAAGTCTAAAGATGGGGCCACTACCCAACATAGGAGGAATAATGAGTTTTACAAATGCATAGAAATAGAAGAACCCAACTATTTGCATTACTTTGCTAAGTAATACTAAAAATAATATAATCAGCGAGTTTAGGAAATATGAGAATGTGATTGAGATGTGGGTTGCCCTTAAGGAGCAATTTGGTGCTACTTATGCGTTAGATATGAGTCTTGAAGATCAATTCTAGTGACACAAATGGACTTAATGTTGTAATTCTTTAAATATTATTTAAATATTAAGTTTATATTTTTATTTAAATTACAATATGGTTTAAATTATAAAATGTACATCCATTAATATAATAAGGAGTGGATACCATTCTTAAGAGTTAAGAATACGAGTTACAGATAATCCACAATTTGCTATACTATAAACAAGTTCCTGTTCTTAGAATTCCTAATTTGGATAATAGCAACTCGTAAAAGCTAACATACTAAAAGATAAGTTTGGCGAGTCTCGTGCCATTCTGTATGAGATATAGAAGGAAGATAAGTGGGTGCTCGTTACAAGAACGAGTTCACTAAACGGGACTGTTAACATTGAATCACATGGGTTATTTCTCACGGGTTAATGATTCAATGTTAGCTACGGATGTACAACTAGTCCTTAAACCTGAGATGACATAGATATCTATGTATTGGTGGATTAAGATATCAGTGATATTATATAATTATTCTAATAAAGAATAATCATATGTATCTATGTGCCTAATTCAGTGATACATGAGGTATGTGTGCATTAGACATGGAATCTATCACCTAGAGAATTTTGAGATAGATATCCTATACGATCCAACAATCACTTGACAATAAATCTTTGGCTGAGGTAATATGACAATGGAATTTGTTCCATAAGGGTTGTGTCATAATTAGTCAAGATTGATTTTGGATTTGATCATATGATGAAATTAAGAGATTCGACCTGCTGACCATGATCTCATATCTTGTCGGGATATAGGATGATAGAAGAACCGTATTGCATAGTAACGTAGTAAAAGGTTCACAATACCCGTTTCACAATAAATTGGGTAATTATGACATATTGTTAGATATCACTCATGATTTACAAGAATTAATCGTTGATTATTCTCGTTGCCAATTTATTTATGAAATCAGAAAGTCCCACCCAAAAAAAATCACTTTCAAAGAGAAGATGGATAAATTAGTAATTTTATAATTACTAATAATAGTATATTTATTTATTAGATAAATAAGAATAATTAAATGATTATATTGTAAATATAATTATTTAATTATTAATTGGGTTGGGTCTTTTACTAGCACATTAGGTTTGACCCAATGACACTATTGGGTTGGATTCAAATAAACATCATTGGATTGGGCTTGGCCCAATAGCATTAAATGTAACGGGCTTGAGAAGCTCAACCCATTAAATGAGTAAGGTTATGTTGGAGCTCTATAAATAACTCCATTCACCCTTCATTTCTAACTCTTGAATTACTTGCGAGTTGAGAGAGTTTTTAAAGAAGTGATGTGAATCCAAAAGGTAAGTTAGAAATTTTTGTTACTTATCACTCTCTTTGATATTCTTGGATAGAAATGGTTTAAGGTGGATCGACTCGGCATCTTACACTTAGAGGATTATATGACGGGAAAACCTAACGGTGAAATCGAATTTCATCAAAGAGGTAATATTTCGTTTTGCCTTCAATTTGTTAAACCATATTTTCTGAAAAACGGGATACCTGCAAACTAAATTTTTTATTCCGCTGCACATATGATAAAATCTATGTAATCCCAACATTATGTTGCCACGGTGAGGTAACTTATAAAAAACTCTAATACATATAAGAAGTGTCTAAATCATAACATAAGACGACACCTTAGAAAAATGACCAACATGGCCAATGAGTTGAAAGATGTAAGGGTAATCTCATTGACGAACAAGTAGTCTAGACTGTCATAAGGTCCTTACCCTACAACTAGGAGCATATAAAAGTTTATCTTACCCACAAATTGAATCAAAACAATGGTTGATATTCACGACATTTAAAGCTAGAAAAAGATCAAATTGAGGCTTTGAGGCCTAATATAGATGTCTACATGTTGGGTCTATCTCTGAAGGTGCTATTTGTTTCAAGCGTAAATTTAATTTTGCACATCCTTATCATAAGGGCAAGCAGGGCTGGCCCTGGGCATAGGCTGTCTAGGCAGTCGCTCAGGGCCCATGCCCATTTCAAGCCACTTAGGGGCCTATGCCCATTTCAATTTTTAGATTTTAAATTAATTAAAAATATTATATTTAAAAATTAAAGAGACGTTAGAGGGCCCATGCCCATTTCAAGCCATTGTAAATTTTTAATTCATTTTAATTTCCCACATTCCTTTTATCAATAATTAATCCCATGGGCATCACTACAATTTTTAATTAATCTCAATCTCCCACATTCCTTTATCAATAATCAATCCAATTCCCATGCGCCTGACACTTATCCCATTACAACTATTCCATGTATTTTTAATTAATCTCAATCTTCCTCTTGTATGATTGTATCACAACTATTTCTATGCGCCTAGTAGTGACCGCAAATCCATCGTCTTCCTCAGCTCCCCTCTTTCTCAATTTCTTATCCATTCAATTTCACTAGCATCTGCCATCAATCTGCACAGGCGTAGGTCCTCAATCCAACCGATTTCACAACTACGCCTTCTCTTCAGCGATTCCATTTTCGTCCTCATCATCCTATTGTGTGACTTATCAGGTATATCTTTTGATTTTTTTTATTAGCCCTTAAATTATCAATTAATTTTTTGTATATATTTCAATATTTGTGATCCCTTTGTTATTAGTGAATCTACACTAATGGATTAGCGATGGTGTCTATTGAAAACATATATTAGAATAAATTAATTGTAATAGTTTAATTATTGATTTTTCATCTAAAAATGCTAAAAGAGTAAATTAAAGTAAAATATTGTGAATTTTATATAATAAATTTTTGTATTCGTATTAATTTTATTTTTAAATATAGTCGTAGAGGGCTCCATTAAAAATTTAGCTTAAGGCCCCTAAAATCTTAAGGCCGGCCTTGAGGGCAAGAAGGTGTATACCACTATATCAAATTTTGGTTTGTTGCATTTAAATTTATTGTTGATTTCATGATTTTTCCAACACTTATCTTTGGTGCTTATATGCATATTCATTTTTATATAGGAGAACATATTGGAGGACAGACAGAGCCTATTGCTGCCCCCATTACATCACATTCTGTGTAACACCCGAGAATAATTTTGAGAATAAAAATGATGTTTGATAAAGGGCATAATTGGAATTTTGGGAAAAATAGGACTATAGGGCACACTAACACAGCTTTGGACGACCGAATTAATCAGAGGGAGTACCTCGGGCTCTAGATAGCCAAGGAAAACGGTATAGTATCGACAAGCAATTAAGATTATGATTTTTAGTGATGAAAGAAATGAGATCGGGAACAGTTTTCGGTACAGCAAAAATACAGCTGCCAATTAGGTCGTATTACCGAATTGCTGTAAACGACATCCAAAAAGTCAACGGAGAGTGTCAAGGACTAGTATTCGATGTATAGAACAACCCTTAAGTGGTTTCAGGTTGAATCGATTGGATTTAAGGTCAAATAAATCAGTCAGGCCTAAGTGTAATTTTCAAAAAATGCCCGAGGGAGGTCAAGACGATAATTTTTCAGAAGTTTCCAAGGAAGAAATGAGAAGTATTAATCTTATGGGCCTTAGTGGTGTAGTTGGATAATTCAAGGGCTTGAGAATGAGGGCCTAAATGTAAGAAATGGTTTTAAGAGGGCCAAAGTGTAAATATCAGAAAAAGGAAGCTCTGCCATGGCCGCCCATGCCCACTGACATTGCCGGCCAGCCTTCAGGCGGCGCCGTGGAGGCCATCTAAGGGTACGAAAATGGGCCCCACCACGTGGGGGTTTGATTAGGATCGGATTTAGGTTGAGATCGGCCAAGTGTGGCTGTGATTTGACAAAAAAATGGCAAGGCATGGCCGCGATCGTCGGATTTTTGGGAAGGACGATTCGCACGAAATCATCACGATTTGAGGCCATTAAATGGTTGTAAGGATGATAGAGGCGTCGATTTGACCAGGTATGGCTCGGTTGAGCTTCGAAAACAGGTATAAATAGAGGTTTGATTATGGCCGAATGTATCAAGAAGTTTTACTTCGGATTTCTCGCGTTTGGGAACGAATTAGAGGTCTGGGATAAAGGGCTTTTGATCCTTGAGGCGAGGGGAGCATTTCTGGTAAGTTTGGTAAATTTTTGAGGCGTTTTGAGGGCATTTCGAGGGCTGATCGGAAATAGGAGGCGGACCGCCGCGCCGCGCCTGAAACCGGTCGATCGGAGGCCTTGCCGGTGGCCTTTTGGCCTGAAACCGGTGGCAACGTGATCGACTTAAAGTGGGCTTCCAGCCGGTGTGATCGGGGGCAAATTCCGGTGTCGGCCGACGACCAGCTCGCCGGAGAAGAAAGGGCATGTGCAGTGCACGCGCCGTTGCCACTCGCGGCAACGCGCCTTGGCGCGTGGGGGCGCGTGCCACATTGGTAAAATCTGATTTTTTTTCCAAAATTCTTGGAAAATTATTTTATGAATTGTTATGTAAAAATATTTGAGAAAATAGTTGTGTAGATATTTATTTTGGATTATTAGAGAAGAAAATGGGAGAAAAATAGGAAAATTGTGAGAAAATTAAGGAAAATTATAATTGTTGGATAAATGTGATGATTAGGGTGCCTTGAGGGTTGAGACGAGGTGACTCATGCGAAGTTCGAAGAAGGCACGCAAATCGAGACAAGCACGCAAATCGAGGCAAACCGCGCTTTTCAAGAAGAATTCGAATTGCGCCCAAAGGTGAGTAGTTCTATCGAAAAACTCGTTTGTGGTTTATGAATGGTTATTGTGAGTGTTCGCCCCCAACCTTGTTTTGACTTGTGAGTGGTTTTACTCGAAAAGATTTTAAGCGGCATGTGAATGGTTTACTAGGAATGTTCATCCCTATGGCTTGGTTTATTATGGTTGTCCAAACAATTATTTACACATGCATTGAATTTCGCACGGTAAATTGCATACATTGAGATGTTGATTTTATGCATGTTATGATTTTTCGGCATTGGCTTGTTTTGTGTCGTCCATGTGGGACGTGGTTGGTAATTTGTGACGTAGCCCAGAGTGACGGCACTCGGGATGCGTACCTAGGATTAATACTAGGTGACCCACTTGGGACGGGGCTGAGACGGACTTCACCCTACGGGACCCAAGTGGCGGGGCTGAGAGTGGACACCACCCCGGTTGTTGGCTCAAGTGGCGGGGCTGCGAGTGGACACCACCCCAGGTTCCTTTGAGCAATAGCATTAATGCCGAGGTGACGTCGATTCCGAGGATAGTGCTGATGTGGCACTCTTGGGGCTAGGGTTGCGTTGGGTTTTGGAATGCTTTTGAGTTGGAGCGTAAAGCCTAACAATGACAATGGGGTGATTCCCGGGTTCATATGTCGAGGTTGTCCCTCTTAAGCATGATTGTTTTGCCAATGAACCGAAGTGGTTGTGTCGCCTTTAGAGAGATTGCATTTTCCCCGATTAGGGTTAAGTGCTATGTGGGATTCTCTTAGGCTGGTGCATGTTGGGATTTATCGATTTTGTATATGATTTTTCATATCTGCATGAAAACGTTTTTGAACTCTCACTTAGATGATTCAGCATCTAATTTGGACTATGTCCCTGGAATATTCAAACGTTCCAGGTGGAAGCAGTGGCGCCAAGGGAAAGAATATCATCGAGATGTAGCGGCTATGTTTAGTTTTCGTAGGTTTTGTCCATGATTACGATGTTCAGAGGTTATGTAATATTTTGATATTTTCATGTGAAACATCGATTTGGTTATTGTAAAAGAATTGTCGGTTATATATCATTGAGGTTTCGATCTTGCTTCCGCTGATGTGATTGTTGATACCTGTCTTAGTTTATTATTAAATTTTGATATGCTAAGAAGGTATGATCGGGATTGACGGGAAATGATTGTGATGAAGGTATATGAGAGACTTATGTTGTGTGTTCGATGTTGAAAAAAAAAATATTCCCGAAATCTCGAGTTAACGCTCGTTGTGGGAAAACAGGGCGTTACATTCTGGTTTCTACCAACCTAGATTTATTGTTGATTTCATTATTTTGCCAACATTTATCTTTGGTGCTTTTATGCATATTCATTTTTATATAGGAGGGAAAGTTAGAGGACATATAGAGCCTATTGTTACCCCCACTACATCTCCGTCAGTGGAGCCTATTACAGTCCAATCTCCATTGGTTGTCGCACACTTTGGTTTGCCAACTATCACAATCTGGTTTGCTGCATTTAGATTTATTGTTGATTCTATTATGAGTTTATTTGCTTATAATGTTAGGTTTCATGTAATAAATTGCCAAGTATAACAAAGTCAGTTTCTGTTTCTAAGAAATTAAGATTTGAGTCATGATTAGATTAAAGTATAACAAAGTCAGAATTCAATCAGTTTCTGTGTCTAACATCTTTAGCTACAGATGTGGATGTGCACACCTCATCTCGATCAACAGCTGTGGATGTGGATGCACCTGAAGGTTCAAATAGATGCTGGAGTACTTATGGACAACGTGCTCAGAAGCTGAAGAAACATGTTAAGGGAAAATTGACTGTGGAGTTCAATTTTACTCCTATGCAAGCTATTTGTGACAACGCAGAAATGTTTAATAATGAAATTGGGTACATTGTACGTAAAAATTGTAGCTTTCAATATAAGGAGTGGAGATGTGTACCTTCGACAGTTAGGGCACCGCTTTGTCACAAACTTCTTGTAAGTAAATCATCATTTTATTACTTTTACTTTGTATATTTATATGTTTTCTTATTCCTAATGTTATATGACTTTTATTCTTTTTTAGACTGTTTTTGATATCAACATTGAGGATAGGAATGTCCAAAAGGTCATCAATAAACAAATGCAATGAGCTTGGAGAGGCCACAAATATAAACTACATGCTTACTTCAAAGAAATTGGAGGAGAGGAAGATCTAATTAAGGCCAAGAGTAAGCGCCATGAGGAAGTGAGCCAAGAGGATTGGGATTACCTTTGTGATCTTTGGACAAATCCTATTTTTATGGTAATACTTATAATTGTTTTTTAGGATTTCTCTTTCTTATTAATGAAAATATATATTTATTAGTGAATTGTTAATTTTAAAAGGAACAAGCACAGAAGAATGCCGACTCTCGTCCAAAACGAAAGTGGGAATCTAGAAATGGTTCAAGGAGTAAAGCGCGTCATCACGTTATTCGTGGAGCTAACTTAGATGCCCCGACATGACATATTGAGATTTGACATCTTCAACATTGGCATTCCGAACACGGTTGGTCATTTCCAGAGTTAGAGGCTAAATATGTAAGTATATTATTTTTTTCCCAAGTTAAAAGAGTTAGAATACATAGAATGTTATCAAATTTAGCTAAATGAGAACTACACTCTTGGAATCATCTAGAGTAGATTGGAAATTGACATATATCTTACATTTGATACCTTCGTCATCCCTTCAGCTGACACATGAAGATGTTTTTAATTACTAATTAAAAACATTGGCATAATTGAGTATATACCCTATAAATTTAACTGCTTTACATTGGCATAATTGAGACTATATTTTTAATTTAAAATAGGTTGATTAAGAATATGTTGCATTTTTTTATAGGAGCAAATGATGCAGCTAAGGTGAGATAATCCTCCAGATAAAATGACTGATAAGGATATTTTAGAAAAGGTCCTTGGACGACAATCTGTTCGATTGTTTGGTTGGGGTGATCTCCTAGTACTTCCGGGGCAACATGCACTAGTGAGGAGTCTAGTCGTCCAACCTATAATTAATTGGTAGAAGATTTGAACCAATACAAGTCTCTTTTTCGAGAGCTCCAAGGAGATGTAAACATGCTGCGACAAGTTTTAATTGAGAAGAATATTATGCCTCCTCCATCCACTCTACATGTACCATCGGATCATAGTTCAAGACGATCTCGCCTCAGCCATTCCCGTCTCAACCCATCCAGCTCCAGCCACTCCCTCCATTCTACTGAACTGGAGTTTGGCGATGAGATTAATAATTTGCTTTATGCTTTTTTTTTTTCATATATGTTTGAACTTTTTAGGTGACTTCGTGATTTTATACTTATTTTGTGACTTTATGACTTTTTTGGTGCGTATATATTTGAACTATATTGTAATAGATGTTTCAACAATTGAAATTTTAAATATACAATTTTAGTTTTGTCCACACATAATATGTTTTTTAGCCACACACATAAAAATTATCCTCTCATATAAAAATTATTTTTTATATTATTGTCCACACATAATATATTTATTATCCACATTATAATTTTTTTTACCCGCACATATTCTAAATTTTTTTAAATTATTATCCACACATAATATTTTTTACCCACATATATGAAAATTATTTTTTATATTATTACTCACACATAATCTTAACTTTACCTACACATAAACAAATACGAGTGTCATGCCACATCATTATCCAATTAAAATCACATCATCAGTCATGTCACAATTACAACTTCCCAACATAAAAATACCTACACATACAAAAATATTTACCCACACATATATGTGTGGGTAATATCTTAAGTTTTGCCCAGACATAAATATATGTGTGGGTAAAAGTTATTTTCTACCACCTTTTATCCACACATCTTGACATTTGCATTATGTGTAATGAAAAATTATAGTTGACACATAAGGTAATTTTTACCCACATTTACGTGTGTGGGTAAAACCCTCAAATTCTTGTAGTGTATATAAGGCACCTAAGAAAGCCAAAGGTGATTGATTTAAAAAGGTTAAAGATCACCGTGGCAAAGATAAAGTACCTACTCATGCTCACCCCTCCAGAAAAAAGAACATGACAAAGGTTAAGTGCTAAAATTATGGCAAGAAATGTCATTGTGCATATGAGTGCAATGAACCTAAAAAGGTATAAAGTTTGAATGCATTTTTAAATGCTATTTATGTTTTGAGTTTCATATTCTTAACTGATTCTCATTCTTCGTGTACTATTGATTCAAGGGCCACAAACCATGTAGCTAGAGATAGGAGTGCTTTTGTGGAATATCATTGAATTCACCATGGAACAAAATGGATCTATGTAGAAAACAATGTAAAAGTTAAAGTCAAAATATAAGTATCAACACCTACAAGTTGTGTAAGCATGGTGGCCGAATCATATTCCTGCACAATGTGGTATTGGTTTTGGAAATTTGATGAAATTTGGTCTCTGTTCCAACTTTTCTACATTTTGGATTCATTTTAAATTTTCATGGTACTATTGCTGAACTATTTTTAAATTCAATTTACTACAATTATAGTTATATATTTGCAAAATGATTTTATTGTTCTAGATATAAGTTATGCTTCAAGCAGTAATCTTCATAATGTTAGTTTTTCCCTTGCTACATCTTTTGGAAGTGTGCATGAATATGTTAATATTTGGCATGTAATATTAGGTCAGATTGGACAACAAAGGTTCGATAAGCTAGCTAAAGAAGGTTTATTGGGCCAAATTGAAAAGGTTAATATATCAACCTGTGAAAGTTGTCTAGTAGAAAAAATGGCAAGAAAACCATTTGGCACAATAGTTAAAACTGAAATTTTATTGCAATTAATTTACTCTAATATATGTGGTCCAATGAATGTAAGGACAAGACATGGAGGACATGGAAGTGTTTATTTTATCATTCATATATGACTTTATTCATTTTGGTTTTATCTACTTGATTTCTCATAAATTAGAATCTATACAATGCTTTAAGTAATATTTAAACTTAGTTGAGAATTAGTTAGTTAAAACATTAAAAATCGATTATAGAGGTTGAGAGATCTTGTTTGAGCAATTTAAGTTACTAAGTGATGCAAAGGAGAATGATAGACAACTAATCATTCCTCACACTCCACAACAAAATGAAGTTGCAAAGAGAAGAAATATGACTTTTTTTTGAAATGGCTAGATCAATGATGGCATAAGAAAATTTAGCAATCACTTCTTGGGGTGATGCATTATTAACTGCTGCATATATCCCAAGCATCTAACTTCTACTCCATTTGAGTTATGGACAGAAAAAAAATATGTTTTAAGCAATTTGAAATCATGGAGCCATGCAACCTATGTTCACTACCCTTCACACAAACATGGATTTGGTCCAAGAGGTAGAAAAAATAGTATATTTACAAGATACTCAGAACACTCAAAATGATATGTGTTCATTGGTGATTAGTCTAGTGAGAGTGTTATTGAGTTTGAATATTGGTATGCAATTTTCATGAAAAATTATTTTCCTACCAAATGAGAGATAAATCAAAATTTGTCATTTTATGAAATAGAGGGTCATGACAATTTCATTATCCAAAATTGTCTAGTACATATATCTGAAGATGTACCTAGGGAATTTAATCCAAGTAGGAGCGAAGAGAGAGTTTATGAATCCATTTCACAAGAACCTCAAATTAGAATAAGCAATTGTGAAATTATACCTTGATGTCATTTTGTGGTTTAAGGAGAAACTTTTTTAATCATTTAGCAAGATGAGAAAGAGCCTAATACAGTACAAGAGACTCTTTCTAGTCCTGATAAGGAGAAATGAAAAAAAAAAGCAATGGAAGAAAAAATGAACTCTATGAGATCAAATAAAGTTTAGAAATTTGTTGATCTTCTAGAAAAAAACATAGAGCTATTGGGAATAAATAGGTTTTCAAAATCAAGTGCAAAGCTACGGAACCATTGAGAGGTCCAAGGCACACCTTGTAGGCAAGGGATACCCTCAACAGGAAGAGATTGATTATGAAGAAACATTTTCACCTATTTTAATATTTACCTCTATATGCCTTATCCTAGCAATTATGTAAAGTTTAGATTTAGAATTATATTAAATGGATGTAAAAATAGCATTTCTAAATAGTAAACTAGAAGAAAAAATTTATATGGAACAACCTATAAGTTTCATAAAAAAAGGGTTAAAACACCAAGTGTGTAGACTCATGAGATCTATTTATGTTTTAAAACAATCTTCCTAACAGTGGTACTTAGGAGATTTCATCAAGCCATTGTTTCATATGATCTTTTTATTATATCAAAAGATCGATGATAAGTTTGTGACCCTATCACTTTATGTATATAACATACTCTTGGTTGGGAATGATAAGAAGTATCTATTAAGTATATAAAAGAATCGTTGCCCTTTAATTTCGAGATGAAGGACATAGGAGAAGCAGCATACATATTTGATATTAAAATAAAAAGAGATCATTCAAAGAAGTTGCTAGCTCTTTCCCAAGAGCCATGTATTAAAAAGATACTTGAACGATTCCATATGCAAAATTATAAGCGTATAGATACTCTAATTACAAAAGATAAAGGCTTTAGTCTAAGATTGTACCCTAAAACTCCACAAGAAAAGGAACAAATAGCAAGAATTCCTTTTTCCAATGTCATGGACAATCTTACGTATATTATTATGTGCACAAGACAGATTATATTTTTGCAGTTACGATAGTGAATTGATATCAATACAATGTAAGCCAATGGAAAGATTGTAAAGGATAATGAGCTACCTAAATGGTATAATGGACTATTCCTTTTCTTTCAAGGAAAATATCTATCTTGAGGGTCACATATTGATGCAAATTGGGGAGAAGATTTAGATGAAAGGAAATCTATCCCTATATATCCTTTCTTATTTGGAAATGAAACTATCTCATAGAGTAGCAAGAAACAAACTTGTATAGTATTGTTTATTATGGAAGCAAAGTCCGTAACATTATTAGCTATAGTATAAGAAACTATTTAGCTAAAAATATTTTTGAATCTCTTGGGTGTTATAAATGATGCATCAAACTTTGTAATAATGGATTGCGACAATCAAGCTATGATAACATTCATAAAAGATCCCAAATATCATTCAAACACAAAACACATTGATACCAAATATAATTTTATTAAAGATATATTTTCACAAAAGGAAGTGAACTTACAATATATGTAACGACCCATTATCGGGTCTAAAAATATTTTGTTGTTAATTTATGTGTGAAAAATGTGCTATTACTTGAGGAAAGTGTTAGCAATATTTTATGTGAAAAAAATAAAATAAATAAATAATAAAAAAGAATGAGAAATTAAAATTTTAAAAGTGAGATTACGTGTATATAAATGTATATATACATATATATGATAATAGTTGTAAAGTGGATAAAACAAAAAAGAGAAAAGAAAAAAAAAGTAAAATGACAAAATGAGGCATGGTTATATATATGCAAGTGTGTGCAAGTGGGAGGGGCAAATTTGGGAGAGCATAAGTGGGGGGTGGGGTGGCAGCCATTCCCCAAATCCCTCCTCACTTTACTCCTCATTTGTTCCCTTGTCCCCTCATTTCACTCTCTCCCGATTGATTTTTCCTTTTTCTTCTTCTACTTCTTCTTCCTTTCTTCTTCTACTACTTCTTCTTCTTCTCTAGTTGGAGCCCAAGGAGAGTAAAATTTTAGCATTTATCAGGTTGCTTCTCCTCCAAATTTCATCATCTATCTAGGCAAGTTCCATTCCTTTTATGCCATTCATTTCAGAGTTATTAAATTTTTGGGCAAATTGCACATGTTGTACGTTTTGAGCTATAACTTATTGTGTTTATATCCAAATAAAAAT
Organism: Diospyros lotus; assembly: GCF_014633365.1. Taxonomy (NCBI): domain Eukaryota; kingdom Viridiplantae; phylum Streptophyta; class Magnoliopsida; order Ericales; family Ebenaceae; genus Diospyros; species Diospyros lotus. The sequence goes on along the minus strand of NC_068346.1, from coordinate 10,282,047 downwards.
TCATTTGTTGTGTTGTAAACTAGACTTCTTAAGATTCATTTTGGTATATTATTTGGATTATTTGGCCAAGTATTGAGCCTATAAATGTCCTGTGAAATATCTGCTCGAATCTAGAATTTTTGTTTCCGTGTAATATGTCATTGCTCCAATTTTGGCCTATAACTTTCTATGTTTATATCCAAATTGAGATTCGTTTATTGCGTTATAAACTATATTTCTTAAGTATTATTTTTTATATATTATTTGAATTACTTGGCTAAGTATTGAGCCTGTAAGTGCCCTATGAAATACCTATTCGAATGTAAAATTTCTATTTCCGTGTAATTTGTCATTGCCTTGGTTTTGGTCTATAACTTTTTATGTTTATATCCAAATTGAGATATGTTTATTGCGTTGTAACTAGACTTCTTAAGATTCATTTTTATATATTACTTGAATTATTTGGTCAAGTATTGAGCCAGTAAGTGCCCTGTAAAATACCTACTCGAATCTAGAATTTTTATTTTTCTGTAATCTGTTATTGCTCTAGTTTTTAGCCTATAACTTTTTGTATTCATATCCAAATTGAAATCTGTTTGTTGCTATATGAACTAGCTTCATGGGATTCATTTTGATATATCAGATGACTTATTTGGTTAATTTTTGAGCTTGTAATTGCCCTGTCAATCTCTGTTTAAAATTTGGAACTTACTATTTCCATATGTAATCTGACCATGTTTCGGTTTTTTGGGTATAACTTTGTGTGGTTATATCTAATTTGAGATCCGTCTTTTGTTCCATAAACTATACATCCTAAGCTTCATTTTGACATATTACTTGCATGATTTGGTTATGTTCTGAGCCCATAACAACCCTGTTAATCTTTTCAAAAAATCTAAAAATTTTACTGTCTGAGTAATCTGCCATGCTTCAATTTTTGGATAATAACTTCTTGTGGATATTTATGATTTTGAATCTATTTTTTGTTTCAAAAGCTAGAGATTTGGGATTTCAATTTAAGTATATTATTCATAACATTCGGCTAAGATACGAGCTTGAAATAGGAGTTTGAAGTTATAATTCGAAATCTGGAAATTTTATGAAATTTTACCAAATTAATCCTTTTTGTTTTGGCTATTCTTCCTATGATTGAGATGATGTTTAACCTTGTTGATTTTCTTAAATACTTGATGTATTTTATTTAAAAGCTTCAATAGGGTTTTGATTCATCCTATATTTCTTAAGGAATGATGCATTTCTTGATTAAGGTCTAGTGTTATGCAAGATGTTGGTGCTATTTTGCGTGTACTTTTGGTTTCTCCCCGATTGTCGACTAATTATTTTTGTTCAACTTCTGTATGGTCCTAGTTGTCATTAATAGTTAGGGTGTAGTACATGGGTTAGCCTTAATAATGGTTGGACATTTTGATGGGTAAAAACATGGTTATAGAAGAAAATTGATAAAATATTATACATCATTTATGCATTGGGACATGAGCATAATATTGATATGAATTGATACATGATGAGGGGAAATTATTATACATGGAAATTGCCATGTGTGGGCACGGGTTTGGAAATGTTTAAGAAGTATGGTGGTGAATGCATGTGTTAAACATATGCATGGTATTGAATAACATGTGGTCATGCATAAGCAAATATTAGTCTATGCATGCATAATATATGTATACATTTTGCGTACCTATTATTTTGCACTGCGATTAAATCTACGTGGGGGAAAAGGATATCCAGTGATTGATGGATGAGCACTTGACACCAGAGAGCTACAACTATAAGCTTGGTAAGTGGACTCAATCCTCAGTGAAAAGATTATTGGCAGATATGTATATATATGTACTTTGAGGCCTTTGGTGCCGATGTGTTATGAACGAGCCCCAAGGACCGTATGTGAAGAATTGAACATGTGCATGAGTGGCATGGTATTATGAGTCTTGCCACGGGAATAGAATGAGATATTACATGGCATTATTGTGTGATGTTGTATAATAAGGTATAAATTAGTATGGGCTTATGATGGGGTATAATGTGTTATGGAGAAGTTAAGTGATGGTGAGTAAAACATATCGTTTCACTCTTTATTACCTGTTTTATGATAAGTGAGTTTTCTATTAATACCTCATCATCTATTGATTCCGTCATTCTTATGAATCTTATTGTTGTCGTTTATTGTATATATATACTTGCTGGGTCTTATGGCTTATATTTGCTTTGCGTCATTCCAAGTAAGGAAAAATTCATGGATGTGGGCGTGTCCAATGAAGGGCATTCTTGTGGGTTAGTATGTGTACAGGGCTCTCCTAACCAAAAGATTCGTGGGAGTAGTTTTTGAGGGTAGTAAGAAAAGAAAGAGCTTAAGTTGTATTTAGGTTTTTATTGTCCCTTAAAATTGAGTTGTAATGAATGGTGATGCAAATATTTATGTTAGCTTCTATTGTGTAATGAAAAGATGTGATGAGTTTTATTTGAGTTTATCAACGCTTATATACAACGCTTATATATATATATGTGAGAGAGAAAAAAATGTGAAAAAATTTTTGGGTCGTTTTAATATATCTCTCCACATAAGATGATAGTAGATCCATTTACAAAACCCATTTCAAAGGATTTGTTCCATGGCCATGTTGAATATCTAGGAATGCATAAATCTTTAGATGAATTATTGTGTTTTGTGAACAATGACATATAAATCTTATTTTTCCATTCTATGCTTGGGAATGAATTATGTTTCATTATTTATTGATACTTATCGTGTTTAGTACTCATTTTTGTTTAAGCCTACACGTATATAATGCTTTGTGCATGATGCTAAATGCATGAATGCTGAGTACAAGAATTAAAAGTATGCCATGCAATTGATTGGCTTTCTCACACAAGCAATCACATCTATAACTGGGTGATGCATGGATGAAAGATAGTTTTAAGCATATTGTAAAAGAAATGTATAAAGAGTTAAAGCTTAGAACAAAATCACTTTGATAACACATTAAGATAAGGCTACAATAATATCTCAGTAGCTAAAAGGTGAAGATCCCACTTCTTACCTTATTTTTCTCAAAATGCCAGGTGGAAGTCATGTTTAGGAATTTGTGTGAAAAGTAGACTTGATAACTCAAGTTAGATACTGAGTGTATCTGAACTATCACTTGTATGGTATTTGTTTTATAGTAGAGATACACTTCACTAGAAAATGAGATAAATATCATAGCATATATTTCATGCCATGTGTGTAATATTCTATCAAAATAAGGTAACAAAAGATATGAATATCTTTTTTCAATTGTGTGAGACCCTCGAGATCACAAAGATCTCGTAATATTACCTGTAATACCCCATGTTTGTATGAGGATGCCACATAATTTCGATGAGTTTAGAATATCGAAAAATTGGCTTGATAGTAGTTATAAGTACCGAATCAACTGTAGGGAATACCTCAGAGTAAAATTGTCTAAGGAAAATGATATGGTCTCGATGAGCGTTCTGAAATAGGATTTATGGTATCAAAAGAAATCAGATCGGAAACGATTTTCGGTACAGCTAAAATACAGCTGCCATTTAGGCTAAAAAATCGAATTGTTGTAGGAGACTCCCGAAAAATCAACGGAACCCTAGGGGAGTTCCGGTTTTGTGTAATGAGAAACCTTTTAGTGGTTTCGAGATAAAACAAAGATCCCGAGAGGACGCAAAGGCGAAATCGTCTTTATCGAGTAAAATTTAAGTTATTAATTATGGATTTTCAGTATTAATATGCAAATTTAATCGATGTTTAAGGGCATGGTTGCAATAAGAAAATTACCCAAGTGATATTAGAAGAAAATTGGAGCTTATGTGTAATTTCGTTTAGTCTAAATATTAATGTAATATATACTTATATATATAATTATGTATGCGTATGGGCGCCTCTGCAAATTCATTTGGCCATGCCCTGCATTCACCCCATACCTTGAAACTCCAGATCAGCCACGCCTTTGCATCCCGAAGCCACGCCTTGCTAGATTTGGAGAAGTTTGCACGCAAAGAAAGTATGGGTAAGGTAGGCTTGAGGTGATTCTTCGGCTATAAAAAAGGAAGGGAGAAGAGAGGAGAAGCAAGCAATGGGGAAAGATGAAATGGAAGCCGCGGTCGAGAGAGAGAGAGAGAGAGAGAAAGAAAGATCGTGAGAGAGAGCTGGAAGCGGGCCGCAGCCGCAAGCGTGCGACGGCCATGGCTGCGCGCAGCAGGTCTCGCGGCGGAGCTGGACGACGGTGGCGGGGCTAGCGACGATGCTGGGCTGCGCGAGTGGAGGCGCGGGCAAGCGGCGGCAAGGCCGATAGGCGACCAAAGGGGCCGCGAGCTCGCAGCGATAGCCATGGCCACGAGCTCGTAGCGGCTGGGCAGCAAATGAGCGGCGGCCGCGAGCAGCAGCTCACGACGGTGCGTGGCGTTGGGGTCCGGGAGGCCGAGGCGATCGGCGGCGGAGGCGCTGGTAGCGACGGTGGCTGCGGGAAGAAGATGAAGCATAGGAGTTGCAAGTGCAGAAGGAAGGAGGAGGAAAGAGGAAGAAGATAAGAAAAAAAAAAGAAAGAAAAAGAAAAGAAAAGAAAGAAAAAGAAGAAAAATCCTGAAAACATCCCAGAAAATAGGAAATTATATTTTGGTAATATCCCAGAGATTTTGGCGAGAAAAACGGCCCGGACACGAGTTTCAAGGATAAGACACGCATACTGAGGAAGCTTGAGGAGCTAAATCAAGGTGAGTAAATTTTCCTAGAAAATTAGAAATATTATTTTATGAATTGTCATAGCGAAATATTTAGTTTGGATTTATTGAGGAAAAATAGGAAGAAATAGAGAGAAAATTAAAGAAAATGCCAGAAATTATGGAAAAATAGGTTTTAATGTTTATTTAAATAATTATGGTGATTAGGATGCTTTGAGACTTAAGTTGAAGTGACTTGTTGAATTTTGAGGTTGACACGCAAATCGAGGTAATGCACGAGGTAAGGCACGAATATTGAGGTAGCTCGATAAGCTTGAGAAGGTAAGTGATATTTCCTAACTGGATTTAGTTTTATGGAAAATGCTTGGTTTGTAAGTGATTTATGTTTCTCAAAAATGTTTTCATCATATTGACATACTCTGATATGTACCCATGACGCAGACTGCATACATGACATGACTATGAAATGCATAAATACACGTTGATATTATTGATCACTCACATTGAGGTTGTAGAGAATATGAACTGGCACTGCTGTTTTACCAAGGGTGCACCCATACACCCCGGCTTCGAAAAGGGTGGCCGCAAAAATGGTAGGTAGCATGAGGGGTGCAGTTGACACCTACGATGAAAGACATTGCATACACACATGATATAATATTATGTACTCTTACTTAGATGGTTCATCATCTAATTTGGGTTTTTGCCCCTGGAATATTCAAACGTTCCAGATAAATATTGTAGCAAATTCAAGGATAAATAAGGCATGAAATGGCACTTAATAGAGTGCATGAAGAATGAAATGTATATTATGTAGCCCATGTATTTAAGTTCTTCTACTTTGAATTCTGAACGTTTTGAGAAATATTGATATATATCCTTATGGTTAATAAAGATATAAGATTTGATTTATGATCAATGTTAAGATATCAGGTTTCGATCATTGCTTCCGCATTTGATGTGTATAGTGATTCTTTTTAGAGATTAATGTATGGGAATTCTGGGACGTATTCGAGGAATGATGTGATTTAGGTTTAAGTTTGAAGAAAAAAAAATTATTATCCCAGAATTGTCCCAAGTTATAACGCGCCCGGAAAAGCGGGGCATTACATTACCTTTCACCTTCAACTGTTTCTCAAAGTTATAATTCAATGGTGCTATCTTAGAATACTACCTAAGATCATGTGTGATTCAATTAGATAGGGTATATCTAGAAAATCAATTGAATTATAGTGGAAAGATTCCAGGAGAGGAAAAACCTTTTAAGTATCACATGTGATTGCATTTATAGGTCGACCAATTATATTTTGTGAGTAAAATTATCAAATTATATTTTATGAGTTAAATTATAACTGTGAATGCTAAAACTCTATTTTAGATTTATGCATATATATCATGCTATAATTGGTTAAAATTCCAGTGTATGAATAAAGATGGTAATTGATCAACATTTTTTCATTTGTATTGGCTATGATCTACAACCTACTTCTCTGATGTTCATTTAAATGTGTGTGTGTAATATACATATTTGTCTCTAGAAGATCCATGTGGTATTGTTTGAAGAACAATCCATACTCATTGTTATAACTAATTCTATAATTTTGCAGGGTTCTTAACTAACAAATACAAAGTTCACATAACTCTCTTTATGATATTAGATCTGTTGTAATTTGAAGGTGCATTTTTTATTAACTTTTCTTCAGCCAAATGGACTGTTGTATCCTGAATTTAGGGTTAATTTTTAATTTTATCCAGTTTTGATCTTTGCTTCAATTTGGTCATTGAACTTTAACTTTTGTTTCAATTTTATCATCAACCGGCCATACGTGTGACCCAGCATACGTGATGCTGATGTGGCGTACTGATGTGTCCAATAATAGATGCATCAACAAAACAAACCCATCGTCTTCAACCTTAGACCACTAGGGTTTTACATCTCAAACGACTATTGCGGCCTTCATTTGTTTTCGGCCTCCTTATTCTCCATTTATTGTCGCTAACCGCCTCTTTCTTCTATCATCACCTATCACTCGAGACCTCAACCCTCTGGTCACACTAGCCATGTCGAGCAAGAAGCTCTTTTGAAATGGCAGTGACCAAAGGTCATCGACCATGGCGTTAATGGACATTGCAATGTCGAGATTCGACCTGTGGTTGACAAGGCCTCAATCGGTCGGCTAAAACAAAAACCCACGTCGGTGAGCCATCGACTAAAATGAGATAAAGAGCCATCGGCCTAAAGGGGACATGAACCATCGACCATGGCAGTCATGACAACCCTCGATTTTGGAGAACATTCGTTCGTCAACGATGGCGGAAGCAAGGCATAGGTCAATCGATCAACGGTGACAGACCCATGGGCCTTGTCGTTTTCTCGACGTGGGTCTCGCCATGGTCATTTTTTCCCCTCGACTTCTGGTCTTCTCCTTTCTTTTTTTGATCGACTGCTTTTGTGGCCACTGTTAATAGAAGCAAGCTGGCGGCTAGAGCTGCCAACGATGAAGAGTGAGGAAGAAGGCAACTGTAAAGAAGGAAACGACGGTGGAGCAAGGTGGAAGACAGAAACCCTAGGTGATTTGGGGAAGAAGATGGGTTTTGACCCATTAAGTGTTGGGTTGACCCACTGGGTTAGATTTGGATCAAGGTCAACCTGACCCATTACTTGGATTTCAAAATACACAAGGCAAAACAACATAAAAGTTTGTAATTTAAGTTACAAACTTTATGAATTTTTATTTCTAATTTAAGTTACTTTTAAAGTGATTTCATGTGATAAAAGTTCGTAAAATTTATGTAAAAATTAACAAGAATGATTTTGTAACGGCCCGCCTCTCGGAGCCCCCGTGCACCAAGAAAATCCGTGAGAGGATCATTACTTAAATGATACCGAACAATAACATAACTACAACTCATGCACAATCCTTATTAAAACTATTTATTTATTTATTTATTTATTTATTTTTTTACATCATATAACATTGCATAACCGTTTTTACATAATCATTCACAACTTAGGTTCACCTAGGCTTACATAACATACCTCCATCTCACAAACATAAAACATTACTCTTAACACAAGCACCATGACACCCAGGATTTAGTTTCGGGAGAGCTATGCACTTGCTAGCATGACATGACGGCCTAGACACAAACCTCGCTGAACGTACCTGCTATCACAGACGTTTCTCTTACCTGGAATGATGGAAAGTAAACGTGAGTTGCGAGACTCAGCAAGCTCTAGAAAGAAAGGTTGTAGGGTATAAACAAAACTCTTCCCATAACACCCCATGCAATTCATGCCAACGTAATCACACCATGTCATGATCTATACGTGCCTTACTTCTAAATGCATAACATAAAGTTAACTGCACATAAAGGAACTAGGGGCCCACATAAGCCACACATTGGCACCCAAGTCCCGCATACAAACCTGTTGCAGCCTAAAATAGGCTACCAATTTCATCATTCAATAAGACCCGCCTTTTCCTGACCATGGTAAGCTTTTCTTGACATTCAACGTTTGGCTTTTCCTGTCTTCTCTCGGGCTTCCCCCGAGCTAATTTCTAAGGTCTTATCGTGGACCACGCCGTCATGGGTCTCATTCTTAAGGTCTTACCGTGGGCCATGCAGCCACCCATACTCATTACTTAAAACCGCACATTCTCACCATGCAGTGCAACAATTAGGAAATGCGACGACTTTTGCAGCATAAACATGATGACAAGGCCCCAATAAACCAAGTATCAGGCCATGCTATGCCCACATAGGAATTCATACATGCGATATGCTCTAAATGCACTGGCTCAGCTAAAGAACCCAAGTTAGCTCTTAGACCAACCGGGTTGTGCAAATGCTTACACATCCTATCACACACAAAGCATGTCCCAACAGTGAATGCAACCCAGCCCCTATGCAGCACGCACATCATGATATGCACAAGCCAAGTCGGGAATCTAGCAGTATTAACTCTTCTGGCCCGTCTAGCACTTATCGTAACAACAGATAACTGACGCCCATATATCCAGCCATCAATTACCACGACCCACGATCGACAATTAGTGACTTTGTACTCTATACCCTTAGACACCCATATAGGTAACACTAAACTTTTATATTTTATACTTATCATTTCGCACACTTTATTCATGACAACATGACACCATTATGTCATTCACATTCTCATCTCTTCTTATACCCAGGAAACCATCTCCACATTCATATTAACTTATTAGTATAACCCCATAATCTTGACCACGTCCATTTTCTAAGAACCTAGCCCAAACGGGTTCGGCATCATTTCCAAGAAAAGCGGAGCGATACGAAGCTCCGTGACGATCAAAATGAAAGACACCAAGACATCATTGCTTAGCTCATTCCATTAACAATAAACTCATTAAGAAAATATAAGTCACAGGATGGTTACCACGCGAATTATTATTATTAATACATGGAATCAAGTCTCAGTGAGAAAGGGTTTAAAGAATGAAAAACCACAGAGACTTTCAGGAGAGTTAAAGAACATGAGGAGATGGTTAAGAGCTTGCTTGCAAATAGCCAATCCTAACTTCTCTCGCACTCCCGCTGCGACGTAATACAGTTAAAAATAAATAATGAATTCTCGGGTTCCAATTAATTAATTTCAATCATATAAAATTAATATCTCTGTGTATAACATTCTAATAATTTATTTAATTTACCTGAACACTTAAAACGTAGATTAAACCAGATTTTCTCTCACTTCTTCGCTGTTGCCCGCTGTTCTCCTTCTTCAATCTTCTCCTCCAATTTTATTCCCTTAATTTTCTCCTTAAATTAGCCTGATAGACGCAACGCATGGGATGAGCAGACAAATAGAGTTGTAATTTTATTTCCACCCACAAATCAATTTAACAATATGGAGGTTAGAGTTCCAATTGAAGTTTTATAGGAGCATCATTACGCCTGCCTTCTTTTATCCATTCCATTTGACCACACTTGATAATTTCCCACACCCAAGATATGCATGGCCATCCCTTCTGCCAAGACCATCTCTTCCAACATTAATTTGCCTTGACTTGCCTCCCCTTTAATTTTATTATAATATTTTTCAATTCAAGTTATCACATACATCCCATTTATATAAACATAAAGCGAGCTTGACAGCCGCTCACGCCTCCCCCATTGCTTCACTATTTTATTTCCTTAATTTTTTGATTTTTCTACAAACATATCCTATCTTCAATTGCCATCATTACACACATTTAATTCCTCTTATTTCCCCTTCTCCAATACTAATCCAAGCTTCCACGTTTATGACTAGAATTAAATTAAAATTGGAGAGTAATTGCTTGGCCCAAAATTGAATTGAAATTGATGAGGAGGAAAGGCTATATTAATATATATATATTATACCATTGATATAATATATGATAATATTATATATATGTGTATAGTGTACTTATCCATATTGGGAACAAATCACGCAGAGCAACTTGCTGCCATTTATAATCTTTTCTTTTATTTAATTATTTAGTTATTTTATTTTTTATATATATACATATTAATTTTTTTGTAATGTTTAGTTTACCTTAATCACTTAATAATCTAATTTTTAAGAATTTTACAAACTTCTGATCACCTCCTCATTTAGAAATACAATAAATTTAATATTCTTTTTCTAGATTTCTTTAAATCACAAATATTTCATAAGTCACCAATCACTCTAAAACGTCAGAATTAATAATTATTATTTATTTTCAAAATTTTAGATGTTACAGATTTTGTAGTATTGTAAAAATTTATGCAAATGCGATCATCCCAAGTAATGTTAAATATTTTATAATTTTGTAGTATCAAGACAACTTTCATGGAAAAAAAGATTTCTTGAGAGATTTTTGAAGAGTTTGTACTTATTCTAAACTTAATCAAAATTACTTTTTATCTTGCTCAAGGACTTATTGACTCAGGCACTTCATTAAAAGAAAATATTCATAATAGTACCTTGAGTACACTATCCTAAATCTGCCTACTGGTAAAAATACCAATGATTAGGTTATTTGATAACTAGATATAAGTAGCAACATTAATAACGTTATTTACTAGATTTAAAAAAATATAAAGCTAGCTAGTTATAATAAAAAAGTAAATAAGATATCTTAACTAAATAGCAATGAGTGAGCTTCCTATTATTATGTAATTAGTTTTAATATCACGTGTTGAGTAGTCGAAGGGAATACCATTTAATGCATAATACGGTGCATTTGATTGACTAAGTTTTTTATAAAAAAAAATCTCAAATTTCACTCAAATTTCAACTTTTGAGATGTTTGATTGCCTTTTTTTTTTCTAAACAACTTATTTTCTAACTTTCCAGCACGAGTTGATTTTTCTTCAAATGCTAGAAAACACTTTCTCGTGGTGCGGTGATTTTTATTTTTCAAGCGGCTCACACTGTTCACCAAGCGAACAACTACTATCATGGTTGAGATTGAAAGCCTTAATAAGATATTCAGCCTTTCAGTCACTGATATCGTGCCTGACTTGTCGAGCCCTTTCCGACCACTTGTCATGTTGGAAGACTAAACGGACGGCCATGGCGAAACCATCAAGCCACGTCCATCGGCTATGGACTGTGAAGGAGATCAGTCAAGTTCGGTGATGGGAACAACCTCTATCAACCACTGTTATGGCAAGAATCGACCTATGTTGGAGAGGACAACCACGACAAGAAGATGGCAAAGGGTCACGACCATAGTGAGCAAATCAAGCCATGCATGGTTGCCAACAACGGGCTCGATGCTCACAACCATGTCTGATTTGGAGTTATGTTTGATTTCCAACCATGGTCGACGATGCTGCCATGGACACCATTGACTCCCAACATCAATTTCATAGAGAAATTAAATATTTTTTCAAATCAAAATTATCATACAATGAGATAGGTAACGTAAAAATTGTAACAAATAAGGCACTTCATCTAGGCCACATCAAATTTCAAGTTCAAAAGGATACAATTTTCGTGAAAAAAGTGACAATTTTCATGGAAAATATTGACCATCAAACAACAAAAGCTGAAAAAAATGACTATTTCTATGAAAAATAATGACAATCAAATACTAAAAGATTGAAAATTACAACAATTTCTAGGTTAAAAATTAAGCCAATCAAACATATTTAATTGAGAATTTTCATATAAATAATTTCTAAACAATTCAATTATCTAAAAAAAATTTATTGATGTGACTTTTTTCATAGAAAACAATTTCAATCAAACACCATTGAAATACAATTTCATTGATGTGATATTTTTTATTAGAATATTTTTTCATTGATGTGACATTTTTTATTGGGAGAAATTTTATTCGTAGCCACGTTTTTACTCTTTGCAGCCATAATTTAATATACCTAAAATACCTTATTTTGAAAATTCATTTTTACCCTCACATCCATTTTCTCCCTCAATCAATTATCGGCCACCCATCCCTTCCAAAATGAAGACAATACAACAAAAAAATACCATATCCAATGTAGTCGAAAATGAAAAAATAGATAAAAATATAACAATAGAATAACACACATGCATACACAAACACACACACACACACATATATATATACATATATACATTAACAATTGCACCGCATACACAAATATAAATATATGTATACACACACATATATATGTATATACACGCACACACAGACACACACACACATATATATATATGTGTGTGTGTGTGGCTGTGTGTGCGTGTATATATATATATATATATTTGTTTGTGTCTGCGTGTATATATATGTATGTGTGTCTTTGTATATATATATATATATAGTGTGTGTATGATTATTTATTTTCATCCATTTTTTGTGTTCGCCCATTGTGAATTTTTTTTGTGTTTGGGCAGCCGCGTATGGCTAGTGACGAGAGAAAGTGGGCAGAATATATATATATGTGTGTCTACATTATATATATGTATTTATTTATGTATATATGTGTTTTTTATTTTGTAAACTTGCCTCGTGAAGTTTGTATTCATGAATCGAAATTGTTGAGGTTTGAAAATATGTTATAGAGATGAATATGTGTGAATGGCTGCCTGTGTGGAAGATTGTATTTTTGAAAAATATTGGCTGCAAAGAGTTATTAAATTGGCCGCAAAAAGTAAAAGAATAAAAATAAATTTTTAATGACTACAAAGACCAAAAAAGTGGCTGTGAATAGAATTTCCCTTTCATTGGAATACTTTTCTAATGACAAAATCGTTGGAATTGTATTCTAATGGTATTTGATTGGAATTCTTTTTCATGGAATATCAATAAAAAAGATTTCATATTTGCACGTTTGATTGATTAATATTTTTTATGAAATTTTTTTATAATACAACACATTAAAACATGTTTTAACTCATTTTTCATAGAAAATTGCAACTATACACAAATATTTTCCTTAAAGGTGGGAATTGTTTTCCACAGAATTGAAAAATATTTTTTTTTCCATTATTTTTCAATCAAACACACTCTTTCCATACAAATTTCCAATTATACACATCTATGGAAAATTTAGTTTTTCATTGATGTGACATAAATTTTTCATTGATATGACATTTTTTATGAAAATAATTCCAATCATACACATCAATGAAAAATTTTCTAATCATATATATGATTTGAAATTATTTTTTATGAAAAATATCACATTAATAAAAAAAAATTATTTTCTTTCCATGCAAGTTCTTTGCTTGCAATCAAATGCAACTTAATCGTGGAAATATATTTGTTCACACTTGCATAGAATCAAAATCATAAATATACAGAATTTCTATTTTAACAAATAAACCATTGCACTGTTTAAACTCATAGTATTTGAGATTTGATCAAACCGTACCCTATTAATGTGCACCTTATTGAAATATGATAATAATTTTGGTCGTCAAACACTCATCAAGCATATCGTTTAGTGCTAAAACTAATTCAAATGTTGACCTTTACCACAAGTTCCACAAAGTCTCAATCATATCGTTTAATGGTTGGGATTAAACCATTTAGCAACTTCTATACATTTGCTTTGTATTGCATATAAAGTGTATCTAAGTCTTTGTTAATAATTATTAATTATTCATCTTTATGTTCTACTTTAGGCACAACCAATGTGACTCAAGTTTTACGCGCAACACCCAATTGAAATATTTTGATATTTATTTAAGTTCAATTCCACTAGTCTTTCACAATTAAAAAATATATATATTATCATATAAAATTATTGTGTGATAGACAAAAACTCATTAAAAGATTAAAAAAGTTTAAAAGTCTAAAATAACTCTTTGATCTGAAAAGTGTAATTTTTTTCATAACTAAGAGGTTTTGCACAAACGCACAAACTAATTAATTCCGGTATTTAAAAAAAAAATCAGGAAGATAAGCATTATCTGTAAAAGATAAACGTTATCCAAAATAATCATAATCCCAACAGAGTTAAGAAAATTTAAGATATACATTATTTGTAAGAATCATAATTATAATGAATTTCAGAATGTCAAGATAAACGTTGTCTATAAGAATTTTACTCCTGAACTATTTATGATTATTTTATATCTCTTTATAAATAAGAAAACACTCATTTTAGAAAATATATGCCTCTAATACTAATTTTAATACAGTGTTTATCATTTTCAATATTTGACTTAAATATCGAAGTGTTTAGGTGGATTTATGTGTCCCATAGCTTTTTTTTTTTTTTTTTGTAGGTTCAGACAATTTAACGATGATATTTTCAGTTAAATAAATTTATTATTATATTTTTATAATAAAAAAATAATTTTCTTATTGTGCAAACAATATTAAAAGAATGGAAAGAAATGTATGACTGAAATTAAAGGCGGAATTTTCGCAGGAGCCGCAACTCCCATTGTGGATTGGAGAAGGCATCCAAACAATAGTGGGTTGACTTGTAATTTTGGGAACGTCTTCTACGACTACGTGGTCAAGCTGCATTATTATGGGGCCATCTCTTAATTCAATTTCCACGTCATCTCGTCCTTCAGCCTACGCAAAAGTCCAAGAGGAATGAGTTGACTTGACTGGACATCCGGGCTTGACAATGAAAACTCTACTGTGAAAATTACATATAATGTGTGAAATTTTAACTTTTCTTTTCTTTTTTTTTTTTTTGAAATTGCTCCTCAATTTTGTGGGAATTATATATTGAGCAGTTTCAAATTTATTTCCCCTCAAATTGCCTAGTTAGGCTACAAATTTATATTATTATTGTCATGAGCTATGTTATACAATTATAGATATGTAACTTTAAAAATTTAATGATCAATTAACCAAAATAAATACTCAATTATTTCTTAGTGCAATATGTTTAAATTCAGATTATGGTTTTTTCTTTTTTTTCTTTTAATGAGAAAATATTGTTTGGTGTTATTCAACTTTACTCATATAATTATTTTTTAAGTATTCTTAGACAATTGATAATCAATCAAAAATAAAGAATTTAATATTTATAGATGTGAGGAATTTGTATTCTTGTTAACACATTGAATTGATTGAGACAGAAAAAAAAAAAAAGGATTATTAATGTGGTTAAAATATGATTGTATTGTGTATAAGTGAAAGTAAATTAATATTGTTACGGGGTAAGCAACGTAGTTAAAAAATTTTGAACTTTATCTCGATTTCGGTGATTGAATTAATGTCGAAATCAAAATATTCATATATATAATAAAATAAATATAATCTTTAGATTTTTGAATCATTTGAGAATCCAAGTCGTCCAAGTATTTGGCCTCTAACTTACAATATGCAGCATGCGTCCTTTGGCGATGAGAGTGGAACATGAGTACTAGCTCTTGCTTCTTTTTGTTGCTTGTGTATGGACAGAAAGAACCTCCCTGCTTCAAATTAATGCAGAAAGAAAACGGGAGAAAGTGAATGACAACCTTTATTTTTCAACTCTTGAAAAACAAAAACACACAAACCTTGATCCTTCGGACAACCCTTAAAGGGGTATTTATAGATGAGTAAGGCTTCATAGGGTTTCCTAAACCCTAATACATATAGGCCGACCCTTCACTAGTTCAACTAGTAATTAATTAAATAATTTTATCCTAGTCCAACTAGGAACTTAATTAAATGGCCTAAATTCAATAATAAATTTAAATAAAATATTTGATTTAAATATAATTTAATTCAAATATAATATTTAATTTAATATTTGGCCAAAATACTTTATTTAGTCCAAATATTAATTTAAGTCCAAATATATTTTATTTTCTATTTGCCACTCTAACAAATATAGAAAATTATTAAATTAGAAACTCATTTATAATTTAATTAATTATTATTTTAAGAAATTTTTTTCTTTATAACGACCCTTCGTCAAATCGACATCATTACGTATATTTGTTCATTTTCTGTGAGAATCTACAACGGCACAACTTCTTGCCTAAATGTCCCACTTAACTATACGTCTGCTTTCTTACTTTAAGTCAATGACCGTACCTTTTGTATATAACTCATTAGGCTTCCGAATATATTGATAATGTATCAGTACTAACATATAAGACAAAATTGATCTCTAGCAAGACATCATGTCTACCCAATTATTTAGAAAAATTTATAATCCGTAAATAACCTTTCACAAGTATAATTACCGTGTAATTTAATTCTTTTGTCAATGTATCTTCTAGCAATGAACTCTCAAAAAAAATAAATATATTGGTCACATGACCTATCTTTCTGTGAACCTTGAGTATATAATAATTGGTACACAAGTACAATAATGTGTTCATTATGTGCAAATGGGAGATGTAAGAAATATAAACTTGGATCCAGGTCACGAATTTAAATTAGACCTACCCATAAGGGACTCGCAGGTCGAAGAAAGCAACTACCAAGTGTTACTCTCTACTTCTCTATTAGTGGAGAAAAATGGGGAAATGGTAGAAAAGTTAGGGATGGTGTATACATGTATATATATAAAAGATAAAAGATGAGAAGGTTGCTCTCTTTGAAAATTAAAGAACTCTCATTGGGTATTCTTTCTATATACAAATTAAATTAAAAAAGTTTAGATTGTAGATTTAGAATGTTTTCAGTACAGTGATTTTGTTTGTGACCAGTTTTTCAAATCACTTAAAGATCTTATATGCTTCCACGGGAGAAACCTGTAAGGGAATGTTGTTTATTATTTCTCTTTTATTTATTTTAATAGTTTTTCAAAAAGAGAAAACTAAATTTAACTAAAATCAAAAACTTGAGAGGCAAATTTTATTTTTTTTAATATTTTCCTACTTTTTTCTTTTTACGATCAAGAAAATAGGTAGATTTTGTTCTTAAGTTTCCCTACTTCTTCGCATTCAATTAAAAAATTTATTAGTTTATTCCATACTGTTAATAAGATTTTGAAATGTTTTTGTTAAGCTCAAGGCTAGGATAATAAGATTTTGATAAAAATAAAAATATTTTTATTAAAAATATCTTTAAAGATTTTTTTAATAAGCTCTTTGTGAAGAAAAAATATTTTTTTATGGCCTTGTATCTTAAGTTGACTGATAATTTAGTTTAAGTTGACTAAAAAAAGGGCAAAAAGTTGGTATATGATCTTGTGTAAGTTCAATTGATCTAAGATTAACTTTAGTTGACCTAAGTTATACAAAATGTTTCTAGACAACTTAAGTCTTAAGTCAATCGAATTTGTAACTTCAGTCAACTAAAGTTGGTCAAAATGTTGGCCTTTGATTTTAGGTCAATCGAGCTTTCGATCAAAGTTATGCGAATGGTTATTGAACAACTTCGGTTAACCTAAGTGATGTCATCGATTGACCGAAGTCCAATGGTTATCTCTGTTCCTCTTTGTTATGTCAACTTTTTCTGTTGGTCGTTCAAAGATAAATTTTATATAAATATTTTTCTTCTTGTACTTTAAAAATCATATTTTGATATGTATATATTTTCCTCATGCAAGAAATAAAAATCTCTTTTTGAAAAAAATGTGTTTTGACATTTTTTTGCAAATTATGATTTTATTGTCAACTCTGAACTTTTTGTTTCAAAAAGCTTATGGTTAATTTTGTTATCTGGTTGTCTCTTCAATTTTCTCAAATTGATCTTTTGTACAAAATATTTTTTCTAATATATTTGTAGACTAAAATACCTACACATGTTAAAATGTATCAATGGCAGCCTGAAAAAGCTAAAGAATTTTTTAATTTCAAAATTATCCTTTGCCCATCTTTATAACAGTTAGTTCTCTACAAATGTTTATATATAGAATGAGTATAGAGGTTAAAAGACATAAAACAAATTGTTAGTAGAGCATTCAAACAAAATTGAGAAAGCTCAAGTACTGAAAGTATGATAAGTGGTGAAATTCTCAACATTGATAATTTATTTGAAATTGTCTCTGATTGTAAGTTTGTTATTGAGGTATTTGTATTTGCTAGTTATGTGCTAGTGGTTCTTACTTAGGTAAGGGATTATATGCTGGTTCTAACTCCAATTAAAAGCTAGTGTTATATTTTCCCTAGTGATGCCCTCAAACTTAGTTTTAGGAGAGAGGACTAGGCTCTTAATAACCGAACTTCTATAAAAATTCTTGTGTTCTTTGTGGTTGCTTGATTTTATTATTTTTATTCATATTTTGTCCTATTCGATAGCTCAAGTGGGCAGACTGTAATTTATAAGAAGGGTGTGACAGTTCGAGATTGAAGACTCTCTGTGCACTCGGGGACCTCTCGATTTCTGCAATACAAAACAAAAAAAAAACATTTCTACCCATTTCTAGCATCATTTTATTTATCTTCTTTTTGGCTTCTCATTTCCACTTTCTCATTCAGTTTTTCATCATTTTTCTAATTTTGCATATTTCTTATCATCTTCTATTATTAGAACAATAAAATTTTACCCTTTTCCCTCAAAAACTCATCCAACGACACACACATAAACTAAGAGAAAAAGAAGACAATTTTTTAACGTGATTCGTAATTCGATCTAAAATCCTCCCCCGTCAATTTTTGTACAGTTAGAAGTACAGAAAAGGGCGTTTATGTATAGGTAACCTCCTAATACAACTAGTTGGCTCTGCTACTGCATTTATCCTTCATCTCCATTCAACGTCAAATTGGATTCACCATTAGGCATAGAAGAAACGATAGCTAAATTTTCTATTCCAGAAGAAGGGTGTTTTGATCTTTTGGGATGGTCGATTACGCCATTCTGCCTCAGCCTCAGCCTCAGTTGGGAAAGGAATATCATTATTTATTGTATCAGTAACTGTAGGGAGTGAGAAAGGAAAGGATATTGAAGCATCCAGCGTTCTTTAACAGCATAAAGCATCAATTCAATTTGGTCAATAACGTGGTCATGAAGAAGAAGAAGAAGAAGAAGAAGAAGAAATATTACAGAGCAAGCGGGGCGATTTTACTCTCAAAAGCTTCAAATGCATCACCATGCATGCTCTACTGCTCTTGTATTCAACACTCAATATACATTCTTTGCTTGCGCTTTCTTTTCTTGTTCTGTGTTCCAGAAAAAAAGAAGAAAAGAACCAGGTAAACATTTCACTCCAATAGTCCATTTCTAGAGCATCAGCTCTCAGTCTTTAGTTATGGAATGAGAAAACCTCGGATCGGATGAGAGGGGGTTTATGGTGGTTTGGCTCGTTTCCTTGTTTTCTTCACTCCATCCCTGATGAGCTGAGGTACGCAATGAAGCAGCAGGGTATTCATTCTACCTTCCAGCGTCACCCGTTACTGCCATCAAAACTTCCTTGAGCACTTTGTCGTCTTTTATCCCGCCAATTCTCTCCCCACAGTTTGGCCTCTGCAACAGCTCGCTCCCTATCCAGGTCCCTGTTTAACATCCTCGCAGTTTCTTTTGGAGAATCGTCCCTTTCTGATCCTTCAAAGTCCCACTTGCGTCCAGATCCTGCCCCCTCGTCATTCCTCAATATCCTGCCCGCTCTCTCATCTCTGGTTCTTTTCTCATCCCCAGTGAGTCGAGCATTGGGATCATATGCCTGGTTTGCCAAATAAGAGAGGGCAGTTACCACATCTCCGATTAGTGGACGAGCAGCAGCCTGTTCTTGGATGCACATGGATGCCACGGCTAGAGCTTGGTAGAGACCTCGCATTGGAAACTGACCCTGCAGCCGTGGATCAGCCAATTTCCCAAATTTTCTACGGTCATTGAACAAGGGACGAGCCTGCATAAACTTTTAAGATCAAGAAAATTCTAGCTGCACAGGAACAAATGGTCACAAAGAAAACATAAATATGATTAGGGCAACAGAAACTTACCCATGAAACAAGGTTCTGTTCTCCTGCAGACCGGCTGCTGTCAATTGCTTTACGTCCAGTAATAAGCTCTAAGAAAACTACCCCAAAGCTATAAACATCAGATTTTACTGTCAATTGTCCAGTCATAGCATATTCAGGAGCACAATAACCATAGGTGCCCATGACCCTGGTGGAAACATGCGACTTATCTCCAGTGGGGCCAAGCTTTGCAAGTCCAAAGTCTGAAAGCTTTGGATGATATCCTTCATCCAGTAATATGTTTGATGACTTGAAATCTCTATAAATTACTGGAGGGTTTGCTTTGTCATGGAGATATTCTAAACCTTTCGCTGCACCTGATGCAATCTTCATCCTTGTGTTCCAATCTAATGGTTCTTTATCTGGTGGAAGATCTGCTCAATGAACATTCCCAACATTAGTAACCATTTCTGAAGTTCAAGAGCAGCTCATGGAATTAAGATAATTAATAACAATGGTCCAGGATGTGCAGAGAAATACAAATGCCCCGCAATGATGCACACATGTGAATACAAGAATAGCTACTAACATGATAAAACAGGAGTTTGCTTTCGATAACTTGGGTATAATGTTCACTTGATCTTTTCTTTCCACCATTTTTCACACTCAAGGAAAGAAAAATAGAGCAACAATGGTAAGGTTATGGTGTCAGGAATAATCCATGTGCACAAGATGAGAAAGGTTTATCTTGGATATCATGAAGTAGGGAGGCTATATTAATTACAAACAAACAGCTATGACACAATTCAAAAGGTGCATCCATATTTTTCAAAGGCTCAAGGTGCACCTGAGGCGCCAGAATGCTTGGACCCTAGGCACCAGGCGCAAGGCAAAGGCACAGCTTTTTGGTTGTGAAGCTGACATTTAAAAAATTTAAATAAAAACATTTATACATCATTATTTTCAATATATGCCTATAAAGAGGTAAATGAAAACGTATAAATAATAAATAATCAACACTATTTAACTAAATAATGGGATGCTTTATTGTTTTATCAAATTTCTTTTAATTTTTTTTTGGTTATTATTGGTTAGATTTTAACAAATCCATCCAAAAACAGCAAAAAAACTACACAGGAGCAAAATGCGTGCGCCTTGCACTTCAGGGTGAGGCGCACCTTAGTGCTTCGGTGCATGCCTCATAGAGAGAGGCACCCTCAACCAAGCCTTGAGCCTAGGCGCACTGTTGACAACTATGGGTGCATCAACCAATGGAAGGAAGAAAAAACTTGAACACTTATTTCAGTATTTGTACACACAACGCAATTTGCTTCTGGGAAATAGCTAGCATTATTTGAAAATTTTAGATAATTGGGTAACTGACAAGCATCCAATTTGGGCATTGGAAATACAGTTTCTCATTAATAGATAGAAGGTCACCCTAAAAATTTGGGTTCACAAAAACAAAATGAATTTTACCATTCAAGCAGAACAAAGTGTTGCTTTTTTTTTTTTTTTTCCACTCTCGTCTTTTAGATTAGTAAAAGTGTAGCTTTACTTAGGATAGGGGCCTGTCTACACCTTTTTTAGTAACCCATGTTCTCATCACATACCACCACTCTTCCAACTGACATGGTGTCACCTAAGCCAAGCTACTTGAGATTCAAATTGACTCATTATTGTTCCTCTTTTTTTTCTTTTTTCTTTTTTCAGTTCAGTCAGTAACAAATTGGTGTGAATCCTGCAGGGATAAAAGTGAAACCTAAAAACACCGAAAGAAAACTGCTCCAAACACTAACAAAGCACCAGCTTTAGTCTCACTTGTCTCTAGAGTTTGATTTACAGTGATCTCATCCTTTGCCAACCTGTTTACTTATCTGTCTCAGGAAATTTTACTTTCCTATTGTATAATAAAATGCTATGGCATTCCTACCCAGTTACATATCACTGAAATCATAAACATACATTTTACTTAACATCGGGCATTGAGCTTTTTCTCATGTTTTTCTCATTCCAAAGATGATGAAGAATAATTGGACTCTTCAAAGGTTTCAATAACTTCAAAATGATAATTTGCACTTCATGAACTTAAACTACAAGAAATAAACTCGAATCCTATAAGCAGGAGTTACATGGACATAGATTACCATGAAGGTGATCTTCCAAAGATCCTAAGGGCATGAATTCATAGACAAGAAGCCGTTGGTCCCCATCAGCACAGTAACCAATCAAATTCACAAGATTAGGATGATGCAGAAGGCTGAGCATAAGAACCTCCACAAGAAATTCCCTGTTCCCCTGAAGCCCATTTCTGTCCAATTGTTTGACAGCAACCTCCTGTCAAAGACACAAAGTTAGGAGTAACCCAAAATAAGTAAAGAATATTTACTTCTTGAAGAGGAAGACAGGTAAGTCACATTAGAAAAAAGACAACATATCAAGCCTTAATCCCACTAGGTGGGGTCAGCTACATGAATTCTAGGTCACCAATAATTTCTATATATGGTCATATCTCTTGTTAGAACTCTTATAGCTTATATCATACCTAAAAGTTTCCCTCTAAGTTTGTCTTAATCTTTCTCTACCAGTTTTACAAGGACTTATTCTATTTCATTACTCTTCTCACAGGAGCCTCTATTGGTCTTTTTTTCACATAACCAAACCATGTCGAGCATGTCTCATGCATCTTATCTTCAATGGAAGTCCCCCCTATTATGAATAACCTCATTTCTAATTTTATCTTATCTTGTATAGGCGCACATCCATTGTAAGAGGAATCTCCATTACGCTCATTTTGGACATGTTAGTGCTTTATTGCCAGCAATTTATGTTTGCAGTAGAAGGAAAAAAAAAAGGATAAGAGGGATAAAGTGGCTACTCTTCATGAATACAAAAAGCCTCCAGAATGAATAAATCCAGCCATTTGTCAGCCACCATTGCAACAGCCAACTCCCTCTCGCCTTTTTTCTTCTTTCTTTGTATAATTTCTCCTTCCCCATTAAAGAAACAACTAAATGCTAGACAAAGAATTAACAACTCTCACACTTGTTAGGATCCAACAAAAGTTTTGTATAGCTTTGATACCACTTGTTTGGGAAAAATCTAGAATCATAATTCATACTGAAATTTAGAAAGATACAAAATCAAAGAAAACCACAGCTACAAAAAAATAAAAAATAAATAAATAAATAAAAAAGAGTACAAAAAGATTTAACATAATTTTGTCTCTAAATAAGGTTATATATCCACAATGCCTAAAATAGATAATCCGCTTATCCTCAAAGTAACAGCTTTTGAACCAAAAAACAGAAAATCCTCTCTCAACTCACAGCCTTTGACTAACCTAGTTACATCCTCTCTCAAGTAGACCTATCTACTGAAGTGTGCTACAAAATTACCACATGGCACATACTAAAAGGTTTGTTTATTCAAAATAACCTCCTTAGGTTTCTTATTTCTACTTGGATCTGATCTCCTATTCCTACCTTGATTTGAAATACTTGAATAAACTCATTCCCATATTTGGGATTTGAGGAGCTATCCAACACTATTTATTATACATCATAATATAACCAAGTTACAGAAAAGAAGAACAAAATCATCACAACCATAAAAAGAAGCATGTTAAAAGAAAAAAAGGTATGACTAATAACTATTGGGCTGAAGTTCTCCTATATTTCATTTATTTTTTAAATCGCTTAGCTTACCAACTAAACATGTGCAGCATGTCACTATTGAAGAGGTATTAAGTAGTTTCAAACTAAGCAACAAGCACCTTTGAGTGTTGGACTCGATCACATATGCTCATATACCCAGAGAGGCAAGAACACTCAATTTCAGAGGTAAAACAACAACACACTTGACAGGGGTGGATGCAGGCATGAGCTTCCCTGGGCTTCACAATTAAAAATATTTTTTTAATATTAAAAATTATTTTTTATTATTAAAAAATATTTTTTATTATTAAAAAATATTTTTTAATATAAAAAAATAATTTTTTAATATAAAAAATAATAAATTTTACTAATAATTCAGTCAAAAAAAATTTCAGCCCACTCCAAAATTTGTGATGTGTAATTTTATACCTTAAAAAAAATTTTAGCCTCCCTCTACGTAAATTTCTGGATCCGCCCCTGACACTTGACAAATACAAGGAAAATTTGGGAGATATACATTATATAACCCGATTACAAACAAGCTGATTGTTAGCAAACTGTGATCTTTGATAAAAAAAAAAAATTCTAGGATTGGAGTGCGGATAAGGAGTTCAATCCAAGCCAAATAGTTATCATTAAACAATTTGCTCAAAAATCAATGTAGGTAGCATATAATGCAATTCAAATAGCCACTATCAAAGATTAACAAAAACCTAAAAAAATAGCCAACCGTTCACTTGACTATGAGATTTGGACGTAATGATAGATGATGCCACTAACACTACTGGAAACTTGATTCATTATGCTATGTTTGTAGCCTATGATCCAATTAAATTTGGGAAAGCAATTCAAAATAAAAAGTGCGTACAGAGCCCATGAAAGAAGAGATGAAAGAAACCAAGAAGAATAATACTTGAAAGTTAGATGATATTCAATTAGAAAGAAAGACAGTACAATTAACTTGGCAAAAACACCTTACAACTCATGCAAGTAGCAAATGTAAAAGTAGTCTACTGCAAGTCAAAAGATCAATTGACTTGTTGCAATATATCACTTCTTTAAAGATCAATTGAACAAAAATAATATTGAGCAGCGTACTGCAGTCAAAATACTAAGTTGCAAACATTTTCACCACTCTTTTGAAGATTGAATTATTCATTAATGTGAAAAAGACATTGAATGAAATAGTCAGGACAAAATTTGAATAAAGGGGGATATGAGGTTAATCAATTTTGGTTTGAATTAAAATTTATCTATTTGATTGATATTATACTTGTTGATTATATTTATCTATCTACTAGGATTATCATAGTTTTAAATAAGTTTTATCTTAGTTTTGAAAACCCCACCTATGGATTTCCTATTTACACCTAGTCGCAACTCACAAGCCCAAATAAAGGAGGGTTACATTAACTAGCTAACAGTCAATGTAAAACTCATCAGATAAAATGTGTAATTTAATGGTTTGGTCATGTGAGAAGAGGACCAACAGAAACTCTTGTAAGAGTGGATGGAATGAAACGAGTACCTAGCAAAAGAGGTTGGGGAAGACCAAGAAAAACTTGGTGGGAGAAACTTAGGTATAATATGAGTTATAAAGGCCTTCCAAAAGATAAGGTCATAGATAGAAATGACTGGTAAGCTAGAATACATGTAGCAACCCCACATAGAGAAATAAAGGCTTGATATGTTATTTTATCTTTAGTATATCCTAGTGTGGATGAAGCTTATTGGGGTAGTGGTTATCCTTTTGTAACCAACCTCAATAAATAGGATACTGTTGGTGACATTTGTAATACATAAAATTACAGAAAATCCATAAAGATTCATACTTATTCTACCTTTCTCTTCCGATTCATTATATGTTTGTTCCCTTCCCTACACAATCCACTTTCACAAGCAGCCACTTTCTTTGAATAATTAATGAAAGGGAAGAAACAATACAAGTGTTTAGCTAAATCACCATATTAGTCTTGGACAATGGCTCTACTAATGGTATTATTAGTATATTATTGGGAATCAGACAGGATAAAAAATTAATAAGAATCTTGTAATGATGAATCTCAACCAGTTAACCTGAATTTGATTTCTGATTTGAAAAAAAAAAAAAAAATGATGCAATACTTCATTTATTAGAAAATTTAACAGAACAGTAATTTAGAGGGAATGAAAAAAGAAAAAATTGCTAATACTTGATAATTGGTAGCATGTTAATAATGTTTTACATGTAATTCATCAATACTAGTTCTAAGTGGTACATATCCCAACTGGGTGGCAGTTGATGGAGATGAGAGAAAGATAAAGATCCAGAATAGACCAAATAAAACATAAAGAATCAACTACACTCAAACGGACATTATATACAAACATCACTGTTTCACATATAAATAGTGCTATTATGCATATGCTATTGCACAAGCAGAGGTTCAGCAGTCAATCAGTAAGTCAGTGAGTAGCTCCCGTTTTCAATTTCTCATTTAGTGCTTAAAAGCCATATCACCTGCAATGTGTTGCCGACCAGTACAGCCAATGTGATGGTGAAATTATGTATGACTATCAATTTAGTTATCATTTATTCAGAATCCATGTCCCTGGCAGGAGGCTAGAAAATCCTTACACGCTGTCTACATCTAAACCTGCTGCAAAATAAAGTGAGGCCTCATGGGGGAAATCTTAACTTAAGATTCCTAGCCAAATAATTACTAAATAAGGTCTAGAAGAAGCTAATTAATGGAAATTTCCCTTGACCATACCATGCTAAACCGAATGAAATTTCAATGTTGGTTTGTCAATAAAGAAACCTCCAAGATTTCCTAATCAGCTTTACATTCACAAAGAGTGGCTCATTTTTCACTAGAAACTCAATTTAAAAATATATAATTTCTGTGGTGTTAGTAATCAAGAATCGAGAAAGGAGACATTTACTTGGCCTGCACTTTCAAGCCACCCCTTGTACACACGCCCAAATCCACCTTCCCCTATGAAAGACTCTGGCCTAAAATGCTTTGTCGCAGCAGCAAGTTCACGGAAAGTGAATGTATGTGCAGCAATATTAATATCAGGTACATCCTTTGGACTTGACGAACCCCTCCTAGTTCCCACGTTGCTTCTCGATTTCAGTCTGTCTGCCCCTGCAAATCCAATCGAGACCATCATTCGCAGATAAAATACCAAGAAGAAGTAAATCAAGCCACTAGCAATCGGGGTCAAAAAATCCAAATAATTATTGAAGGCATCTATATCTTCAACACTCTGTAATTCTAAATCCTCCTAGCTTGATGAATTTGCGCTTTTGGGAGAGCCCAAAATATTTAATCAGTTATACTCCAATTGGGTACCGGAGAAAATCATATTACCGATTGATGAGATCTTCTGTTAGTACACTAACACATCAAAGCTAAAGCACCCCACATGAGCTCAGAGACTAAGTGAATCAACTTTCGACGATTTAGACAAACCAACTTGGTATTCCCCTATTTATCAGTTGGATCAATCCGGGAAACCTAATCTATTTCAAAGTAAAACATTTTAAGCAAGGATAAAAATGAAATAGCGAGCAGCAACAAGTTCTACCAAAGTTAAATCAGACGGAACAAGTACAAGCCGCAAAAAATCTAATTAGACAAGAATCAATCAAACAATCTACAATAAAAGGAGGAAAAGGGCAAGACCCAGATCAGATCAAGCAACAAACGAGCAAACATCTACACAGAGAGACGGTACTAACCAGAAGATAATCTAGATATGTTGGAGGCGACAGCCGGATGGATTTCTTTTCTATGATCTTTCTGTTTATCCGGATTCAACGTTTCCGCTTCCCTTGAATCAAAACACGGAAAACAACCCATGTCCAAAGTCGCTTCTCTTTCTTTCTCTCCCTCTCCCTCCCTCTCTCTCTCTCTCTCTCTCTCTCTCTCTCTACAAATCCATGTTCAGTAAGCTCGATCAATAGGCGAAGATCATGGAAGATTCTTCGAATTGAGTTCAATGGCAGAGAGAAAATGGAGATGGGGGATAATTGGCACTGCAGTTGCCGGTTCTGTCTTCGGCTTTTTTTGTACGCGCAATAGCCATAAATTTTAACATAATTCGATACCCACCCATTTAGGAGGCTTTGACCAAACCAGTAGAAACTCCGTATCTTCTTTCTAAGCCTTTGGCTGGCTTGGGATAGATTTTCTTGGAAAACGATGGATTCATTCTAACATTACTCGGTGTTTGGAATAGAATGAACGAACCAACCAATGTACCTTCCTAATTTCGAATAACGTCTTGCCCTTATGGACACTACTGGGATTGGAAAGTTTAGTGTTGATGATACCTCCTCGTATTTGTCTAAAATTTGTTTGATTTGAACTTATTTTATGTTAAGTGTCTATCACTACTACAATTTAAAGTAAATTTCTTTATTCACTAATCTAACGTTTTGTTAAGATGAGAAAAATAAAATTATATTAAGATACCTTACGTGCAATGTTCAAAATGACTTATTCGAAAAGAGATGAGAGATAAATTTATCTAAAAAATTTAAGATAAAGAATCGCATGATTTTTTTTAGATAAAATTAAAAATATAATAAAAAATATTTTTATCCGAGACACTTCTTTCGATCTATATATCTTAATTAACAAACATTACCTAAAATGAGATAAAAATTATCTTGAAATTGTTTAGCTTAATAAAAATTTAAAAATATATTTAAATGTTAAAAGTAAAAAAAACTAAATTTCTCTCAATCTAATAAATTGAAATACTATTTCAAGAGAAAGAGAACGTAATTTAAAAGTTTTTCTATTTAAAAAAATTTATTATTTAAAATTATTTATGAGTACTCAACGATCAATAATCGCTTAGAATCTCACAAATTAAGATTGCAGTGGACATGTAAATAGGAAGTATGTGTCGAGTGAGGTTGTAGTGGACATCAAGACTTTGATTATCAGTAATACAATACACCTATATATATATATATATCCAATTTCCAAGTGCCTACTCTAAATCTTATTGGTTAAAACTTACAAGTTTCACTTGAATTTATTCTCTTAATACGACGTTTATTAAAATAAATAAAATAAAGTTACATTAATATAATTTATCTATAAAATCTAAGATAATTTATTCAAAAAATAAATTAATAAATTTACTTAAAAAATTCAGGATAAGAAATTATATGACTTATTTATAAATAAATTTAATAAATATAATAAAAAATATTTTTATGCAAGATATTTTTTATATTTCATTTTTTTCAATTTATATCTTAGTTAACAGATGCTACCTAAATATATTAGAGGATGAGTTCTCATTGCTATTGTTGTTTTTTAAAAATATTTTATTAACAAAATTTATAAAATTAGAATACAATTTTTACTTATTATAAATATATAAAAACAAAACAAAACAAAAGTGGAGAGTAACATGTAACCTTAGATTCCATTTTCAAAGACAGCCTTTAAAGGAAACTACCAATTCCACAATTCATTCCAATCCTAATTGAGATTTGAGGTAAATAGATAAATATCATTCTACCAAATTGACCTTCAACAAATATCTTTGTAAAATAAAGATATAGAAAGAATACCCAGAATTAAAAGTGAGTATTTGGTCGATTCGATAATTGAATTAACCAAAATATTAGAATCAAAATAATCGAATATGTATGAAAAATCGAATCAAACCAATTGAAGAAATACAATAACCAAAAAAATTGAATAAATGCTAAGAAAAATCGAATCGACCAAAAATAAATGTTACTCGAAATCAAAAAAATTGAACAAATACGAAAAAATCGATTTGACTAAAAAAATAAAAAATAAGTGTTACTCGATGAAGAATAAGTGTTACTCGAGTAAAAAAATATTACTCGATTAACTTTTGTGATCATATTTTATTTTAGAAATATTAATCAATTAAAAAAATATGTTACTCAAGTAAAAAATATATTATTTAATTAAAAAATTTCTCTTACTCGAGTAAAAATAACATTTTAATCGGTTCGATTATTTCGATTTTTGTTTAATATAAAATTTAAATTAAAAAAATAACTAAAATTATCAAATTTAAAAACCGAGCCGAACCAAAATAACCTTTAATTTGAACTAAATAAATAATTTTAATTAATTTAATTCAATTAATTTGATTAAATCAAAATTTTGTTCACTCCTATATAAGAGTATGATAGAGGGAGAAAATATGAAAATGCTTTTTCATTTTTAAAACTCTTTAAAATAATTGGAACAAGTAAGACACTATTTTTATAATTGAAAATAATATGAACAAGAAGAGAACAGATCACGGGGAATCAAGTGTCTGTCTATCAAGTGGACAAATACATAAATACAAGTAGTTGTGGTACACAATTGACCCCTCAAGTTTTCTTTCCTTTTCTCCATTTGTTATAGTTTGTGTGTAAAGTTTTAAATTTATGCAATCGCACCGTCCAACGTGAATGGCACGCCACCAAGTCAACCTCACGCTGTCAAGCGTACGAGGACGCATCTCTTCCCCTTCTTATATCTGAAATCTAAAATACCAACGTGCAGTCATAAATAAATAAATATTAAACAACAAAGGCAGGCAGAAAAGTTGCATTCGACGTCCAGTCTAATCCTAATCATTCTGCCCATCTATCCATCATCATTCTACTGGACCAAGAATAACCGTCCCTAGAACACACCGCCTCACAATTACGCCACCATAAATTAAAATTCTTATAATTGGGTCGTAAATTTAATTTTTTTTTCTTATTGGGTGAGATAAAATTTTTATTTATAATTTATTTTGTTATTAAAAATTAAAAATACGACTAATAGAAAACTGAGCAAGAACGATAATCCTAAAAATAATTATTACAGCTTTCAGGGTATAGGTTAAATGACAAACAAGTGATACGTTAGGTTAGTATTAATAAATCATAAGTTTGATACTCAATTTAGGTAAGGCCCAAAGGCCGTCCGTTTACTATTTACCTCATCTTCTAAAATTGAGAGCGGGAACGACAAAAGATCGTGTAAGAATGATAATTTCATGAATAAACATTCTATAATGATATTTATTTATTGGCTAAATTATATTTGATACTATTTGCTGGAAAGATAGAAAGTATTGCATCATGTTTTCTTTGTTGTTTTCACATCATTTTTAATTTTTTAAAATGATAAAAATGTATTTACTTACCTATTTTTAAAAATGTCTTTTCTAAAATACAAAAATAAAAATTGTACACAAAACTAAAAACAAAGAAAATCTTGTTTTGCCTGTTTTCATTACAAACAAGCCCAGAATTTTTAAAACACGAAAAATAGTATAAACTATTCTCCTCTTCTCTCTCTAAGATCTAGATTTGACTCATCTCTTCTCTTCCTTCTCTCATCTTTGTTCTCTTTTCTCTTCTCTTCAAGGCTCGATCACGAATTACAAGCTCTTCTTCTAGTGGTTCTTTTTCCTATTGTACTTCATTCTGCTATTTCTTCCTCTTGTGGCTATTTAAGCCTTTGTACTTCTCAAATTAGGTCTGATTTTTCATTTTTGTTTTTAATTTGATGATTTAATCTAGATATGTGGTGACCCAAAGTAGGGTTTCAGATTTAGGGTTTCTAATTAGAGTTTCAATTTTATAATTAGGGTTTAATTTGGGGGATGATATGCATATCAATAAAATGTGTTAGCGGGGGTGGGGCTATACGCAAAACTGGCCATTTTGGACTCTGAATAAATAGCTCATGGCTTAAAAAAATTAGATGCCTAATTTGGTAATTTAAATATCATATTTAACCTTTGTGAACAAGAAATTATGTATTAAGATGCCCTTTGATTTTTATGGTTTCTGTTATGGTTCTATCATTTAGTGAATAGTATTCATAAACTTAATATTACAGGTTACTATTTTGAGATATTCCAAGTTTTCAACTTAGAGAAGTTTGTATTGCAATTCACTTTTATTATTTATTGTTTCTTGTTACTAGCTAGTGTGTTTGGATTTGAGATCATGTTACCATGGCTGCATATCTTAGATTTGAGGTAGAAGAGGGTGCATTTTAAAAACATGATGTTGATGGGAATATATACTTTGAATTTTAACAATAGAAGAATTTACAGGCATTAGCTGCGGGAATAACACCTAGGGCCTGTTTGATTAGTTATTTTTTTCATGAAAAATGGTCATTTTCTGCTCAAATTCCAACTTTTAGAGTGTTTGATTACTCAAATTTTTCATGGAAAATATTTTCCCACTTAGGGTCACGTGACCCTCTTTTCTCACTTTTGTTGGAAAATTAATTCCCATGGGGGGCTAAGAAATTATTTTCTAGGCGAGCCTTGCTCTTTCCTTACCAGTGAGTTTGCAATAGTTATTGGGAGATGAATCGCCTGGGTGATGTCGACTTTGAGATACCTTTGCAGAACTCTGATTCGCACTTTCTACTGCACTCTTTGCCTTAGAAAGAAAAGGATAGGAAATGAAGAGTTGAAGATGAAAAGACCCAACAAACGAAGTTAAATTGTGATTAATGGAGACGAAGAAGAAAAGTGAGGAGAACTCACCAGAGAGAGGCCAGATCTTGCTTCAATGCCAACGCTGAGGGCCTGGACGATAATGCCTTATTTTTGAAGGGCAAAGAGGAAAAATGAGAGGGCAAAACAGAACTTCAATGATGCCATTTCTTGAAGCAGCAACAGCTTGGTTTTGCTTAAAAGGCTATGAGAAAATGGAGAAAGAGAAAAGGAAGCTACAGAAGAAGACGATGGAAGAAGTAAGCACCCCCGCCTGGATATCCCAACCATCCAAACGAGAGCGCTTACGATAGGGACAAAAATGGAACACCAGATGCGAAAATTACCCTGGCATGCATACGTAAGAAATACAACAGTGGAAGCAAAACTATATATATGCACGCACCCAAGTACCCCATTGAAACAACAGTCACATAGCAGAAAAACATATACAGACACCTATGCCAACAAATGGAATATACAAGAAATGACCCGACACAGTCAAAAATAAAGGACAAAAATCCTGCCAAACATCAGAGACTACAGGGGCAAGCTAACTGTACACCTTACCAACATGGCTGACTGCTAGGTGGTGCAATCCTCACCTTCAATTTTCGCTTTACTCTTACCTGAAATGATGGAAAGTAAGGTGAGTCGTAAGACTCAGCAAATTTATAGAAAATGAAGACTATAAATTAAATAGTAGGAGTGAACTCCCTAAACATAGTCCCCACATGCACACATAAGTCATGAGACGCAACAATACATCAATAAAGTATAAGGAAAGCACATACTGGTCCTTGGGGCCCACACAAGACACCCTGCACCCAAGTCCCATACCAACCTGCTGCTGCCCTGAAAGGCAACATAAGTCTTCCACAAACCTGTGCGTACTCCTTGAGTAGGTACTCTTGACACCCAAACCTCTAAATAACCGAGCCCTAGGCTTCCTAGGAACAATACTCCTGTCCGAGACCACTGTACATAAAGTAACCATACAATGCACACATAAAATGTAAGGCGTAGTAAGTATCAACTAGATATACTGGCGTCCATACATCCAGGCATCAGGCAGATAAATCACACACGATACATATGCCTATGCCAGATGCAACTAACAATACTAGGATGTTCGTGGCCAAGCATAACCAAAACATGAAAA
The DNA here is from genome assembly GCF_014633365.1 of Diospyros lotus. NCBI lineage: Eukaryota > Viridiplantae > Streptophyta > Magnoliopsida > Ericales > Ebenaceae > Diospyros > Diospyros lotus. The sequence continues at coordinate 10,248,809 of NC_068346.1, read as the reverse complement.
CCCCGACATGTAGCCCATACCCATGTGCATACTAAACCCTGCAACAGAAATAAAATATAACCAGTCATGCTATAACCACATAACGGTAGAGCTAGTCAGCAATAACTAGCATCGGTCGACGGTTGGTGGCTAAGAGTATCCGACCGATGGCCTAATAAGGACCGTACGATAGCCACTCCGAAGTCACTTAAACAGCTGACCCTTACCCTCACTGCTCAACAACTCAAGCCCATTAACAACCAAGATTCCATAATAATATCCGAACATCTAAGAACCTAATCCCCGAGTAAGTTCGACATCATTCCCACAGGTATGGGGTGGCACAAACCCCTGTAGGCAATCAATAAATAAAATCTTCAAAGCCAGCTTATTAAATTAAATTTAAATCAAACAACTCACAATTCCATAATTAATAAACAACTGAAACAAACGAATGGAGGTTAAATAAATTGACAACGAATAAAACGTTGTAGAGGGAATAAAGAATTTGCCTTAAAGAAGATATCCTCAGGCTTGTTCTGTCCCAAATCAGTAAAAATTATACAAACTATAACATTGCAATAATTGGTCAAAATTAATAAAATTAGACTCTAAATGAAATTCCAACTGCACAGAATAATTATTACTAGCTTTTCTACTTACCTGTCTAATTAAATCTTCGATTAAACCTGATTTAATCCTAATTTCCTCACCAAATTCTTCCAATTTTTCGTCCGCAACTGCCCTTTTTTCCAATTTGTTTGTTGCTTCTGATGTAGCAAAAGCGCCCGAATTTGGGCTTAAATTTGAGCAAAAAGAAACGGCTAGGAAGCCACCACTTCAAGTGAAATGGCGTCGTTTCGAACTCCAATTGGCTGATTAAAAATCATCCAATATCCAGCCTCGTGCGCGCAGCTCCCGTGTCTCGAACCCGCGTCTGCGCCCATCTCTACACGCCTGCGTGCCACCCGCGCCAGCCAACTCCTTCAAACATATAGTGCGCCCCATTAAATTTAAAGGGATTCTTGGTCCATTTTTCAGAAATCACACCAACACCCCCCATCTTTTGAAATTCATACATACACCCCACTAAATATTTACACTAACACTCGAGACTTCTAAAAATCTCACAATTTAATTTATTTCAATTTTTCCCTATTCCCATAAATATTCTAGAATAAAATAATTAATTAACCTAATTTCCTATTTCCGTAAAACATCAAAAATTATTATTATTAATGCCAACAAGATATATTATTATTCCCCTTAAATTAAATTAACCCAATAAACCAATAATTAAATTAAATTACTGTTGTTGCTAAAATACAACAATTAAAATTTGTGATGTGTGGTCCACTCGAGCTCGGTGTCGGGTGAAGTTAGGTTACCGTAAGAGATGTCGCCTCAAGGGAGATTGCCTTTAGAATGCTCGCCGCAAGGATTCGCCACTAGCTCTTGCTACAAGGTTTTTGCCACTAGCTTCGCCACAAGTTTCGCCACGAGGTTTTGCCTTTAGCTTCGTCACTAGTTTCGCCATAAACTTTTGCCACTAGCTTCGCCACGAGATTTTGCCACTAGTTTCGCCATGAGGTTTTGCCTCTAGCTTAGCCACAAGCTTTTTCCACTAGCCTCGCCACTAGCTTCGCCTCGAGGTTTTGCCTCTAGCTTCGCCACTAGCTTCGCCACAAGCTTTTGCCACTAGTTTCGCCACGAGACTTGGGATTCGCTGCTAGGTTCGCCACAAGAATTTTCCTTCGTCGCTAGGATCGCCGTTAGGTCTGCCGCAAGGATTTGGCCTTGTTAGTGCTGAGAAAATGGGTTAAAAGGCTTGCAAGAATCTTCCACCGCAAAGACCCTCCGATGCCAAAGTCAATTTTCAATCTCAATGACTATTCACGAAAACAGTAAATGTGCATTCAAAGTGTCTGGATTTTACCGAAATTGGAAGTACCCATCAATGTCCTGTAGCTGGGTATTTATAGGGAAAGGTTCTCAAGGGTGTCTGGCGCCGACAAATGGCGGTTACTAAGTGGGCCAAAACCAAAAAAATGGGGGAGGGGGGGAAGTGGCCACGAGGCTAGCCCTCGCGACAGGCTGCCGCGAGCCTGCCCTTGCGGCCAGCTTGGCAGCAAGGCTGGCCACGGCCTTGGCTCGCGGCAGGCTGCCACGAGCTTGCCCTTGCTACCAGCTTGGCCGCAAGGGCAAGCAGGGCCAGCCTCGTGGCCATTTCCCCCCCATTTCTTTTGGCTTTGGCTCACTCAGTAATCGCCACTTATCGGTGCCAAACATCCTTGAGAACCGTGTCCTATAAATACCCAACTACAGGACATTGATGGGGACTTCCAATTTCGATAAAATCCAGACACTTTGAATGCACATTTACTATTTTCATGAATAGTCATTGAGATTGAAAACTGACTTTTGCATCGGAGGGTCTTTGCGGGAGAAGATTCCCGTGAGCCTTCTAACCTATTTTCTTAGCACTAACAAGGCCAAATCCTTGCTGCGGACCTAGCGGCGAAGGAAAAGTCTTGCGGCGAAGGCCAAGTCTCGTGGCGAAGCTAGTGGCAAAAGTTTATGACGAAGCTAGTGGCGAAGCTAGAGGCAAAACCTCGAGGCAAAGTTAGTGGAAAAATCTCGTGGCAAGGCTAGTGGCAAAAGCTTGTGGCGAAACTAGTAGCAAAATTAGAGGCAAAACCTCATGGCGAAACTAGTGGCAAAATCTCGTGGTGAAGCTAGTGGCGAAGCTAGTGGCAAAACCTTCTATTTTTATTGGAATTTTTTTATAAGAATGTGAAAATCAGGGATATTGCAATGTTCTACATACAAAAGACAAATGAGGCAAGATCAATCAAGCCATGATTGTTGTCATAAAAATGGATTATGGCATAGATAGATTAAAGGGGAAGTGAAACTACTTATGTAAGGTGCATCGCTTGTTCTCTGAACTTTTAGTATATATATGTGTTACATGTGATCCAAATACCAATCAAGTTAGAGGAAGTTTGGCAACATTTTTATACGGTATATATCTTTATTAAAGAATATTTTCACTATCATTTTTTTATCATATCAATTTTACCCCTTTTTACTATACAATATGATGATGTGACTTATTTTTACTATTGTAGATTAACAAATCCAAGTATAAAATATTCAAGAAGAAATTATGTAAGCACTATGAAACTCTTGAAGAGATATTTAGCAGGACTACAGCTTTTGGAGAATTAGGCAATACTTCAACTAAGCTTACTCAACTTCCTCTAGCATTAGAGGAAGATGATTTTTTGAACATTAGAGTTCATATACGTGTGAAAAATGATGATAAAGTTACAAATATTTGTTAGCGTGAAGAAATTGGTATATCTGGCAAACATCGACACAAGGAACCTAAGATCAGTAAAGGTAATAAACTCGAGACTTGCATGGCACAGTGGTCATCAACAATTAATATGAGGAACGAAGAAACTGAACTTAGAACAGTTTATCTAAAAGAAAAGCTTGCAAAGATTCAAGAAAAATCATGTAATCAATCAGATAGTGAATCTACTAGTTTAAATCCTTATTCAAATGCGGTTTGTTTGGACATCTTAAACAATATGAAAATGGTTTTTAATGAGATTTATATGAAAGTTATAAAAATTTTTAAGGATTCAGATTTTATAGTGTCATTTGTGAAGATACTAGAAACTAGAAGAGAGACTATTTTGAAACTTTTCTAATTTAGTTCCTTGGATTATGTATTTTTGGAGTAATATATTCTTTTCATTAGTGATGTTATAGTCTTAAATTAAACTTAAAATATTTTGTAAATTTAAAGTTTTTAAAAAGTCTACCTTAACATTAATGAAAAAAGACCAGGCTTAAGCATTAACAAGAATTTAAGCACTTTAGTTATAAAGTTGACTCAATCATGCCTGAACTAAAATTTAAAAATTTGAGGCCAAAAATATTATTAAGAAATAAAATTAATTTTTTTTAACAGTCAACACCATTCAACACGTTTACATCTCACAAATATCTAGTGGTGTGGGGGAGGGGGAGGCTGGGGATGGGAGCATCTGAAGAAAGTACGAAACCCCACCCCGACAAAACAACCAAACAGGTGGCGGCGTACGTGGTGGGCACACGTTGTCGCTAAAGAGATTGGAAGAGAATACAAGAGGTCCGACTCCGAAAAAATATTTAAATTTTAAAAAATATTTAATTTTATATTTAATTAGATTTAAATATTTTTAAAATTATTAAATATTTTTTTAATAAAAAACTTATATTTCTATATTTAGTTTAAATATAACATTTCTGATAATTTATTTTATTTTTTTAAAATGACTCTTATTTGATTTTTTTTATTTAAAATAATAATTTTTTTTAGTATATAAAATATTGAGCCTTGCGATTTCTTTAAAAAAAATCAAAAAATATTAATTTTTTGTATACATTATGTATGTATGTGTGTGTATGTAATATAGAGAGCCACAAATACAACCTCCCCAACTATTGATCAAGAGTGAGAGAGAGAAAGAAGGGCCCTCACGGGCATAGTACGGAAGACGGTCAGGTAGTAGATTGTAGACAAGGATGCAGGTTCGAGTCATGGCAGTCGCAGTGTGAGAGTTTCATCCTCCTGTGAGGTGGCTCCTTGTGGGCATTATGTACTGTGCCTCCTATCTGGTGCTCCGCCGTGTACTGTGAATAACCCCTCCCACATGTCCGGGGCAGTGTGGGGGGCCCTTAAGGTGAGAGACTTCATCTTTTGCAGACAAGAGCAAGAGAGAGAGAGAGAGAGAGGGGCAGCGAGAAAGAAGCTTCGGCATGTGAAGAGTACAATAAGAAAGAAATTATAATAAAAATAATCGTGATTTAATTTTTTATTTGTTAAAAACTTTCTTTAACACATGAAAATTCAAGATTTTTAACGCTCATATAAATCTATCTTGTGAAAAAATTGATTAAAAATAAAATTTGAAAATACGAGAAAATATAATTTTTTTAAAAAGTTATATTAAACATAAAAATATAAAAAAATTTCTCTTATACGAAACCAAACGCATCCTAAATGTCTCCTCTCCGCCCTGACCTTCCCTTGCTCGACCTTTGTCTCTTCCGTGCATGCGCGTTGCGCACAGCTGGCCACTCTACCTTTGTATCTTTATTTCCCACCATCTCCACATGTAAGGAAGGTTCTCTCAGTCACAGGTTTTTATTTATCTAGAATTTGCTAATAGTAACCTCAATGTAACATTTTTAGATTAAATATAATAATACTATTTTTTCATAATATAATTATATTTAAAATTAAACACGGACACTGTTTTTTTGTTTATAGGATTTTTGGCAACTAACAACAAAAATCAAATAATACATGAGAAACAATCCTCCTCACATTTTAAACTCAGATCCAAAATTATTGGGTCTTTGGAGGGGCCTCAGCCCAGGCATATCCTGGAGGGGCTGGGCTGGGCCCATTGGAGATAACGTTAATTTTTAACGCACAAATAATACATGGAACTCATATATCTCACAAAAAAGAAAAAAAAAATAGAAAGAAAGTGGTAAACGCATAAAACTTTAATTTTTTCCCATTTCCATTTTTCCTTTTCTATTTAAGAATCAAACAAAGAAAAATTGGAATGATACTCATATTTACTTAGGTAATAATTGTTAAAATGAATAAAATAAAGTTAGAATATTTTCCCGATTAAGATATAGAATAGTCAAAATAAGGTTGAAAAATATTTCAAAATGTTTATCAAACTATTTTTTAAATTACATCATTTTTTTTTATCTATAAGTTCTAAGATATGTTTATTTGGAGGGGAAAAGATAAATGTAACAAATACAGACCAAAAATCTAGAATGTTTTTCATATATTACATTTTTCAATTTATATCTTGATTAATAAACACTATTTTAGAAAAAGAAAACCCAAAAATATACAAACTTGGTTGTTGAGTTATTTTTTGGTTGAAAAAATTTAAACAAACTTAAGAAGAAATACATTTCATAATTGTATGAAATATAGGGAGACAATGTTGGGAAAAACAAGGGTAATTATTTAGAGAACAATGTGAATTAAAAGTTAAAAAAAAAAAAAAGATGAAAACAAAAAACATAGAAATGTAAGAATTATATTATTGGTATCTCTTGGGTTATATCTTGGACTACATAATGCATTACAAATAATAAAAATATCCTTTACGTCTTATCGTTTCGTCTCGTCGCGTTTTCTCACTGTCTTGAGTGAGGAATATTTTAAATATTTTAATTATATTATGTAATTTAAAATATAAATTATGATGTATCAATAATAATTTTTAAAATGTAAATAAGATGAATTTTCAAGAGAAAGAGAGGAAGTGGGACATGATCTCATTGATTACCACCTCCTCCTCCTCCTCCATCAACTTATATTTCACGTTCAAAACGCCAAAATGGATATTTATTTTTATAATAGAATAAATGACAAATTTGTAATTATGACCATCAGCTGAAGATATTGCCATTGAGTTTTAGTTTCATAAAACCCAAGCCGAACATATCAGACGGGTCGAAGGACAGCCACCGTCCAACAAGAACACAATACCCGGCAAAATATAACAGAAATGAAACCCTCAATTCTCTCCTCTTTCTCTCTCTCGCTTTCCCCATTCGTGCAGTCCACCACCACCCCCTGTTGTTCTCTCTCTCTCTCTCTCTCTCTCTCTCAATGAAGAGAAAAAAGAAAAAGAAAGACAAAAAATCCAATTCCAATCCCAAAACAAATTAAAACTCCCTCCAATGTATAACTATCCTTCATTCTCGCTTTTCGATTTCCAGCACCTAATCCTACATTCCCAATCCAAGACCCAAAGGATCATGGACAGGATTCACCATCCTGAGAGATTCGGCAGCTTTATTGGACGCCAAACACGCCGAAAGAGCGACGTCTCTTCCAGTCGCAGCGCCTCTGATTTATCTACCACTCACGACAGATTCGATGACGACGACATTGCCTGGATAGAAAATGTCGAGGAGGTTGGAGATGAAAATATTGACGAAATCTTTCGGGAAATTGATCCGTTTATTGCCGATAATTGTTCGTCGACGTTGGAAATTCCTGATGCCGTTGACACGTTGTCCAAGATTGTGGACTACAGGATTGCCAAGTATTGCTCCGAGAGCTCTGAGGCCAGGTTTGGCATGTCGCCGGAGGAGGATTCGTGTTTTCTTGAAGCCGTGAGTCGGATATCGAAGCTGGCTAATGCTTTTGGCAATCTTCCAGCGGGTCACGCCACGGCGCTGGTGCTGAATCGGACGACCATGACCTTGCACCACGCGATGGTGTTCCTGGAGGAGGAGCTCCGTGATATTCTAGAGGATTCTAACTGCAATCCGGACCATAATCTGAATCCGAATGTTCTGGACACAAACCAACGGGACGGAGAAGACTCGCATCGCTCCGCCTCCGTGTCGCAGGAAGATGAATCAATATCAGACTTGAAGGATCAAGAGCACTTTCCGGAGTTCTTGCCGGAGGTGGTGACGAAAATGGCTGGAATCGCAACGGTGATGATTTCGGCCGGGTACGAGAATGAGTGCTGCCAAGTTTACAGCATTGTCCGGCGAAATGCATTCGACGAAGCCTTGAAGAGTATGGAATTCGAAGCGAAAAGCATCGAGGACGTGCAGAGAATGTATCGCGATGGTTTCGAGGCCGCGGCGGAGACGTGGATCCAAGCTGTGAAGCACTGTGCCGCCGTGCTCTTCCCCCGCGAACGCAAGCTCTGCGACTCAATCTTCACCGTCGATCCATCCATCTCCCAACGCCTCTTCCACAGCCTCGCTCAATCCGTGTTACGGAAGTTCATAAACTTTGCCGACGCCATCGCATTGACGAAACGATCGGCAGAGAAGCTCTTCAAATACCTCGACATGTACGAGGTCCTCCGCGATGTGGCCCCTGCCGTCGTCGAATCGTGCTCGGTGGTGGACAATTCCGCTGGCGAATTGTCGCTGGAGATCTCCGACGCCGTGAACCGGATCGCCGAGACAGCCGTGTACATATTCTGCGATCTGGAGAACTCGATCAAATGCGACGCCGCCAAGATCCCCGTACCCGGCGGTGCAATCCACCCGTTGACGCGCTACGTCATGAACTATCTAAAATACGCCTGCGAGTTCAAAGACACGCTCGAGCAAATCTTCCACGAAAACCAGATCCTGCTCCGATCGGTCTCGCTCGCCAAATCCGACCGCCCAAACCAGGTGGAGTCTCCGGAACACAAGTTATCGGCGTTCGCCTTCCAGTTGACTACCGTGATGGAGCTCCTGGACTCCAACCTTGTCGCCAAGTCGAAGCTCTACAAGGATCCGTCGCTTCGCTACATCTTCCTGATGAACAACGGCCGGTACATTCTCCAGAAAATAAAAGGCTCCGGCGGCGAGATCCTCCAGCTGGTCGGCCACACGTGGTACCGGATCCGATCAACGGTGGTCAGGCACTACCACAAGAATTACCAGAGAGAGACGTGGGGCAGAGTTCTCGGCTGCCTGAGCCACGAAGGCTTGCAGGTGAACGGGAAAGTCAACAAGCCAGCTCTGAAGGAGAGGTTCAAAAACTTCGGCGCTCTGATCGACGAGATCCACAAGACGCAGAGGACGTGGGTGGTTGGGGACGAGCAGCTAAGGTCGGAGCTGAGGGCGTCGATAGCGGCGGTGGTGATTCCGGCCTACCGGAGTTTCTTGGGGAGGTTCAGGCAGTATTTGGACGGCGGAAGGGCGGGAGCGGACAAGTATATAAAGTACCAACCGGAAGATGTTGAGACGTTGATTGAAGAGCTGTTCGATGGGAATACAGCTTCAATGAGTAGGAAGAGAACGTAACAGAAGCAAGCAGGAAACTCACGGCAATGAGATATGCACATCTCTTCTTATTCCTCTTTTTTATACAGTTTCTGTTGAGTAGAACACTGAGATACCAGTTTCTTCATCTTCTTATGTTCTCTCTCTCTCTCTCTCTCTCTCTCTCTCTCTCGATGGTCATTCTTCCAAGGCAATACCAAAATTTTGCTAAAAACTAAAAATTTATTTAAGGTAAATTAATATTTATGAAAACATTACAGTTATGTCATTTTAATGTAAAAATTTTATTAAGATGTTTATTTCAATAATTATAAATTATATTGATAATTTTGATGGATAAAATACACGATCCAATAATTTTGGAGTAAATTGCACAAAATAAAATTGACTTACTCTTCCTTGCCACCCCTTTTAATTGTTGGGCAATGCTACACGTAGATATATATTTATACACAACTTTACACATGGTAAAAAAACAAAAATACTCGTCTCTCAAATCACTTCCACCACTTTCACGGCACCTCCAATTTTCACGGCACCTCCAATTTTGAAAAACTTGCTACTATACTCGCCCCTACCAACACCCCAGCTCGCACTGTCATTGCCCCTACCCATACCCTAGCTCACACCGTCGACCAAAACTGCCAGTCGCACCTACAATTGTCCCTACTCGCTACTGTCGTTGACATTTCTGAGCACTTCTTAGCCGTGGATCGGAGAACTTCATCATTGGGCTTCATACATGGATGAAGTTCGAGATCAAACTTCATTCGATCTCATGACATCTCCAATGAAATTCGATTAAGCTTCATTGGGGAAGTGTCTCCATGGGGATGAAGTTCGATTGAACTTCATGGGAGTAAGTCTTCATCAGACTTCATCAGGGGGGAAGTATGTCTGCAAACTTGGCTGAAAAAAGAACTGATGGCCTATTGGGATTGAGGAATTGAAGTAACTCTTATCGATGGTGGCGGATGCGATCAACGATGAGAACAGAAGGAAATCTGAGAGAGGCTTTGCCAAATTTGCTGTTGGCTAATGACAGTATTGAATTTGATTGATACTCATGTTTAGTCTAAAATTTTTCTTTCTTGTTAATGAGTTATTTTGTTCTTCGATCTGGCTTGGTTTGATTTTTTAGAGATTTTTTTGAAATGTAAATATTTCATTTGTGTTTGACAATATAATACGGAAGTATTCTATACTTTTTGAGTTTCTTTAATGGTAATTTGGGTGAGGGAGATAGTTTCTGTAATACCCCATATTGTTCTATACTTTTTGAGTTTCTTTAATGGTAATTTGGGTGAGGGAGATAGTTTCTGTAATACCCCATATTGCAAAATGTCAAGTAAGTTCTAAGGAATTGAAAATCACTTTGAGAATTTAGTTAAATAATTGTCGAATCGATGGAATGGAGTATGCTAGAACATAAATATCTAAGGAAAAAGGTATGTCATTGACAAGTGTCTTGAGACATGATTTATGACACTTAAAGAAATCGGAACAGAGATAATTTCTCGGTACGACTAATTTTAACTTGGAAAATCGAATGATCGTAAGGGATGTAATACTCGAAATTTTTAGATTCAGATACTTGAGGAAATAGGATATTTAAGGGATTGTGGATGTTTGGAGATAAAAGTTTAATTTCTGAGCCAAGGGCAAAATTATAATTTTTGAGGTTCGGGTAAAAGTGTAATTTATCTAAAAATTAAGGGTATTAGCATAATTAATCCATTATTCAAGGACTAAAATACAATTAAAAATTAGCCCGGGGACCATGTTGAAAAGGGTCTAAGTGCAATTATCCAAAAGTTCGGACCAAAGTGTATTTCTTCAAACCTTTTTACTATAGGCATTTGGGAGATTCAGGAAAAACCTCGTAATGACTTTAGAGATAAGGATGGAGTCTCATGATAATGTTAGAGATAAGATGAAGCCTCGTGATGACTTTAAGGATAAGATTTAATAAGATTTGATTGGATAAAGATTTGATTTGAATAAGATTTGATTCGGATAACAATGATTGTATAAAATCTTAGAAGATTTGAAATGATTACAGAAAATCTTAAAAGATTTAGAATGATTGTAGAAAATCTTAGAAAATTTAGAAATGATTATATAAAATTTTAGAAGATTTAGAATGATTACAGAATATCTTAGAAGATCATAAAAGATTTGAAATGATTGAAAAAGATTTTGGAAGATTTGAAATTATTGCAGAATATGTATTTCTTGGTGGCTAAGTTTCTAAAATCTATAAATAAGGAGTTCATGGCAAAAGATTCTCTCATTCAAAGTTGTGATAAATTCGTGCTAGACGAGAGTATTTTGGGTTTAGTGGATAGAGGGCTTTTAAAGCATATGAGAGGCATCACACATGCAGAGCACTTGGGCAGCGCGTGAGGGCGTGTAAGGAGGTGGTTTGGTCAAAATACTTGAGAAGTTGCACAAAAGTCGAGGTTGGGCACAAAATTTGAGGTGTTCTGAGTTTCGTTCAAGGTGAGTGTTCTATCGAAAAACTTGATTTTGACTTGTGAGTGGTTTTCTCCCAAACTTATTTACTGTGGGTGTTTCTACCCTAAAAATTGGTATTTGTGTTACCTAAATGTGTTGTGGTTTTATGCAAAATAGTTTTATTGCCTGCAAACGGTAACCGATGACGGTTGGTTTTATGAGGGAGGTTCGTCCCTAAACGTTTTGAACTTGTGCATTGCATTTTATAAAATGTTGTTTACATGATGCATTGAATTGTGAAATGTGGCATTGTTTTGCGTTTTGTGTGTTCGTATGTAATGTCAGCCTAAGATGTTGTCTGGATAGTGTAACCATCATTGTTGTTAAAATCTCGATTTTACGCATACGATTTTACGATTTTACGATTCGAAGACTCCCAAACGATTCAAATCCCATGTAAAATCCAATTTGGGATAAAATCTTATAAAATCTCGATTTTACATGTACGATTTTACGATTTTACGCTTCAGAAATCCCCAAACGATTTTACGATTCAAAGACCTCTATTGATTTAAGTTGTAATTTAGAAGATGCTTCCAACGTCTCAATGTCACATAGCATCTGACATTGGAACTTATGCAATGAATTGTTATATTTTGCCTCTAAATTGGAACTTGATTTAACATTGATTACATAAATTCCAATGTCACATAGCATCTAACATTAATTGCATAAGTTCCAATGTACTTGATTTAAATTATAATTTTTACTTGATTTAACATTAATTGCATAAGTAAATCAAGACAAACAAGTAATTAATTAATGGACCACCCAACCCCAAATTGAGATATTACTTGATTTAATCAATGTTAAATCAAGAAAAAATTCCAATCTAAATCTAATGGAAGACATTGAAAGCATCCTCTAAAAAATTTTAAACTATATTTTACCTCTAAATTACTTATATTTTGCCTCTAAATTGCCTATACCAACCTGCTAGTTTTTGAGCTATATTTGGGAAGTATCATTTTTTGAATTATAATAAGGAATAATCAAGTTATTAAATAATATTAATTCATTTTCTACAAAATTATATTATTATAAACATATATTTACAAAAATTAAAGGGTATTTTTAATTATCTCTAAAATCTTACGATTTTACGATTCGATTTTACGATCCGATTTTATGGACCCTTTGTCGATCCCACTTAAAATCCCGATTTTAACAACCTTGGTAACCATAATTCTCCAAGGGTGTGACGGAATAATAGGAGTATCTTATGCTGATGTGCATGCTGGGATAGCCGCCTTGGTTTTCGTGTTGGGCCGTTTGGTTAAGGAAGTTGCATTATGATGACTAGGTGGTCCATATTGTGTTGTTCATGTGAGATGTCAGCCTAGGATGTTGTCTGGATAGTGTAGCCATATTTCTCCAAGGGCGTGATGGAATAATAGAGGTATCTTATGCTAATGAATGTGCCGGGATAGTCGGCTTGGCTTCCGTGTCAGGCCATTTGGTCAGTGAAGTTGCACTAGGATAACTAGGTAGTCTATGTGAAATTTTGGAGTTGGGATTGTGTGGTGGTTCTTAGATGCTTAAAGTGGGAATGTAATCTCCGACATAAATGTGGTGAGCCGGGTTTCTGCGTTGATGTGACCCTTCTGAGCTGGGAGTTGGTAACAATTGTTCCCGAGATGTTGGAGAGATGCGTTGGCTTGCACCTGTTAAGTTAGAATCTCGTTGTATCAATGTGTCAGTATGGTGGCATAACTTTTAGAGAGATTGCTCTTTTCCCGTGGTAGGGTTAAGCACTTGGGATTCTCTTGAGCTAGGGCTTACCGAGTGTATTGATTTATTTCATATCTTGTATTCATTAATGAAAAATGTGTTTTTGAACTCTCACTTAGATGATTCATCATCTAATATGAACTTTATCCCTGGAATATTTAAATGTTCCAAGTGAAGGCAGCGGTGCGAAAGGGAAAGAGAATTGCCAAGGAATGACGGCGATTAGTGGATGTTTTATATTATGTTGTTTATTTTGAGGACGTCATGTAAAATGTTAGTTTGATTTTATGTTATAAAAAAAGTGGGTTTGGTTATGATTTATTGAGATTTCAATCTAACTTCCGCATTTGAGATGATGTAGTTGTCTTAGTTTATTGATGGTTCATAGTTAAGAAGATGTAACAGGATTTTCGGGAATCGATTTTGTGTTGAGTTTTTGCTGATTGAAAAAAAAATATCCCCGAAATCTTACGTTACGTATCACCCCGGAAAGACGGGATGTTATAATTTCTCTTTTGGTTTCTATGTTACTGGATTTGCACAAAGATTGAAATGCTTGAAATTTCTCATTTTTTTTTGAATTTATGGGGGTAGACAGTGGACTTTCTAACTTAGCATTGGTGATCATTTTAATTTTTTCGATAAAAGAATAAGAAATCAAATTCATCAGACACGCACGACCACTGTTGGCAAAGGAGATACTGAAGGACTGAGGCTATTACTAGTGGAGGACCAACGAACGGCTGGAGGTGAAGGAGACGCATGTCGGAGATGGAGGCAACATATGTCGGAGGTGGAAGACTCATGAACGACCGGAGGTGGAGGAGATGCACGTCAAAGGTAGAAGAGATGCAATGTAAAAAGAGAAAGAGAAAGAGTAGGTGAGGAAAAAGATGAAATTTTGGGCTGATATTCAATTTGAGGAGTGATTGATGAGGGGTATTTTCGTAATTACATTTTGCGTGTCAATCTATTTGTCAAACAATTTGTACAAATAGCATTTTTCTTAATTTTTTAATTCCTTTATTGAGAAAAGCGCAGACAAACCAATAAACTAAGAATTCTTAAGTAAACATATAATTAGCATCAGATATTTTTACTTATAAAATTACTCTGGTACGGCAAGTAAAAATTACTATCAAAATAATGGGCGACATGCACAAATTTTTCCTTATCTCAACTAGAGAAGCCTATCCCAACAATTAAATTTCAAGAATTAAATTCTTCACACCTAAGAAAAATTAAGAAATCTAACCAAAACAGGATATATATATGAAAATGCCCAAAAGAGCCGAAATGAAAATACCCAAATCGTTCACCTTATAGAACTCGGCCAACACAACACATACTAAAAATTTCATCAAAATCAGAACTGAAATCACCACTTGACTAGAAGTTTGCAAAATCAAGTTCCTTTTTGTTTTTCTTTCTCCGTGCCATTCCACTCCCTCAGCCCCAATCTCAATTTGCCTCTTCTTTTTCTAATTACCCCATTGCACACACACAACACCTTTATATTAATATATATATATATATATTTTAATTCAAGTGGGCCCAATGGACGGGACCCCACTTAACAATTCTCAATTCTCCCACTGACGCTCATATGGGGAAGTAGCCATCCTAGATACAAAACTCAAACTTCTTCCATTGTCATTATATATTTGAATACCTTTTATCAATATATTTGAATTGAGAGAAAAAAATAGAATTTTTATCAAGGTGAATACTACTTTGATTATCACAAAGGAGTTCATACTTGTTTTGCTTGAAGCTAAATTCCCGAACAAATTTCTTCATCTGTAACAACTTTTTACAAGCTTTTGTTACTGCAATAAACTCTATTTCAATGGTAGAAAACACAATACATTTTAGCAATTTAGACTATCATGACATAGCTCCCATTGCAAAAGTGATCGAGCACCCTGGAATAGATTTCCTAAAATCAACATCACTAGCCATGTTTGCACCTATATAACCAACCAATATAGGTGCATCATTACCAAAGTATAGACATACATTGGTAGTATCTTGAAGATACATAAAATTCCTATTAACTACAGCCTAATGTTCTTTACCCAAATTTGAAAGAAAATGACCAACAATACCATAGAATACATTAAACTACCAACAATTCAAGCATATGGAACTATGTCCATCTTGGCCTTCTCTTTCTTTGTAAAAGGATTTTGTCTAGTGCTCAATTTAAATTGATTAGTAAGAGGAGAGCTAACAACCTTATCCTTTTCCATATTGTACTTATGGATTACTTTCTTATTATACTTCTCTTGTGACAACCACAACTTAGCATTTATATTCCGACGATCTACATACTAAGGATCTTCTTTGCTAGTCTTAAGTCTTCCATAGCAAAAGACTTAATGGCTTTTCCTAATTGTTAATCCTAGAAACATTTATGCTAATAATCAACATATTATCCACATAGAGCAAAAGAATGATTAAGTCATTATCAGATAATTTTTGTATAAAAACACAATGGTCAGAAGTAGTTTTCTTGTAGCCTTGCTAATTCAAACTTCTTGTACCACTATTTAGGTATTTGTTTCAAGCTATACAGATTTTTCTTCGTTATGCAAACATAATCCTCTTTTTCTCTAATCTTGAAACCATCTAACTACTCCATATATATCTTTTTCTCTAAGTCATCATGAAGAAAAATAGTTTAACACCCATCTATTCAATCTCTAAATCAAGGCTAGCTTCTAGCCTAATCATAACACGAATAAATAACATCTTCACAATGGGATAACAAATTTCATCAATGTCAACTCTTTTTCTTTGGCCGAATCTCACTACAAAAAGCAAAAAATGATTTTATAAATAGAATTTTTTTCTTCTCTAATAGAGATGGATTTAGAGATGAATTGATAAAAAAAAACTTTTAAAAATTGATTTAGAGATAGAAGATATTCGTTTTTGTGTCAGAGATGGAATCAGAGATAATTTTTTCTATCTCTAATTTTTTTTTTTACACTAGATAGGGATTTTGAGAGGGAAAATTTATGTCTTTGATGTCAGAAAAAAACTTTCCATCTCTGAAATTTTCTCCCTATCTAGAGATGGAATCGTTCTGTTTGTGATTTCAGAGATGGAAAATTTTTCCTCTCTATTTTAGAGAAGGAAAATTCTATCTCTAAGATATATTGACAGAAAAAATTGTTTCATTTCTAATTCCAGAGATGGAAAAACTTTCGCCTTTGACTTTAGAGACTAAAAATACTCCGTCTTTAAACTCTATATTAAGGGTTTTTTTATTTTATAATAAACTAATAATCGTTATTTTTCACATCATAAAGGTAATTATTTTAATAAAAAAATTATTATTTCCTTGATTATTATTATTTTTTTGAAAAAAATGATCTTTTATATATATAATTTTTCTAGATTGCTTCAATGATAGAGAATATGTAAGAATGATCTTATAGTCTAAGAATAAAAAGAATTTTAAATATTAAATTTTAAAATAGTAATAGTTAACTACTTTTATTATGTTAATAATTAATAACTATTCTTATAATTATATACTTCAATTAATAAATAGCTAACTAAGGGCATAAAATAGAAGAAAAATATCATTTATCTAATTATATAGATGACAATGCGTTTTACATTTGATAACAATATTATATGTCACTATATAATATGTAGACCTAGTAAGACAATTAAATGCATAATTTTAAAATAAGAAGTCAAAATAAACAACTAGAAAAATGACATATGTTATTCATATGTTTATTTAAAAATAAAATATTACATATAAAAATTTATTAGGTACACTTAATAGTTATACTATAAAAAACTATAAGGGGCTAACTTTGATTTTTAAAGCTCAAGTATTATGCATAAAAAGTTGATGTTAACCAAGAAAAAATAAATATATCCTCAAATAAATCTAGAAATTTTAATCTAGGTCTATTTGTCTTCCTTTCCACTATTTGTTAGTCATTAGGTCTTAATTATTTGCCAACCACCAACCATCGATCGCTTGTCACCATCGCAATTGTCTCTTTTTTGATGTTGTTAATTAGTTAGTGTAGTCGCAAATCACCTCACATTGTCATTTCCTCATCATTCATTATCTCTATCTCTTTTTCTCTCTTTTTGAGTTCTAGATCATCAAAATCCTAAGATGCTTTCCCAATCAAAAGCTAAACCAATTAGCATTGTTCTACTCATGATTGGGGAATCATAGGTATAGTGGAAGTTTTCATTTTTTTAGTTTTTTTTTTTTTTTCAATTTTTCATGTACAATAATATTTATATTAATATATAGTTTATACAAATATATTATTAGATATATAAAAATTATTAGATATAATTTAAAATTATTTGATATATAAAACTAGTGGGGCATTAAAAATTAAGGTTGTGTTCTCTTGACTGTTTTCAGTTCGTTTTGAATTTTCAATTTTTCAAAATATTGAAAACACGTTTAGTTTATTATTTTCAAATATGTATTTTTGAAAACAAGAAATTTTTTTTTATAAAGAAAAGCCAAAACAACATTTGTTGTTTTGGGTATTTTCAATCAAAATACGCTTTAAAACACCAAAATACTGAAAACACTCCCCTCCAATCTCACACACAGATCTCTCGTCTTTCTATCTCATTTATCCTCTATTCCATTTCTTCTCAAGACTCAACTGTCGACCGTGCCTACCACTGCTATCACCATGATTGACCATGGCAAAGCAATAAAGACTGACGACCATGGCGATGTATAAGGCCATGGTCTGTTGAACATGGCGGAGATGGTCGAGAGGTCCCAGTTGGAGATGACACGTCATCGTCTTAGAGCCTTTGGCTGCCGACGATGCATCATCGACCATGGCGATGACCTTGATCCTCTTACTGACAACATCGCAACAGTGAAGAAGAAGACCCACAACCTAATGCCCACCAGCTACTGGTGACGTGAAAGAGGCCTCTGATTGTCGAAAACCACCAGCTACGGTGGTTGGTGGCGACTGACAATGCGTTTTTTTAGTTTTGACTGAAAATTAAAAATTAGATCTATAAAAATTTAACCATTAAATCTGGCATATTTTTGTGTATGTTAACCCCATTTGCTTGACGTTTCTAATGGTAGGTTCTGATCGTGTGAATCTCCAGCCAGTTGTGGTCGCCAGCGATAGAGAAGATGCTGGGTACCAGAGAATAGAAGAAGAAAAGGAGAAAAAAGAAAAGAAGGAAAAAAAGAAAAAGAAAAATTTATTCTTAAATTTTGAAAATAAAATTATATATTTATTTAAAAATTTAAAAATATAATATATTTATATTATAATTAAAAATATAGGATAACATATAATATATTATTAAATGTATTACACATATTATGTATAATAATATTTAATATAAATTATTAGATGTCACCAATTCATTAATTAAATTTATTATTTTATTTTAATAGTAGAATTTCATTAAAAAGAATTAATTTTATTATTTAATAATCAAATTCATTAAATAAAATATTATAAAATAATTTTTTTTTTTCAAAATTTCAAAGTAAATGTGTTTTCTAGTTTTCTGTTTTAAAAAACAGTTTTTCAGAATGACAAAAATAATACATTTTCAAAAATTTCAAAATAAATATTTAAAATATAAAATTGAAAATGAATTCAAAATTAAAAA
This sequence comes from Diospyros lotus, assembly GCF_014633365.1. Taxonomy (NCBI): domain Eukaryota; kingdom Viridiplantae; phylum Streptophyta; class Magnoliopsida; order Ericales; family Ebenaceae; genus Diospyros; species Diospyros lotus. The sequence continues at coordinate 10,230,086 of NC_068346.1, read as the reverse complement.
TTAAAAAATAAAAGAGAATGCAGCCTAATTGTCTTGAAAACTAATTTATTGCCTTAATTCGATTTATTTATCATTAATCTTTGATTAATCATTTGGCACACATTCATTCTGGAATCATCTCAAAAATTTCATCCATAAATTATTGGGATAATCCATAAGAATCCTTAGACCCACAAATCAAATAGGTCACCCAATTTATCTAATTATGTTAGCCCAATTTCAGGTTGGGCTTAAATTTCATTTAGCCATTGTCAGTGTTATTTGGACTATGACCACATAAAATGTTAAAACCATGTAATAGTCCTAACAATGTTGGACCCCTTTTAGAATTCATAAACGTGCAACCCTCTCTCTCTCTCTCTCTCTCCTGTAAGAAATTGGACCTTCATCTTTAATAACTTTAAGCACATAATATCAAACCCATATTCAGTTAACATATAAAATTACCATTATTTATCTCTTTTATGTCATTCCTCGTGTCTGAATGGATTTCAATTAACCTAATAATATTTGCTATAAAATATTTTATAAATTTTTTTTTAAATATTTTATCTTATTTTCTAATATTTGATTTGAATGTAATAATAAAATAATATTTTTATTATTTGGCATACAAAATATTTTCCAAAATGTAGCTGTATGTATATGTATGTATATATATGTACTAGGGAAATGACCCCATGCAATATATGTCTAAGTTAAAAAATATATTTAACATTTAATTTTTTAGTTTTTTTTAGATTTTCTTATATAATATTTATATGAGGACGAGTTTGCGTATAATGATATAATAATTAATTTTAAATTGATATTATTTTACATAGGTTATGAGTTCAAATATAACGACCCGTTATTAGGTCTATGCCATTATTGATATTTATTTCATTTTGGGTATATATATATAATGACATTATTTTAAAATTAAATAAAATGGGTTGAGGGTTTAATAAAGCTAGATTTGGGCCAATGAGAGAAAACCCATAGCAAATGGTAGTTAGAATTTAAATGAAACAATTTTTAATGGATCGGGTCTAATTATGTATAGATTGAGTCCATAGTTGATTTTAAATAAAGAGGGTTGGACTAAGTGAAAAATAAAACTTTTGGGCTTAAGTGTTGGACCAAGTTGAAAATAAGCCTTTTAAACTTTGTGAGATGTTGAGCCTAATTAAATGAGTTAGGATTAAATTATATGTGAATGATGAATGGGTTTGAGTTTGAGCTCATTTACAAAAAGATAATTTAAATTTAAACTTAAACGGAAAATTAAATGAGTGGCAAATGACATAAAAGAGTATGAAAATATATGTGTGTGCAAGTGGGAGGAGCAAAATTGAGAAAACATAAATGGGTTTGGGGTGGCAGACATTTCCCCATTTCGTTCCTTACTTTCCTCACTTTCTTGTTCCCTTCTCTCTCTCTCTTTCTCCCGTTATTATTTCTTCTTCTTCTTCTTCTCCTTCTCCAACTTCCTATCTTCTTCTCTCTCTTTTTTTTTTTTTTTTTAATTTTGCTAATTTGGAACTTCAAGGGGTGTGTCTTTGCAGCGTTTATTAGGCTTCTTCTTCTCTAAATTCGATTTTTCCATTTAAGGCAAGTTCCATTCCTTTCACGTTCTTCATTTTGAAATTATTAAATTTTTGGCCAACTTGCGCATGTTGTACATTTAAGGCTGTAACTTTATGTTTTTATATCCAAATCAAGATTCGTTTATTCAGTTATAAACTAGACTTCTTGAGATTCGTTTTGATATATTACTTGGATTTTTTGGCCAAGTATTGAGCCTGTAAGTGCCATGTGAATTATCTACTCGAATCTGAAAATTCTATTTTCATATAATCTGTTATTACTACGGTATTTGGCCTATAACTTTCTGTGTTTACATGAAAATGAAGATCTGTTTGCTCTGATGTAAACTAGACTTATTGAGTTTCGTTTTGATATTTTACTTAGAATTTTTGGCCAAGTATTGAGCCTGTAAGTGCCCTGTGAAATATTTACTCAAATTTGAAAATTTTGTTTTCGTGTAATTTGTCATTGCTCTGGTATTTGACCTATAACCTTCTGTGTTTTTTTTCCAAATCAAGGTCCATTTATTGTGATGTAAACTAGACTTATTGAGCTTTTTTTTTATATATTACTTGGATTTTTTGGCCAAGTATTGAGCCTGTAAGTGCCCTGTGAAATATCTACTCGAATCTGAAAAATTCTTGTACTGCGTAATCTCCCTTGCTTTGGTTGTTGGGAAATAACTCATTGTGGTTATTTCCAATGATCTGGATGTTGTTTTAGAAACTAGAGATCTGAGGCTTCGATTTGATATATGATTCATGATATTTGATTGAGATATGAGACTGAAATAGGCCCTTGAAGTCAGACTTCAAAATCTGAAAATTTTCTAAAATTTTGCCTAATTAAATCCTTTTATGTTGGCTATTCTTTCTATAATTGAGGTGATGTTTACCCTTGATCATTCTTCTTAAATACTTGAAGTATTTTATTCAAAAGTCTCGATAAGATTTTGTATCACCCTATATTTCTTAAGGAATACCACATTTATTAATTAAGGTCTAGAGTCTTACAAGATTTGGTGTTTCTTGCATGTTTAAAATTTGGTTCCTTGCGATTGTTGTTGGGATAAAATATACTGTAAATATTGGTTGGACATTTTTTTAAGTATGAGTAAATAAATGTATTAAAATTTACTATGTGATCATGAGATAGCTCACACCTTAATTTATGTAATTATGCATAATAAGCATGGTGTAAAATTTTTCTTAATCATTGAGGATTGACATGAAATTGAGATATATATGTGTGATGCACGATTATTATATTGCGCACCTATTATTTTGCGCGGCGGCTATGTTCGTAGGTGAGAAAAGGATATCCTATGAGCACCTGATGCAGGTGAGGTGGCCCTCAACTCGGTAGGCGATGCTCAAATTATTATTTCTTGTTGATGTATTTTCATGATGCATATATATATATATATTCATGCATAGACATATTGGTTTTGGGAGACATGGAAATTATGTGAAAAATTCCTTACTATTAGTGCATGTGCATAAGCATGGAAATGACTATATGATATGTATAATAATCATAGCATGGGAAATTGGCGTAAATGGAAAACTTATGAGTTGTGTTATACTGATATCTTTTCATAAAGTTATTGTTTACTCTATCTTGATTATTCATGTCTTTGATTTTATATTTTCATGCTTTATAAATATACTTACTGAGTCTCGTGGCTCATCTTATTGTACTCTCGTGTCATTCTAGGAAAAGGTAAAACAGTGGTTGAGAGCGAGTCTAGTGGGAATAGAACCCAAGGTTAGAGGTGTATAGGTGTAACGCCCCGCTTTCTCAGGCGTGTTATGACTTGGGACAATTCCAGGACAATAATTTTTTTTTCTTCAAACTTAAAACTAAACCAAATCATTCCTCGAATTCGTCCCAGAATTTCCATACATTTTATCTCAAAAGAGAATCGCCATACACATCAAATGCAGAAGCAAGGATCGAAATCTGATATCTTAACATTAATCATAAATAATTCTTACATCTTCAACATTTCTCAAAACGTTCAAAATCTAAAGTAGTATAACTTAAATACAGGGGCTATGAAACATACATTTCATTCTTCATGCACTATGATAAGTGCCATTTCATGCCTTATTTATCCTTGTATCTGCTATAATCTTCATCTGGAACATTTGAATATTCCAGGGGCAAAGCCCAAATTAGATGATGAATCATCTAAGTAAGAGTACATAATGCTATGTCATGTGTGTATGCAATGTCTTTCTTCGTAGGTATCAACTGCACCCCTCATGCTACCTACTATTTTTGCGGCCACCTCTTTCAAAGCTGGGGTGTATGGGTGCACCCTTGGTAAAGTAACGGTGCCAATTCGTACTCCCTACGACCACAAATGCGCGTGATCAATGATATCAATGTGTATTTATGCATTTCATAGTCATGTCATGTATGCAGTTGATTAGTGATCAATTTTGTAAAAATTTTGTTATAATTTCACCCTTATTTTGATCTTAAAATAGTTTAAATTGAATATTATTATGCATTTTGTGATTTTGTGCATGTTTAAAATATTAATATAAAAATATATATAAAATATATAAAATATAAAAAAAATAAATATAATATATATAATAATATAATAATATAAAAAATATGGAAAGCCCAGGCCCAAGCCCAACACAAGTAAGGCCCAAGCCCAAGCCCAACACAAGGAAGGCCCAAGCCCAAGCCCAACACAAGGAAGGTTCAAGCCCAAGCCCAACACAAGCAAGGCCCAAGCCCAAAAATATGAAAAGCCCAAGTCTCACAAATTGATGACATCATCGCTTACATCATGGGTTGGAGTGACATCATCGCTTACATCATGGGTTGGAGTGACATCATCGCTTACATCATGAGTTGGAATTACATCATCTCTTACATCATTAATTAGATATTTTGTATTATTAAATTATATAATTGAATAGTTTCCATTACATTTTCTAGCCTATAAATAGAGCACTTAGGGTGCATTTGTAAGGATTGGATTTTCTTATAATGAAAGTATAATTGTGATCTTTAGATTTCTCTCTTAAATTTTCAACTTTAGTTTCTATATAGTTTTGTTCTTAGAATTTTTCTCTTAAATCTTTAACCTTTGTTTCCATATAGTTGTATTATGTTATTCATATTGTCTTTTTATTATATACCGCCTATATGGTCGGTTCAAAATAGTCTTTCAATTATTGTCTTTCAATTACATACCGCCTATATGGTCGGTTCAAAATAGTCTTTCAATTATTGTCTTTCAATTACATACCGCCTATATGGTCGGTTAAAAAATAGTCTTTTAAATACTGTCTTTTAATTCCCGTTATTTAAATTCCTGCCAATTTATTTTAAAATGAAGATGAGTAGCTAAATCCATTCTTGGGTTAAGGCAAGGACAGTGTCCAACGCCAATGATTCCCAAAGAAAGCTGCGCTTAAAATATGTAATATTAATCTGATTCAATTTGAGCAGTGTGCGTATAGTGTATCTTTAAGTTTGGATTGGAGCATAAGCCTAACTTAGAATTTTCATGCCACGTATGGAGATTGCTAGATCTGGAAATGTTTTCATACCCAAGCCTAAATGATTAATCTATATCTATAAATTCTGTCTATGGAATATAGTTCAATTTATGGTAATTGCTTAACTTAGAATTTCCATGCCATGTATGGATATTGCTTAAACAAGAATTACCATTATCTTGAACTAAATTTACTAACAGAGCTGTAAAACTTAATTCAGATGAATATTGCTGATCTTTTCTATCAAATTGGGAATTAATTGGTTTTGACACTGAAATTATCTTGACCCAAGCTACTTAAATTCAGTATTAGTTTAGCTTTAATTATTGTCTTTAGATCATCTTAATTACCTCCTAAAATCAAATATCGTGTGATCTTCATTTTCATCCATAAATAATCTCCCTGTGAATCGACTCGGACTCACCGAAATATAAATTTAAAATTGTACTACACGCACACTCGCACACTGGCGAGTATAATCGCCCTACACCTGCTTTAATAAGAGGATTGACGTTAGATGAATTTGGTTGTAGTTTTGATAAATAAATGTGCAGGGTAGCGTAGCAGTCAGCAGTCTACGTGATGGATATATATCAGGGCATGTCAATATGATGAAAACATTCCTGAGAATCGGGTTTCTTAAACATAAATCACTTACAACCAAACATTTTCCATAAAACTAACTTTAATTGGAAAGTACCACTTACTTTCTCAAGCTTATCGGGCTACCTCGAAATTCGTGCATCACCTCGATTTGTGTGCCAGCTCCAAAATTTGCACAAGTCTCTTCAACTTAAGCCTCAAAGCACCCTAATCACCATAATTATTTAAATAAACATTAAAACATATTTTTCCATAATTTCTGGCATTTTCTTTCTCTTTCTTCCTAATTTTTCTCAATAAATCCAAACTAAATATTTCTAAAATATTTTATCGAATATTTCACTACGACAATTCATAAAATAATATTCTTGAATTTCTAAAATTTTTTAGGGAATTTTACTCACCTTGACTTAGCCTCTCCGGCTTCCTCAGTATGTGTGCCATATTCCCGAAAAGCGTGCCCGGACAATTTTTCTTGCCCAAAATCTCCAGAATATTAGTCCCTATTTTTTGGAATTTTTCCGAAACCTTTTCCTATTTTTTTCTTCTTTTTCTTTCTTTTCTTTTCTTTTTCTTTTTTCTTTTTTTCTTCCCTTCTCCTTCATCCCTTCTTCTTCCTTCGCGCGACTTGCAACGTCCCTCATACCAGCGCCTGCGGTCACCGCCACCTCGCCCTTCGCCGACCTCCACCCGGTTCTCCACCGGCTTCCAAGCTGCACACACCCGCGGCCGCCCCCCTACTTCGCGTCTGGTCACAAGCTCGCGGCCATGGCTACCATGGTCGCGGCTTTGCCGCTTCTGGCCGTTTCTCGGCCTTCGTCCGCCGTCACCGGCCTTTTCGGCCACTAACAGGGCCGCCATCGGCCTTCTTGGGTTGCCCCAGCTTCACCCAACTGCTAGAAGCTTGTGGCCATGGCTGCCGCAAGTTGTTGCGGCCTGCTTTGGCCTTCCTCGTGGCTAGCTTTGGTCTCGAGCTCCCAACTTCTCCTTCACGATCTCTCTCTCTCTATCTCTCTGCTATCGGCCAAGCTTGCGGTCGAAGCTTGCTGCCATTCTTCTTGGCCAAGCTCTTTCTCTTTAAACTCTCTCTGATTGCTTGCCCTTTGCTCAATTCCTCTTCTCTATTTATAGGCGATCAACAGTTCCCGCACCTCACTACCCATTCCTTCTTGCGTCTGACACACTCCACTTGTTGCAATGGATTTGTAGATGCGTGGGGCGAATTGCAGGGGTATGGCTTTGGGTTACAAAGGTATGGGCGAACACACGCACACATAACACGCAGTATATATATATATCTATATATATAATTACATATTACATCAATAAATATAAAACTTACTCATATAAACTCCAATTTCCATCTTAATATCACCTGAGAAATTTCTTTATTGCAACCATGCCCTCAAACCTCAAATTAATTTGCATTTTAATACCGAAAACACTAAATTAATAACTTTAAAGATTAACTCGATAATGGCGATTTTGCCCCAGCGTCCTTACCGGGCTATTGCTTCATCTCGAAACCATTGAAGGGTTGCTTATTAGACAAAATCGGAGCCCCCTAGGGTTCTGTTGATTTTTCGAGAGTCTCCTACAACGATTCGGTTTTGCAGCCTAGCTGGCAGCTGCATTTTAGCTGTACCAAAAATCATTCCTGATCCAATTTCTTTCTATATCATCAATCCTATCTCGGAATGCTTATCACCGTTGTATCATTTTCCTTAGACAATTTCACTCTGAGGCATTCCCTGTAGTCAATTCGGTACTTATAACTGCTATCAATTCAATTTTTCGGCATTCTAAATTTATCGAAATTATGTGGCAACTTTATACGAAAATGGGGTATTACAACAGGGATATCCCAAATTAGATCGTTCATGTTAGTGTGTGTGAAGAGGGCATTTGTGAGGAAATTTTATGTTGTAAAATTTGTTATTGCCCTTATATTTTATTTTGTGTAGGCCATGGTGCCAAAATGTTGTAAACTTTTATGTTGGCTTCGACTTAATTTATCTAAAAATTGTAATGTGGTGTTATATGTTATTATTTTATATCATTCTTGTGATGACCTCCTTTCAGACATCTTATGTTAACGTGACTATCCGAGAGTGGGTCACTACATGAAATCTTATTCAAATATTTTTTTTTATTTTTTACATAAAATATTTAAAAAATAAAAATAAAAATTACTTTAATATCGAATTAGGATTCTAGTAATGTCACACGAACCAAATTAAACCAATTCAATTCAATGGAAGTTTTATTGGTGGTTTCTCCGCCTTTTACCGACGATTATTTTTATAGTTGATAAAAAGCTCTCCCTTGAAGTGATTCAACACGAATTCGTGGTTTTGCTATATGTAGATTATAATAATATAAGACTACTTTTTGGGGATATCTAAAACAAAAACTTAAGTTAATCTTTAATATATTAATATATCAAATTATATCTGAAAATAGTCAATTAAAATAAGCATTTATTTTTGAGTTTATTTTATTTTGTTTTCCGGATTTGGGAATGGGTGCATGTGCTTGATTTTTCTAATGGAGTTAAATCAAGAGTGTTGATTAGAATAAATAATAAAAGAAACAACATAAATATAAAAAACTTTAAGTACTCAACAAGTTTAATTGTTTTATGAGTAATTATTTTTGAATTAGCATATAAAGAATTATTATAGTTTTATATATATTTTTAATTTTTATTCATAATTTTTTTAATAATTTAATATTTTTTGTATCAGACAAAAAAAACAACGATGAAAATTATCGGTATCTGATTTAGAGACAAATGATTTTCATCTCCATTTTGAATAGAAAGGGAATTAGGGACGGATCTAATTCCCCTTCAACCGTCGCCGTCTTCAGCGCAAAGGAAAACAAAAATTACAAATGTGATGTGATACCTGCACTAGTTCACTGTTTTTAACTCCTCAAAAAGTATTTTTTTAAACCTTTCATCAATTTATTAGTACTGTTTTTAATTTTTGTTCGTTGGGTGAATGTGATATTTCATTTAGGATGGGCATTGATTTGAAGTTAGACAGCTTCAAGAATTGGATGTTGGATTCTTAATCTAATCGTTGGGCTCATATGTGAATAATTATGCATTGTGGACTGTCAAATAATCTAAGTTCAATTAAAAAGTGATCTGTTAAGTTTTGGACTTTAATGTATCTAATAGGGTGTGAACCTTTAATGTGTAGATACTTAAAGGATAATTATGTTTTCTTGATAGGCTGAAACATAATTATCAATAGAGTAACAGACTGTTACCTTTATAAATACAATGGTTATGGTCCTCAGATCATACGAACGCATCAGTTTTGTTTCTGTATCCTATCATCAGAAACTAGTTGTGAAGAGAAACTTAAAGGATTCTCTCAGAAATTCGTATTGATCTGGAAGGCTCGCCGCACGGATCTAAAGAGACATAATCATTATGGATTCAGGTACGCTTTCGTTTATTGTTTATTTATTCTTGATGATTTGACATGATTACTCTTGGTATTTGGGTGATGGTTTTCACAAAAGATTTAAAGTTCACAACAAGTGGTATCAGAGCTTTTTTCATGTTAAGTCATTAAGAATCATATTATTTTGATCCATAATTTATTTGGATATATTAGTTCTTTTAAACCAAAATTTTATGAATTAAGTAGCAGCACTAGCTTTTGATCACGTCAATTAAGAAAAATCGCGGCCGTCTGGATGCGACATTAAGAAAAGAAAGCCGTGGCCAGTGGCCGCAGCATTAAGAGAAAGCCGTGGCCTTCTGACCACGGCATTAAGAAAGTTGCAACCTTCTGGCTACGCCATGAAGGGAATAGCCGCGGCCTTCTGGCCACGACATTAGGGATGGCAACGGCTGAACAGCCGCTACATTAAAATAATGAAAGCAGCGACTATCTGGCAGTTGCATCAAGAAGTAGAAAGCAGCGGCCATTTGGCCGCTGCATCAAGAAAGCCGTAGCTAGTGGTTGCGGCATCAACGGAAGAGTCGTGGCCATCTGGCTGCGACGTTCAGTTTCTTGGGGAGGAAACCCTAGGGTTTCCAAACATGGCCCATGAGGCCTATGAAAAATTTGGGTTGCGGATTCAGTAAATTAGTTAATTAAATTTAGTAGATTAATTAATTAATTATTAATTAATTAAATTCAGTAAAGTAGTCAAATTTCAGTAAATTAGTTAATTAATTAATTTATTAATTAGTTAATTAAATTCAATAAATTAATTATTTAATTAAATTCAATAAATTAATTATTTAATTAACTTCAATAAAGCAGTTTGATTTTAGTAAATTAGTTAATTAATTAATTAAATTCAGTAAAACAGTTTTTTTTAACTGTTTGTATTAATTAATTAAACTGTTTCCTTTGGTGCAATTTTAAATTCGGATATTGGCATGATTTTGTATATATATTTTAAAATAAATTAATTGAAACAATATGTCGCCAAAGTGACATCTCTTGTGGAAATTAATTTGTTTTGAAATATAAATGGTTATGTGCATGTAACTTGTGTGAATATATATCGACGCAAAGGAAGGTAAATATTTAACAGAATTGCATGTGCACCTGTGGTAATAAATAAGTGATAATTATTTGGTTTTACATATAACCAATAAATCGACTCGAAGGAAGATTTATTGTTTGTTATGTTATTATTATCAGTATTTGATTACTACATCAAGATATCACTTATAAGTTAATATTTTGTTCAAAGATGAAACTATTAATGGAGTATCCGGTATCTTGAGATGGAATTTGCCTTTATTTGAATTTATTTTTGTTTTGAGACTTATATGAGCATTTTTTTTATTTGTTTGTTGTTCTCTGTTCAACACTCGCTCTTGTTAATATTACTGCCACTATCAATTCTATTCCTATGTTAAATGGCTCTAACTTCAAGTCATGACAAGAGAATCTCAAGATAGTTCTCGGAGTCATGGATCTTGACCTTGCGATAAGGGTTGATTCTCCAGCCCCTCTTACGGATTCGAGTACCTCTGATCAAAGGAAGGAGATGGAAAAGTGGGAGAGATCAAATCGCATGTGCATGATGATCATGAAGAAAGCCATTTCAGAAGCATTCAAGGGCACAATATCTGAAAAGATTACTATGGCTAAGGATTTCCTTGCGGATATTGAAAAGAGGTTTGCCAAGAATGAAAAGGCTAAAATTGGTACACTCTTGGCAAGCCTAATTTCAATGAGGTATAAGGGTAAAAGCAACATCAGGGAGTACATCATGTAGATGTCTCATCTTGCTTCTAAGTTGAAAGAACTTAAGCTTGAACTCTCGGAGGGATTGCTAGTGCATTTGGTTTTGATTTCACTTTCGACACAGTTTAACCAGTTTAAGGTGAGCTACAATTGTCAGAAAGAGACTTGGTTTCTGAATGAGCTTATCTCACACTATGTTCAGGAAGAGGAAAGACTGAAACAAGATAAGATAGGAGTGCTTACTTGGCCTCAACCTTTAAGGACAAAGGAAGGAAAAGAAAGAAGGATACGGAAGCTGCAGGTACAGAACCTCATAAGAAACAACAAAAGAAATTGATTGACTTAGTTGGTAAGGGCTGTTTCTTCTGTGGAGCTAAAGGGCATCAAAAGAAGCATTGCACCAACTATCACGCATGGCGTGCTGAGAAAGGTATGCTTCTTAATTTGGTTTGTTCTGAGGTTAATTTAATTTCGGTACCTAGACACACGTGGTGGATAGATTCTAGTGCAACAACTCATATCAGTTTGTCTATGTAGAGTTGATTGAGTTGCCGAAAGCCAAATGATGCTGAAAGATACATCTATGTGGGTGATGGCAAGACAGTTCAAGTTGAGACAATAGGAAAATTTAGATTATTGTTAAAGACTAGATTTTATTTGGATCTTGATGAAACATTTATTGTACCATCTTTTAGACGGAATTTGATTTCTATTTCTACTTTGGACAAATTTGGTTATTCTTATTCGTTTGGAAATAAAAAATTTAGTTTGTTTCATGATTCAAAATTGGTAGGTTTCGACTCTTTGTCAGGCTATGATAATCTTTATTTAATTGATACAATTGCTTTATATAATGAATCCCTACAATTTAATACATGAGGTGTAAAGAGAAAATTAACCACTGAGAATTTAGCTGCGTTATGGCACAAGAGATTAGGTCATATCTCCAGACGGAGAATTGAGAGACTTGTGTCAGACGAAATTCTAGATCTTTTAGATTTCACAAAATTTGAGATTTGTGTTAACTGTATAAAGGGAAAACAAACCAATAAAAGCAGATTTGAAGCCAACAGGACTATGGACGTCTTAAAACTTATACATACGGATATTTGTGGGCCTTTCCCTACGGTTGCTTGGAATGGTCAACAATATTTTATAACGTTCATAGACGATTTTTCTAGATATGGCTACATATATCTCATTCATGAAAAGTCACAATCACTGGACGTGTTAAAAAATTATAAGGCTGAAGTTGAGAACCAACTCAACAAAAGGATTAAAAGCGTTAAATCTGATCGTGGTGGTGAATACTATGGCAGATATGACGGTTCAGGTGAACAACGTCCAGGGTCGTTTGCTAAGTTCCTAGATGAATGTGGTATCGTCCCACAGTATGTTAGAAAACATTGATCTGATCATACACAACGGAAAATAAAATCTGATTTTATTGGTATCACGCTTTTCAAATCTTACGGTTAAATCGAAGACATAAAACGAAAAGTTACCTCGAAGCGAAATCTGATTTCGTTGCCGATAACCCGCCTGATATCTCCCACGCGTGAGATGTCGAGTCGGTCCACCCGAAATCGTCAAGACTTCAATAGACTTGAGAGAAAAAGGGACTCGGAAATTTTCTCTAAAATTTCCGTTTTGATTCAACTAATTGATTAATTGGATTTTGGGTTTAATGTTATATTTATAAACAAGAAACCCTAAAACCCTAAATGCTATTGGGCCGGGCTTTAGGTGCTAGCAAAAAGCCCAAACCAAATTAATAATTAAATAAATAATCATATTACTTACTTAATTATTCTTATTTCTTAAATAATTGCATTTATAATTTAGTAATTCCATAATTACTAAATTTTCTCTTTTTTTCTTTTAAAAAACGATTTCTATTGGGTGGGACTTTCTGGGTTCACAATTAAATTGGCAACGAGAATTAATCAATTATTAATTCTCGTAAATCACTAGTGACATCTAGCAATATGTCATGATTACCCAATTTAATGTGAAGCGGGAATGTGAACCTTGCATTATGGTGTCCTGCAATACAGTCCCTCTATCATACTATATCCCGACGAGATATGAGATCACGGTCAGTAGGTCAAATCTCTCGATCTCGTCGTATGACCAAATCCAATAATCACACTTGACTAATATGACACAACCTCTACGGAATCCAAATTCCGTCGTCATATTACCTCGGCCAAGGATTTATCGTCAAGTGACCACTGGATCGCATAGGATATCTTCCTCGTATATCTCGAGATGATAGATTCCATGTCGGATGCACACATACCTCGTGTGTCACTGAACTAGGCACATAGATACGTACTGCTATCCCTGATTAGGACAACCATATAATATCGCTGATATCCTAATCCACTAACACACAGATATCCATGTCATCTCAGGTCTAAGGACTAATGCAAATCCGTAGTTAATATTAAATCATTGACCCGTGAGATAAAACCCATGTGATTCAATATTAATAGTCCCGTTCAGTGAACTCGTTCCTATAACGAGCACCCACTCGTCTTTCTTCTGTATCTTATACAGAGTGGTACGAGACCCACTAATCTTGTCTTTCGGTATCTTATACCGAACAAGGAGGAAGACGATGTGCCAGCCTTTGTGAGTTACTAATTATCCAAGTTAGGAACTCTATGGCCAGGAACATATTTATAGTATAACGTATTGTGGTTTAACCGTCTCGATTATTCTTAACAATTAAGAATGGTATCCACTCCTTATTATACTAAAGGATATTTGTATGTTCAATTTAAATCATATTGCAATTTCAATTAAACATAAAACTTGCCATTAAATAAGGTTTAAAGAATTACAAGATCAAGCCCTATTGTGTCACTAGAACTGGTCTTAAAGGCTTATATCTAACAATCTCCCACTAGCCCTAAGACCACTCTGAATGGTATCTCATACCCCATCTATCTAGATGAGAATCTAGTTGCTTCTGGTTCATGGCCTTGGTCAGTGGATCTGCTGCATTCTCTGATGTATCTACTCTCTGCACATTGACATCTCCTCTGCCAACAATCTCTCGAATGAGATGAAAGCGTCTCTCAATGTGTTTGGACTTTTGGTGAGACCTTGGTTCCTTGGCTTGCGCTATGGCCCCATTGTTGTCGCAAAACAAGGGCACGACAGACTCTATTGAGGGAACCACTCCAAGTTCTGTCACAAACTTCTTGATCCAGACAGCTTCCTTCGTAGCATCGGATGCCGCGATATACTCGGCTTCTGTAGTAGAATCGGCGGTAGTATCTTGTTTGGAACTTTTCCAACTAAATACTCCACCATTGCAAGTAAACACGTAGCCTGAGATAGACTTTCTATCATCAATATCTGATTGGAAATCAGAATCTGTATAACCTTCCACTTTAAGTTCTCCCGTTCCATATGTGAGAATCAAATCCTTAGTTCTTCTCAAGTACTTAAGGATGTTCTTAACAGCAATCCAGTGTTGCTCACCTGGATTAGATTGATATCTGCTTGTAACACTTACAGCATGAGCGATATCAGGCCTAGTACATAACATTGCATACATTAGGCTTCCTATTGCCGAAGCATAAGGAATCCTAGACATGCGATCTCTCTCTTCTTGTGTTTTGGGACACATATCTCGAGAGAGGTGGATTCCATGTCTGAAGGGCAGCAGGCCTCTCTTGGAATCCTCCATGTTGAACCTCTTCAACACTCTTTCTATGTACTTGGTTTGGGAGAGCCCTATCAATCTCTTGGTTCTATCCCTATAGATCCGAATGCCGAGAATGTAGGCAGCTTCTCCCAAATCTTTCATGGAGAACGTACTTGACAACCATGCTTTTATTTTTGATAGCAATCCTACATCATTCCCAATGAGTAGGATGTCATCAACATATAAGACCAAAAACGCAATCGCGCTCCTACTAACCTTTTTGTATACACAGGGCTCGTCAATGTTTTGAATGAACCCAAACAATTTGACTTCATTATCAAAACGAATGTTCCAACTCCTGGATGCTTGCTTAAGACCATAAATGGATCTCTTAAGCTTGCATACCTTTCCTGTTTGATCCTTGGGTGTGAAGCCTTCAGGTTGTTCCATATAGATATCTTGATCTATATAACCATTTAGAAAAGCTGTCTTCACATCCATTTGCCAAATCTCATAATCATAATGAGCGGCAATGGCTAGTAGAATCCTAATGGATTTAAGCATGACAACTGGAGAAAAGGTTTCCTCATAGTCAACACCTTGCCTTTGACGATAACCTTTTGCCACTAGTCTTGCTTTGTAGGTCTCTACCTTTCCATCCAAACCTATCTTCTTCTTGAAGACCCATTTACATCCAATAGGTACTATACCTCTTGGTGGATCTACAAGAGTCCAGACCTGGTTTGAATACATGGAATCCATTTCAGATTTCATAGCCTCTAGCCATCTTTGTGAGTCGATGTCTGACATCGCCTCTCGGTAAGTGGTAGGGTCATCTGAGTGATCATGGTCTCCTACTAAGAACAACTCTTGTTCACTTAGGAAACCATATCTCTCAGGTGGTCGAGGTATCCTCTCACTCCTCCTATTGGGAGGTGTAAGACTCAGCCTTGTCTCTTCACTTGGTAATTGGTCATCTTGTGGGATAGATTCAGGTTCGGCGAACTCTTCACCAAGTTCTATCTTCCTTTTTGTTCCACCTTCTTGAATAAACTATTTTTCAAGAAAAATTGCGTTTTTGCTAACAACTACTTGTTGCAACTCAGGAATATAGAATTCATATCCTAAGGTATCCTTAGGATAACCTATGAAACTACCCTTTAAAGATCGAGTTTCAAGTTTTTCTGATTTAAGCTTTTTCACAAAAGCTGTACATCCCCAAATCTTAACATGTTTAAGACTTGGTTTCCTACCAAACCATATCTCATGTGGTGTTGTAGGAACTGACTTGGAAGGTACTCTATTTAGAAGGTATATTGCAGTAAGAAGGGCATGACCCCATAGGAACAATGGTAAGTCAGAATAACTTAACATGCTTCGGACCATATCTAATAGAGTCCGATTCCTCCTTTCTGAAACCCCGTTCAGTTGAGGTGTTCCTGGTGGAGTGCGTTGTGAAATAATACCCGAGACTTTAAAAAAATCTTCAAACTCGTGACTCAGATATTCGCCTCCACGATCTGATCATAAGGCTTTTATCTTTTTACCAGTTTGATTTTCTACTTCAGCTTTAAAATCTTTGAACATTTCAAAAGATTCAGATTTATGTCTCATAAGATAAACATATCCATATCTAGACATATCATCTGTAAAAGTTATGAAATATTGATAACCCCCTCGGGCCATTACATTAATTGGCCCACATACATCAGAATGTATGAGTCCCAACAATTCTGTAACTCTAACCCCTTGTCCAACAAAGGGTGATTTGGTCATTTTGCCTAGGATACAAGATTCACATGTTGGATAAGGTTCAGAACCCAACGGGCCAAGAAGCCCATCTTTCTCCAACCTAGTGATTCTATCATCCCCTATATGACCTAATCGATGATGCCACAGAATTTTGGGATTTGGGTTATCCCTTTGTCTCTTGTTATTATTCAATACACGCAGATTTTTATCATTATCAACAGTTACATTCAAAATGTATAGACCATTGACAAAATTACCAGAAGCAATCAATTTATTTCCAAAATAAATCTCACAAACATTATTTTTAAAAGAAAATTCATAATTCTCTTTCACTAAAGCAGGAATAGAAATAATGTTCTTAAAAACTCCAGGTACACATAAACAATTGTTTAAAACTAAACTATGTCCATGCAATAAAGATAAAGTAACAGTGCCAATAGCCGTGGCTGCAACTCTTGCCTCGTTTGCCACCTTCAGCACGATCTCATCATCTGCGAGCCTTCTACTTCGCTCCAGATCCTGTACAGAAGCACAAACATGAGTTGTCGCTCCAGAATCTAGAATCCATAAAGTAGAACAATGAGTAATGGAAAAATACTCGTGAACTATCATCATATCTTCCGCTTCCTTCTTCAAGGAACTGAGGTAGTCTTTGCAGTTCCTCTTCCAGTGCCCGTCCTTGCCACAGTGGAAACATTTTCCTTTGGCAACAGCTTTTCCCTTCTTCTTACTTATTGTCTTGGCCCCCTGTGGTACTTGTGTGGCCTTTTTCTTGCCTTTCCCCTTCCTAGTCTTACTGGAAGAGGTAACAGCCATCACAGTACCCGTTTTCATGTTGTTTTGTGCCGTAATAAGCATGTTCATCAACTCAGCCGGAGTACACTCTATTTTATTCATATAGAAATTCGATATGAAATTTCCATACGAATCTGGCAAAGACTGAAGGATCAAATCAATTTGGAGGTGAGGATTCAACTCATCCCCCAAACCCTTCAACTTCTCTAACAGGGAGATCATTTTGAGAACGTGTTCTCCCACTGATCCTCCCAGAGACATCTTTGCCCTAAATAGTGCCTTAGATATCTCATATCTTGCACTCCGACTTTGTTCACCATACAACTCTTGTAGGCGTGTGATGATAGAGTACGCGTTAGGCATATTCGCATGTTGACGCTGTAATTCACTACTCATTGAAACAAGCATATAACTCCTAGCGGTGAGATCATCATCTCGCCACTTGGTAAGAGTATCTTGCTCCTCTTGAGTAATGTTTTGAGGAACACTTTCCCCTCCATCATCATTAGCAGGCACGGGTACAGGAGCATCCAATACATAAGTAATTTTCTCCAAGTTCAAAATCAGTTTCAAGTTTAAGAGCCAATCATTGAAATTTGGTCCAGTTAATTGGTGCTTGTCAAGATTTCTTGTAAGTGGGTGCAATGAAGCCATTTGATGTATCTGCAGAAAATAAATAGATTATTAGATATCTTGTTTTCCTTAACTATTTGACTTTGGTCTTTAAATCAAACAGTGCCTCCCACTAAGTTTATCAGATTCCTTACTCCCAATGAAGGTAAATGCGAATTCACGTTGGCATGAATTCCAGTGGGTATTTGGATTCTTATCAAACTTATTATTCCTCACATAATAGATTCTTGGAATAACAAATTCAATAAGTGGACAACTCTTGTCCAGTACATCTCATGTACGGCCCAAATATTATTTTGGCTCCCAGTCCAATGTACCTCACATAATAGTTTCTTGGAAATTGAACATGGTTAAATTATACCATCACGCTGACAAGTCTGCACAGTTGAATATCGATCCCCTCACATAATAGGTTCTTGGGTCTCAATATTTGTGCATTCCCGTCTCATCAAATGATAAATAGAAATTAAAAACATTTTAACCAGTGTGCAACCCCTATGTATCCATAGCCGGTCAACACACGAATCAAAATGCCCTAATCTCTACCGTGATGGAGAGCCCCGATTAAATTGCCTTAACTCTTAAGGTCTAATCGGTTACAATTTAATTTTATAAATATGGGAGATTTTCGGTCTAATTTTTAGGTCTCACTTTACACATGCAACGTTTTAATCATCATACATCAACTATGTAAAATAAACATTGCATAATCTAGTCGATATAGTCATGGACTCAAACATGCATTCTAAGCACGATTCCAGCCATTGGAAACGTGCGGTGCATACGTGGGTGCATAAAAAGAAAACTGCTTATAACTATTACAAGCATAACCCGTTTACATAGGGTCTTCGTTTCTTTGATTGTTTCACCTTTGATGACTCTATTCCACGTCGTGCCTCCATTGATTGAATCATCGCTTCTACATTTACTATAAACTACTTTTACAATAGAATAAAAATAAAAATAAAATTAAACAATTAATTTTACAACCGTTATCCAAAAACGGCAAATCTCGGCACGCAGGCCATCAAATGAAATAATCCATACAACACATACATCATCTATGTAGTGTCCTAAGTCCATGACCAATATCGAAATATGACAAGGCATTCACAACATGCTATTTAACAATTAAAAGCATATTATAAAATTTATCTGATTGTCGGACATGTGTATAACATTTATACCTTAAGTGCTTTGAAAAACAATTTTTTTTTTAAATAAAATTTGCTGGAAAATATTTAAAATAAATTAAAAAAAAAAGGAGGGGGGGTTGCCGCACGCGCGCGTGCAAGCGCGGCCCGCGCGTGGCAACGCGCGCCATGGGCGCACGCGGCCATGCAGGCCGCGTGGCTGGGCCCTTGGCCCGGCCCATGAACGCGGCCAAGGCCGCGCTCGCGGGCCAGGCCCGCGGCCCAGCAAAGGGAAGCAGGCCCAGCCCGCCTTGTGCCCTAGGCAGTCGCGGGCTATGCCCGTGCCGCACACCTGCACGCCACCGCCTTAGGCGGTGGCTCCCTTTCCAGGTGGCTGCCCAGCAGCCACCTCTCACCCCCGCGGCCACCGTCGCCGATCGCGACGGCGGTCACTGCAGCGGCCATGGCCGCGCTGCCCAGCAGCGCGGCCTTCGGCCATGGGCGTCGCTGGCGGCGCCGATCGCTGCATCTGGCGCCGCCCAGCGGCGCCTCTCCCTCTGGCGACGCTGCCCAGCAGGGCCGATCGGCACCGCCCAGCGGTGCCGCGGCCATCAGCGCCGCCCAGCGGCGGCGGCGGATCGAATCCGTCGCTTCCCTTTGCTGTTTCTGTTTTTTTTTTTGCTGCAAATATATATATATATCGTATATACATACATATATTGTTTTGTATTCCCAGCAAACAATGAAAATACAATATATTTATTTGAGAATTTATTTTGTTCTTCCAGCAGAATATACATATGTATATCTCATATACATAAGTTTATTTTTAATTCAAAACACAAAATAATATCCGACAAACAAATAAATTAAAACCATAAGTTTGGAAAAACGATGGCTCTGATACCACTGTTAGAAAACATTGATCTGATCATACGCAGCGGAAAATAAAATCTGATTTTATTGGTATCACGCTTTTCAAATCTTACGGTTAAATCGAAGACATAAAACGAAAAGTTACCTCGAAGCGAAATTTGATTTCGTTGCCGATAACCCGCCTGATATCTCCCACGCGTGAGATGCCGAGTCGGTCCACCCGAAATCATCAAGACTTCAATAGACTTGAGAGAAAAAGGGACTCGGAAATTTTCTCTAAAATTTCCGTTTTGATTCAACTAATTGATTAATTGGATTTTGGGTTTAATGTTATATTTATAAACAAGAAACCCTAAAACCCTAAATGCTATTGGGTCGGGCTTTAGGTGCTAGCAAAAAGCCCAAACCAAATTAATAATTAAATAAATAATCATATTACTTACTTAATTATTCTTATTTCTTAAATAATTGCATTTATAATTTAGTAATTCCATAATTACTAAATTTTCCCTTTTTTTCTTTTAAAAAACGATTTCTATTGGGTGGGACTTTCTGGGTTCACAATTAAATTGGCAACGAGAATTAATCAATTATTAATTCTCGTAAATCACGAGTGACATCTAGCAATATGTCATGATTACCCAATTTAATGTGAAGCGGTAATGTGAACCTTGCATTACGGTGTCCTGCAATACAGTCCCTCTATCATACTATATCCCGACGAGATATGAGATCACGGTCAGTAGGTCAAATCTCTCGATCTCGTCGTATGACCAAATCCAATAATCACACTTGACTAATATGACAACCTCTACGGAATCCAAATTCCGTCGTCATATTACCTCGGCCAAGGATTTATCGTCAAGTGACCACTGGATCGCATAGGATATCTTCCTCGTATATCTCGAGATGATAGATTCCATGTCTGATGCACACATACTTCGTGTGTCACTGAACTAGGCACATAGATACGTACGGCTATCCCTGATTAGGACAACCATATAATATCGCTGATATCCTAATCCACTAACACACAGATATCCATGTCATCTCAGGTCTAAGGACTAATGCAAATCCGTAGTTAATATTAAATCATTGACCCGTGAGATAAAACCCATGTGATTCAATATTAATAGTCCCGTTCAGTGAACTCGTTCCTATAACGAGCACCCACTCGTCTTTCTTCTGTATCTTATACAGAGTGGTACGAGACCCACCAATCTTGTCTTTCGGTATCTTATACCGAACAAGGAGGAAGACGATGTGCCAGCCTTTGTGAGTTACTAATTATCCAAGTTAGGAACTCTATGGCCAGGAACATATTTATAGTATAACGTATTGTGGTTTAACCGTCTCGATTATTCTTAACAATTAAGAATGGTATCCACTCCTTATTATACTAAAGGATATTTGTATGTTCAATTTAAATCATATTGCAATTTCAATTAAACATAAAACTTGCCATTAAATAAGGTTTAAAGAATTACAAGATCAAGCCCTATTGTGTCACTAGAATTGGTCTTAAGGGCTTATATCTAACACAGTACACTGTGCCAGGTTCGCTCACTATGAATGGTGTTGCTGAAAGACGAAATAGGACACTTAAGGACATGGTAAGGAGTATGATTAGTCATTCTACCTTACCGGAATCACTCTGGGGAGAAGCACTTAAGACTACGGCATATATCCTTATCAAAGTTCCAACTAAAGCGACTGCCAAAACCCCTTATGAACTTTGGATGGGCAGGAAGCCTAGTTTAAAGCACTTGCACATTTGGGGATGTCCAACTGAGGCTAGGCCTTATAGGCCGAATGAAAAGAAACTGGACTCAAGGACGGTGAGTTGCTATTTTATTGGAAACTTTGAAAGATCCAGGGGGTACAAGTTTTATGATCCCACGATTAAGTCGATTTTCGAGTCTGGAAATGCACGATTCTTTGAGGATGCCGAGTTTGCGGGGGCAGATGCAGATAGGGACATTGTTTTTGAAGAGGAATATATTGATATTCCCATAGGTGTTATTGGTATTGATCAGGATTTCATTCTTGACCTTATTCAAGACACATCAAATCAAAATAATGTCGGAGAACCTCCCACTCAGGAAATTGTTACAGAAGAACAAACTCTAGCACCTTAAGAACCTATGGCATTAAGAAGATCCACTAGAGAAAGGAGAAGTGCAGTGCCAGATGATTACATTGTATTTCTTCAAGAACATGAGGTTGACATTGGAGTGATGAAAGATGATTCGATCAACTTTCATCAAACCATGGAAAGTTCTAACTCTCAAAAGTGGATTGATGCCATGAATGAGGAGATTAAGTCCATGAAAGACAATGACATGTGGGATCTTGTCCCATTGCCAGAAGGTGCGAAACCCATTGGTTGCAAATGGATATTTAATACCAAAAGGGATTCGAAAGGCAATGTGGAAAAGTACAAGGCTCGTCTTATTACAAAGGACTTTACACAGAAAGAAGGCATTGATTATAAAGAGACTTTCTCTCCAGTATCTTTGAAAGACTCTTTCAGGATTATAATGGCATTAGTGGCGTATTTCAATCTTGAGTTATAATAGATGGATGTGAAGACAGGGTTTCTCAATGGTAACATTGATGAAACAATCTATATGGTGCAACTAGAAAACTTTGTGTCGGGAGACCCAAAGAATATGATTTGTAAACTTAAGAAATCCATCTATAGACTCAAACAGGCATCTCGACAATGGTATTTCAAGTTTCATCAAGTGATCATCTCGTTTGGTTTTGAGATGAATTTGGTCGATGATTGTATATACAATAAGTTCTGTGGGAGCAAACATATTTTTCTGGTTTTATATGTCGATGATATTTTGCTTGCTAGCAATGATATAGGCTTATTGCATGAAACTAAGAGATTTCTATTTAAAAATTTTGAGATGAAAGATCTTGGTGACGCCTCTTTTATATTGGGCATTCAGATATATCGGGATCGTTCTCGAGGTATTCTTGGATTGTCATAAAAGGGTTATATCGAAAAGGTTCTCAAAAGCTATGGCATGCAGAATAGCAAACCAGGTGATACCCCTATGGCTAAGGGAGACAAATTTAGTCTCAATCAGTGCCCTAAGAATGATTTTGAGGAAATGGAAATGCAGAAGATTCCCTACACCTCAGCAGTAGGGAGTCTAATGTATGCTCAAGTTTGTACGCGTTCGGATATTGCGTATGTCATTGGGATGTTGGGAAGATATTTAAGCAATCCAGGAGTAGACCATTGGAAAGTAGCTAAATGGGTCCTGCGATACTTACAGAGAACAAAAGACTACATGTTCACGTATTGGAGGTCAGATCAGCTTGAGATCGTTGGGTATACTGACTCTGATTTTGCTGGATGCCAAGATAGTATGAAATCTATGTCGGGTTATGTTTACCTACTTGCTGAAGGTGCTATCTCTTGGAAGAGTGCTAAATAGTCAATTATAGCCTCTTCTACTATGGAAATAGAATGTATAGCATGTTATGAGGCATCCAATCATGGAATATGGCTACAGAATTTTGTTACGAGGCCGTGCATAGTGGATGGTGTTGAAAGACCACTCAAATTATTTTGTGACAATAAATTAGCAATTATGTATTCCAACAACAACAGGAGCTTGACGAAGTCAAAGCATATAGATATCAAGTTCCTAGTTGTTAATGAAAGAGTTCAAAGTGGACAGTTGTCTATAGAGCACATCAAAACAAACTCCATGGTTGCGGATCTGCTTACTAAGGGATTGCCACCCAAAGTGTTTCATGAGCACACTGCTCATATGGGTGTCATTTAAATTGAGGATATTTAGGTTTAGTGGGAGTTTGTAATTTTAGATGCTTTTATGATATAGACACATTTTCAGTTATTTCAGTTAATGGATATGTTGAGATTATTTTCTGCAGAAATGAAATTTCAATTTATTTACACTCTGTGTTTTTTTTTTTTTTTTGTGTTATGGTTTGATCTCACTAAGGTTTACTAAATTAGTTAAAAAAACTCTATTAGAAGGCTATCTCTTATTAATACTCTCTCTCTCAAACAACCACATAACAATGATAGCCAACTTACTCGAATTTACGACTCCCATGTCTCATGAACATTAATGAATGTTTCAAGTCTAGTATAAAATAATAAATTGGTGGAATTAAAAGTGAATAAAAAACACAATTATTAGAAAAAAAAGTAGAAATAGAAAAGACCATTAGAATAAATACAAAGACCAAGTCAAGTGAGAATAAATAAATAAAATAAAAAATGATAATTACATCCAACCACAATATGATTGTAATACCTAGGAAGTTTTAAAAGGTATAAATGATATTTGATTAAGGGTATAATTGGAATTATCAAAAGAATGAGGTTTTATGGTACATTATCACAATTTTAAGAAACTGAATCGACAGGAGGCAGTACCCTGGACCCTAGATGATTAAGGAAAATGTAATGGTATTGACGAGTAATACGAGTTATGATTTTAGGAATCAAAAGAAGTTGTATCGGGAATAGTTTTCGATACAACTGTCGACCAGGCTGAGAAAATTGAATCGACGTAGGGAACATCCGAAAAGTTAACAGAGTGTCTTGATGACTTAGATTTTGTATATGAAACAACCTTTGAGAGATTTTGGGTTGAAACGAATGGATTTAAGGTCAAATCGACCAGCTCGGCCTAAGTGTAATTTTCTAAATTTGCTCGAGGGAGGTCAAAATGATAGATTTTTGGAAATTTCGAGGATGAAATGATAATTACTAAACTTGTGGTCCATAATGGTGGTATTGGATAGATCAGGGACGCTTTGGAAAGGGTCAAAAGTAGATTTGAAGAAATTAGAGGGTCAAAGTGTAATAAATGGAAATCTGGCAGTGTGAACGTGCAAGGCAAAATTAGCCGCCGCAATCCACCACACGTGGAGGCCGTTTCTGGTGATGGGACGACCCAGGGAGACCTGGGGAAGGTCATCTACGGCCGATGGGTGCTTGGGGGCCAAGTTTTGGCTGGTGATTGGTCGAATGGTGGTCGGTTTTTGGATATAAAAGGGGGTTGAGAGTTTCAAATTTTTGGGCATCAAATCAGCCATGATTTTGGATGTTTTTGAGAGAGTGATTAAGGGGATTTTGATCCTTGCATCAAGGAGAAGTGTTTGGAAGCATTTGGAGGTGTTTTGGGTGCGATTGAAGGCCGTTTGAAGCTCGGTCGTAGACGAGTGGCGAACCGCCTTCGTCGACCTATAATTTCCCTTTTGGGGTGTTTTTCGGTGAGGTTTCGGCCGACAACTGGTGCCATTGTGATCGACTTTGAGAGGGCTTCAAGGGGGTACCCTCAGATCGATCATCAGAGACGTCGTCGATAGCCAAAAAATTGAGGAAGAAGGTGATGCGTGGCTGCATGTGCCACACTCCATGTTCAGCCACACGCTTAGCGCGTTAGAGCACGTGAATCAGGGGTAATCTTAGAATTTTATCTCTGTATTTTTCTTGATTTATTTTAGGATTTATCATGTTGAAAAATTTGAGAAAAAGTCTGAGTAGATAATTATTTTTGAATTATCAAGATAAAAATTGAGAAAAAAATAGAAAAAATTACAAAAAAATAGAGAAAAAATAGATTTTGATGCTCTTTAATTAAATATGGTGTTTAGGGAGTATCGTAGCTCAAGATTGAGTATAAATACAAGTGTTCGTGATTTGGCATGCAAATCAAGGTTGTGCACGAGGATCAAAGCAACCTAAAAACGTTCAAGGTGAGTGTTCTACCTAAAAGCTTGGTGTTTTCTCTATCCAAATGTGTTGAGATTTCATGCACAATGGTTTTGTGCATGCAAACGGTAACTTGTGACAGTTGGTTTTCATGAGGGATGTTCGTCCCTAAACGTTTGAACATGTGCATTGCATTTTATAAAATGTTGTTTATATGATGTATTGAATTGTGAAATATGGTATTGTCATGCGTTTTGTGTTGTTTATATGGAATGATAGCTTATAATGTTGTTTGGATAGTGTAGCCATAATTCTCCAAGGGCGTGATGGAATAATAGGGATATCTTGTGCTGGTATGCATGCTAGGATAGCTGCCTTGGTTTTTGTGCCAGGCTGTTTGGTCAGGGAAGTTGCACTAGGATAACTAGGTGGTTCATATTGTGTTGTTCATGTGGGATATGTTAGTCTAAAATGTTGTTTGGATAGTATAGCCATAATTCTCTAAGGGCGTGACGAAATAATAAGGGTATCTTGTGTTGGTAAGCATGCTGGGATAGCCGCCTTAGTTTTCGTGCCAGGTCGTTTGGTCAGGAAAGTTGCACTAGGATGACTAGGTGGTCTATGTGAAATTTTGATTTGGGATTGTGTGGTGGTTCTTGGATGCTTAGAGTGGGAACGTAATATCCGACGTAAATGTGGTGAGCTAGGTTCCTACATTGATGTGACCCTCTTGGGCCGAGAGTTGGTATCGATTGTTCCCAAGATGTTGGGGAGATGCGTTGACTTGCCCTTCTTAAGCTAGAACCGCGTCGTGTTGATGTGTCAGAATGGTGGCATGGCTTTTAGAGAGATTGCTCTTTCTCCGTGGTAGGGTTAAGCGTTGTGGGATTCTCTTGAGTTAGGGCTTACAGGGTTGTGTTGGTTTATTTCATGTCTTGCATACATTCATGAAAATGTGTTTTTGAACTCCCACTTAGATGATTCATCATCTAATATAGATTATGTCTCTGGAATATTCAAATGTTCTATGTGAAGGCAGCGGTGCGAAGGGAAAAGGGATTGCTGAGAAGTGATGACGATTAGTGGATAGCTTATAATATGTCGCTTTCAATTATGTTATTTATTTTGAGGACATCATGTAAGAGTTGGTTTGACTTTATGTTATAAATAAAGTGGTTTCAATTATGTTTATTGATGTTTCGATCTAGCTTCCACATTTGAGGTGATTTATTTGTCTTAGTTTATTAATGATTTTATGTTGATATACTGAGAAGGTGTAACGCGATCTTCAGGGAACGATTTTTGTGTTGAGTTTCAGTTGAAAAAAAAATATATCTTTCGAATCTTACATTACCTAACGCCCTGGGAAGACGGGGTGTTATATATAATGATCCATATGGATCTAAATTAAAGGTCAAAAACTCAAGCTAAAGAACTCAACTAAGGTACTCAAGAGATCAATCAGATGCCACTGCCTTACAGCCATTGATAACCCTAAAAGAAAAAACAAAAAATTATAGGATATCAATGAATAAGATAAAATTGAATCACTTTGTTGACTATCTAGAGACAACAGAATTTGCTATATTCCATAATTGCATATGGAATCTATAGTTTCCAATCGTCGTTTATATGTGTAAATTACTGAATCCTACCATCTAAAATTGTAAATTTAGAAAGAATTAATCATATGTATGTGTGAATTATTACTATTACTCTTGGTTAGTTAACCATGTGCAATTATGGCACTATAGTTGTTGATCACATTTTTTTTGTGTGTGTGTGTGTGTCTAGAATCAAATATAATGAAATTCCTTGAGTATTGAAGATGGATGGATAATAGGTTAATTGTTAATCAACATTTGACTAATGAATTTGTTGAGGGGGTTAGAGAGTTTATAGACTTCATATGTACTCAAGATCAATTTTAGAGGGTAGAAAAGTTGAGATGTCCTTGCAAGAAATGTAAATGTAAGAAATTTTAATTGGCCATGGTTGATGAGGTAAAGGAAGATTTATGTAGGAAAGGGTTTATGAAAAATTATTATTATTGGATTAATCATGGAGAATCGATGCTTCCCTTTCCGTTAGTAGTTTGGGAAAATACATACTATGGTCATGGTGGACAAAGAAAAGAATTCAATTCATATGAGCAGATGGTGATGGATGCTGCAGGACCTAGTATGGGTCAGCATATTGAGTATCAGGGCTTTAGGTATGAGCATAAGGTCACTGAAGATCTCAATCCAGATGCACAACTACTTTTTGAGATGTTGTCAGCTGCACAAGCTCTATTGTGGGATGAATGTGAAAATTATTCTAAATTATCTACGACAATTGAGAGCTTAAGTCTCAAGAGTGATTACAATATGGTTGAGGGTTGCTTCGATTGCATGGTCCAAATGATGGGTGATACGTTGCCTAGTGGTAATCGTATGCCCATTAATTTATACCATCAAAAAAAATCATGGAAAAATTAGGGTTATGGTCTATAAAGATTGATTATTGCCCTAATGGTTGCATGTTGTATTATAAAGATGATGAGTATGAGTGAAGTTGTAAATTTTGTGGGCATGGGCATTTTAAACGAACCACTAGAAAAGGTCAAAGCAAATATACAACCCTTAAGAAGATGTAGTATTTTCCACTTGTGTCCAACCTACAAGGACTTTATTCTTCACTAACTATAGCAAGTCACATGAGATAGCATTATGAGAACCCAAGAGAGCCCAATGTTTTATCGCATCTATTAGAAGGAGAGGTGTGGAAACATTTTGATGAAATCTATCATGATTTTATAGCCGACCCTTGAAATGTGAGATTAGTGTTATGTGCTATTGGATTTTCTCCTTTTGGGATATATGGGGATGCTCATTTTTGTTGGCTTATGATCATTACTCCTTACAGTCTTCCTTATAATGTGCATGAAAAGAGAAGTAATGTTCTTGACCATCATTATATATTCTAGGTTTATCCAATCCCAAAAGTATGATTAACGTGTATTTGCACTAATCGATGACTTAAAATTGTTATGGATTGAATGTGCTCTAACTTATGATGTATCTCTAAGACAAAACTTTATGATGAGGGCAGCTTTGATGTTGATTGTGAATGACTTTCTTGCTTATGGGATGTTGTCTAGTTGGATGATTTCTAGGAAACTTGCTTGCCCATATTGTATGGAGCAGTTAAAGGCTTTCACACTTAAACATAGCAGGAAAGTTTCATTTTTTGATTGTCATCGACAATTTTTACCCATGGACCATCCTTATAGACATAACAGTAGAGCATTTAAAAGAAATTATATTGAATTTACATTGTCTCCTCATCGATTGAATGGTGAAGAAATGTAGCAAAGGGCCCAAAATATTTGAGTCCCAAGGTGCACATCTATTTGGATATGGGATTGATCACAACTGGACAAAGAGAACTATATTTTGGGAGTTTCCATATTGGAAAACACATATGTTGCTATATAATGTTGATATGATGCACATTGAGATGAATATATTTATTGCCCCACTTGATACAGTTTTGGACATCAAGGGTAAGACAAATGACAAAGCAAATGCTAGATTGGACTTGGTCGAGTGTTGCAAACGAAAAGAATTACATCTTCAAGAAATAGGAGGTGGTAAGCTAATCAAACCTAAAATAAAGTATAGATAGAGTAAGTAACAAAGATTGGCCATTTGTGAATGGATTAATGATAGGGCTTAATTCTTTACATATTTTTATCTTAACTTTGTGTTAATTTTTCTATATAAATGTGTATTTATATGAATTTTATATTATTTTAATCTCTTTTGTAGGAACTCGGCAAAGAAAATTAATTTGAAGATTTGGGCCTAAAAAGAAAAAAATATATATTATAAAGTTAATTTTAAAATTAATATTATAATATAAAATAAAAAATAAAAAAATATTTTATATAATTAAGATAACATTATAATTAAAGTTATTATAATTAATAGTATATTAAATATTATATATTATATTATATATTAAATTGTAATATTTATATATATGTATTATATTATATATATTATTATAAAAAGATAAATAATATATTTATATATATAATAAATGGTGGCGTGAATTGAGGGACTCAAGACTTGGGCTAGGGGTGCACGTATATATTATTATTAAATAGAAAATAAAAGGGATGGAATTCGAAGGCTAGGGCATTGCCCAGCGCCTCATATATATATTTATATAATAATAGAAAATGGGAGATTGGAGGCTGGTGGAAATTAAGGAACAGACGAACGGCCGCAGACACAAAAGAAAGGAATTAAGGGGGCTTGCGTGATGGACAGTGAAGCAATTGGAGATGAGGAGAAGCAACGGATTCAATGGAAGTTTGGAAGCAGCCTCACGCATAGCGCAGCTGCACCCAGATCTGTTTCAGATCTGGGCAGGGAACTTTTTATTCCTTTCAATTTCAGTGCTTGTTTTTATTTTAATAATATCTAGTTAATTTATTTTAACTAGGGTTTGGATAGATTTTAATTTTGGGATTATGTGATTATTTGTTTGGTTCAATTTAAAACTCGATTATTATTTGCGTGAGGAATTTATATTGTTGTGTTCAATGCTTTAAAAGATTGGCCACATTTTAATGATTCAATGATTTATACATGATTGACTAAATGATTGTTATAAATTAGATCCATAGGCAATATAAATCACATGCTTGACTATGAGATCGAAAGATGATTAACTCATGTGTGGGAATCGAGGAAGTTTAGTGAGTCAAATCCCCTTCCGAGATTAGAGGTTTCCAAAAAACTTAATGTTTATTTATTTCGTTGATATCTGCTCAGAAATCTGACAGTGAAATTGAAGTAATAAATAATTAATATGACTTAAGAAAGCTTATTAATTAATTGAGAGAAATCCACTATCACATGTAAATAATTATAAAATACTGTAAATGGATTTGTGATTTTGAATCGACTTGAATAGATAATTACATGACTCAGATTAAATGAAATCTAAATCTTAGTGCATTTATTAATTAATTTTTCTCACAAAGAATTTAGTTTTTTATTTATTTTTATTTTTATTCATCCGATTAATTAATTAGTTCAATTTAGGTTAAATTAAAATTATTTTGGTATTGTGATCTAGTCCTTGTGGGATCGACATCTTTTCATCACTATATGCAAATTTGACTAGGATACACTTGACCGAATTAATTGTGCATAAATCACACATCAATTAAACAACTTAATTTACCAAATGGATATGTTTCTAATTTAGCTAGGTGTGTTGACATGAGGAAAGCAAAGTTGCATGTTATGAAAAGTTATAATTGACATATATTATAACAAAGATTGGCCATTTGTGAATGGATTAAACAACTTAATTTACCTGATGGATATGTTTCTAATTTAGCTAGGTGTGTCAATATGAGGAAAGCAAAGTTGCATGTTGTGAAAAGTTATAATTGACATATATTCATGCAATGGTTGCTCTCGGTAGCATTTAAAGAGTTGCCAAAGCCCATCTAGAATACACTTTTTGAGTTAAGTTAATTTTTCAAAAAATTGTAACAAAATCGCTAAGAGAGGAGCAACTTTCTATTATGAAAACAAACATTCCTCTCATTTTGTGTAAAATGGAGCAAATATTCCCCTCTTAGCTTCCTTGCCTTAATGGAGCACATTCCCATTCACATATTGTAAGAAGTAAGGGTTAGTGGGCTAGTTCATTATTGATGGATGTATCAATTTGAAACATTTGTATTGAATGTATCTATCATTTCAATTATAGCCTATCATTTGGTTTCAATTATTACATTTAATTTTATTATATAGGTTCTTGTATACTCTAAAAAATAAGGTCAAGAACAAGGCTTGAGTGGAAGATTCTATTTATGAAGCCTATCTAGTTAAGGAGACATCTACCTTTGCATCCTATTATTATCCATCAGACATTCCATACAAGAGAATAAGAGTGCCACATAATAATGATGGAGGTAAAGGTACGTAGTTCGTTTAATCCACCTGTGTTAATTTTTAATCATCTAGGTCGTCTATATGGGAAATGCATCAAACTTTAACCAGATAAAAAGGAATTGAAAATTGCAAAACTAAATGTTTTTTTTAAATTGTCCTAAGGTTTATCCATTTCTTGAGTAAGTTATTTTTGAAGCTGTTATTTCACTAGTGATTTACATATATATATGTATATATATCATCTAAAAAAAATGAGTGATAATATATTTTTCGTTGCAGTATGTACACAAATATGTTGAGTGAACTTATGCCTAACAGTTTTGATGCACAACTTAACAATGAGATTGCGACAAACTTCATCTCTTGGTTTAAAGAATATGTAAGTTGCACTATTCTCATATGTTTCTATTTCTCCATGTTTCAATAGGTAGATGTATTTAACAAGTATTTTATGATAGTAGATTATCAATCTAGAACATAGGATTGAAGACCCTTTTCTGAGAAGTTTGGCATGGGGGTCTTTAAATATGGTTGAGACATGACTTATGTACTTTTCATACAAACGATTAGAGTGAAGGCAAATCTACTTCTAATTATGGTGTGTGTTCGAGGTTTCAACTATGGGCAATCAGATAATGATTTTTATGAAATATTACATGATGTTGTAGAATTGAAGTATGCGAGATGTCTTATAAAGAAATTAGTTCTATTCAAATGTGAATGATTTAATCCAACTCCTAATCAAAGGACAAAGATTGATAAAAAATATGGAATTGCTAAAATTAAATCAAATAGGTGATATAGGTCTTATGATCCATTTATAGTTGCAGAACAAACAAAAAAAGTTTATTACATGCCATATCTTGAAGGCCATCAAGGGTGGTTATGTGTTATTAAGACAAAAGCACGAAATATAATTAATGCTCCAAATGTATCAAATGATGAAACAAATCAACCATACTAGGATAATAAGTCACCCCAGTTATAGTTAACTATCTTAAACGAGGTTTGTAAACCAAATTGTAGATAGAGATAGTGATGCAAGGGAAGTGGATAACACACATTTAAATTTCACTTAAGCAGACTTAGAAGAATTAGAGGAGAACTTACCCACTTTGTCCAATGCTGATGAAGAAGAATTTATTGATGCAAGGTCTAGTTAGGTTATATGGTGTATTATGATTTTATTATTTGTATAACACGAATTTTAGTTTTATTTGGCATATTATGTGCATGTTTTTATTCTATATAGATGACAAATGATCAAGCTATAGGTCAAGGTAGGGGTTGAGGAAAAGGTCGAAGTCAACAAAGCCCACACATTGCTACAACCCTTGATACTTCATCACCCTCCCTTTTTCTTAATATTCCTTCCACACAAGCATCTTGGGCTCTGACCCAATCTCCTATGACTCCGTTGACTTCTATGACTACGTAGTCATCTCATCCACCTGGGTAGGTAGATCCTATTGATGGGCGTATATGGATACGACATATCACTATTAAATTGAATTTTTACAATTAAAACCCTACCTAGTTTTTATTTAATATATATATTGGTCATAACATTATTTTTTTATAATTATAGGTTTGAGCCAACTAAGGGACCATTGGCCTATATCTTCAGCATGTTGAAGTCCAAGTTTGAGGGTACTTGGCGATCATGAAGCAAGGGATGTTGCTATCAAAGATATGTGGTTTGAAGAGTTTATGATTAACGTGTATTAGTAATTGAATAATAATATTTTTTTATATAAAATTTTAACTCTTCATGATTGTTTAAACTACTCTCACATGCGTGTAGAAATATACAACTGGTCACCACATGATGAGCATGAAGTGAGAAAATACTTCAACAGAAAAGGCTCCAAGTCATTGAAGAGTGTGATGGAAAAAAAAAGAGTAAGGGATGGACATGATATAGGAGAATGGATTCTTGATAATATCCAAAGGATTCTAGAGGAAAAATGACAAGACCTAGATTGGGTGGAAAAGAGTTTAAAGAATGTCCAAAATGGATGCTTCGGAGAAAATTTCTCACTACACACTGGTGGTAGCATATCAACAACCGAGCATAGGAAAAAATTGGTAAGTTCTTTTTACATATCGGTAATAAGTAAATTATTATATTAAGTTCAATTACATCTCATGAAAAATTTTTATATTTAACTCAATTGAAATAATGTGCATCTTTTGTAGAGAAATGAGTTGAATAGGAAACCAACTAGTTTTGAACTTTTTACACAGATAAATCACTACAAAGGCAAAGACGGATGGGTCTCTTCAAAAGCTACATAAGTTGCTATAAGTATAATTTTCTAACTAAATTTAATATTTTTATTGTCATTGTAATGTGAAATTTAATTTTGTTAGTCACATAATTTATTTGCATATAAATTTCTTGTTTTAAAATGAGTTTAATAGGCCACGAAGTGAGATAGATTCATCGAAAGCATTTTTAGAGGGGAGTTATTCAGCTTAGTTGATAGGTACTGCTGGCAATGACAAATTTTTGGATGTGGTTGGAGGATAAAGTAAGAAGGGATGCATATTTTGCCCAAGGACAATATTTCTAGAGTATTGTTCAACACTTTCATCTAGTATAGCAGTTACTTCGAATCTCTCATAGACGCTATGCGCTAGACGGTCTCTAACTTGTTGATAAAGTGCAACCACAATAAGAGATGATACGCGTCCAACAAAAAAGGATACAATCCTAGCAAAAGATAATACAATCCCTCTTCCACCCCTCTAGTGGTTTCAAGTTAGCCAACTGCTCCATTTGACCCAAGTAATTCAGCACTTCATGACCCAACAGACAACATATATGATGATGAGTTTGATAATGACTATTGATTATTAATATTTGTTATGTAATTTGAATACTTGTGATAATATTTTATTTAATTGATAATTTTATACTTTTGCGGTAATTTGTGTAATTATTGATGTGTTTGGAGTTTAGTACTGTGGATACTTTATTTAAGTTGTTAAGAGGTTTTGAATTGGATATTTTTCGATTATTTTTTGTCCTTTTTGACAAATCTAGGAATCAAAGATGTAAATGGAACTCGTTTCTAAAATCCAATAGCAGTTTAGAGACGGAAAATTTCTGTCTCTACAATTTTAGGGATGAAAATATTTTTCTCTAAGTTAAGCAAAATTTTGCCCCTAGCTAGATATAGTGACAATTTATTTCTGTAACTAAATTTAGCGACATAATTTTTTCCATTGCAAATAATTTTATTAGTGACAGAAAACTACCATCGCTAAATTTTTATTAGCGATGGAATAATTTTCTATCACTAAAACTTTTTTCCCCTCTCTAAAATCAAAATGCAACTGATTCTGTAACCGTTTTAGTGATAGAATTTTTGGCTTTAGCAACAGATTATATTCTGTCTTTAATTAGGGACTAACCTAAAAATCCATCTCTAAAAATTTAGTGATGCTTGCGTAAGCGATGGATTAAATTCTGTCGCTAAGTAATTAGCGACATAATTTTAGAATTTTAGCGATGTATTTTTTCCATTGCTAAAAGCCAATTTTTTTGCATTGTCATTTGATAATCAATGTAACTTTATATTGTGGGTTTGGGCTACGTTCTTCATGTTTTACCCTGAACACTCACTTGTATTTTTAAAGCTCTCTTGCCTTTAGTAACTTCACCAACTCAAATGTTTTGTTTTCATGCAAAGACTTTAACTCGTCTTTCATGACATCAATCTATTTCTCTTTATTTTCATCTTTCATAACTTCTTCAAGACTTTTTGATTTTTTCCTATTAGTCAATAGCGTGAATTGGTTACAAGGATATCTAGTAAAAAGTTGTCTATTTCTAGTAGATCTCCTAGACATAACAAGAGGTGAATTAGTTAGTACTATTGATTGATCATGGTCATTGTCATATGGCTCAAATCTTAATAGGGGCATCAAAATCATTTTTTCCAATTTGATTTTTTGGTCTAGGCCAAAATTTGCACTCCCCTAGTTTGTGATGTTATTGCTGATGATTATTGATGATGTTATTTTTTCTTCTTTCTTCACAATGCCCAACATTATCAATTCTGTTGCCGTCCACCATTGCTAGCATCTTCAATCTTTTTCTTCTACACCATTCACCACTTCCACAACCCATCATTGTTTCATTGAGCTATACAAATTAAGGTTTTGGCCAGGATGATGGATCTTATATTCTATTTTTATCTCCATCACTACCATGTTTCATCAATATCATTGTCACCACGGTCCTTGCATCCTTCTATTATTCTTTTTCTCTATTTTCGATTTTCAAACTCTCTCCCCTTTTAATTGTCACTACCATCTATCCTCCTTGGTAGTCGCTGCTAGATCAAAGACCAAAACTCCAACTAGGGCTTAGGTTGTGGAATTGCCTGTTGTTCTTGCCACCATTACTCAAATCTATTTAACGTCCTTACCATATATGCTCTATCGCCATCATTACACAAAAAGTTATCCTTTACTTATCGTCTTTACCTATTTTTTCTTCTTCTTCTTCTTCCTCTCTCTCTCTCTCTCTCTCTCTGTTCTTTTCCAATCATCAATGGTTCATCAACAATCACTACAACAGGTTTGAGTTTTTCTGGCGGTTAAAAAATTGCCTGAAAAAGTAAAAAAACCGCCGGTAAAATTTTTATCGGCGATAATTATTATGCCGGAAATACCTCCGTCGGAAAAAAAAATTTACCGATGATTTTGTTGAACTGCCAATAAAAATAATAATTCCCGGCAGTTTTAGAAATCCGCCGGCAAAGTTTTAACTTTGCCGGCGGTTTAAAAACCGTCGATAATGATATTTTACCGGCAGTTTAAAACCGCCGGTAAAGTTAAAACTTTGCCGGCGGTTTAAAACCGCCGGCAAAGGATGAAACTTTGCCGGCAGTTTTTAAACCACCGGCAAAGGTGAACCGCCACGAAAAATCCAAAATCACCGGCAATACTAAAAATTTTTTTGACAGCCTATACACTGTATAACATTAATAAAATGCAATCAAAACCTGTATAACAAAAAACTACCAACAATTTTAAAAGATTCACCCACTACACACAATAAGTATAACAATTGTATATAATAAATCTATTTAAATACCATTACAATTTTAAAAGATCGATTTTATCTCGTCTCATTACATAATACCATTTTTACACATACAAATCAACCCTAAACTAAAACATGTCCAAGTGACCTCAGATAACTATTTATTACACCACCATGCTGCTCCAACCAAAATTGCATATCATATTTTTTCGATCTGCATTGAAAAACAATAGATTTATAAGTATGGACATTA
Source organism: Diospyros lotus (assembly GCF_014633365.1). Taxonomy (NCBI): domain Eukaryota; kingdom Viridiplantae; phylum Streptophyta; class Magnoliopsida; order Ericales; family Ebenaceae; genus Diospyros; species Diospyros lotus. Next base: position 10,193,321 of record NC_068346.1, on the reverse strand, counting down.
ACTATGAAATTGCATAAAACATGATCAAAATTGCATAACAACTATATATAAAAACACTTACATCTGAGACCCTCCATGGTATCGTAGTTTTACTGTTATTAGTATCCCTCAAGACACGCATCCCAGAAAATTATTGAGGCAATGGATATAAAGGCTTAAGCACTTTCTGAATACTAATTTCAACAAATTCATTACCTAGCTCTACTCCCCCTACAGACTTGGTCGGATCAATGGACACAATAATTGCCTCAGCAACAATGTGGCGAGGTATTCGTCTATTCATTAAGTGAACAAATTCACTAATCTGGTCATACAAAATACTAAGAATTACTTAGTATATAATATCATAAGTATCCATGAGAACAAAGCAAGGTTCAGTTTTGATTTTTCCAACTGAAAACAAAAACTAAACACAAAATTTGAAAACTTAAACTAAAAATGAATACGTGAAAATTAAGAACAAAATCAAATAGGCACTTGATCTCCAAGGACCATTCAGAATCACTGCCTATTAGTTCATTGAATAAGAAACCAAATGCTTTCTATCCTGTAATTTTAAATAGGGATGATGCTAATTTTTAATTTTTGTGCTCCCCATTCGTTGTTTACTCATGTGCCCTGGTGGGACAGAAATCTTGAATCCCAACACCATCTCTAATGGGCTGAACCCACTCTATCCCCTATCAATAATGAACAATATAATTTATAATACAGTTTTGTGTAATACAGAAATAAACACAATAATAATGGGATAAACATTGCATATTATACAAAATTTGTAAAACAGTAACGGCAAAGTCATGTTGTTATTGCTGTTTCAAAAAGAACATAAATTTCAAACTTACAATGGGCTGTTGGCAATAGTATATTGATATAAACTTCAATTTCACAACTATAAATCATTCTGTTAATTAAACTGTTTCTTCCATGTGAATGGTAAATTATTTTAGTTTTAAATTTGAACAAAAGATATATAAACATCATCAGTACCACAAGCTTGAAACAAATTAAAGGAGATGAGGTGAGCTGTTTATTACTAGGAGAGGAATGGAACATGTAGAAAGTACACAGCACGTTTTCCATTGTTATAAAGTTTCCAATAACTGGACTGAGCAAATATTTTTTTAAATTTGGCAACTAGTTCTGCTAACAAGTTTACTTGGGTTCAAACATTTCAACATTCAACCTTGTTTTAAGCAAAAACAATCCACTTAAATAGCTGAACTGGAGCATGTGAAGTTCCCTCTTATGGTTTTGACAACTCCCATATGCAATTATTTGGTGACTGTAAAAGTTTAAGCGTGTGAATATGAAATTTTGTATTAAAGAAGGAAATATACATTAGCAGCTAAGATAAACTCAATGCTCTTGTAACTAACAGCGAGGAACTGAAAACATAAAAAATATATGGCATACATTTCCCAAGCTATCTTGTGTTGAAACTGAACCACATTATCTCTATTTGAACTCTTCTTTTCACCAAAATGCACTTGAACTGAGTGAACAATTGGATGGACCACCAGATGCGATGCTTTTTACTGAAAAAACATGGCAGCTCGGTGGTCAAATTCAAATTTGCTCTCCTAGTATATTCATGGGTACATTTAAAATATGTACGAGGAACAACATATTTATATGGAGGGAATTCTTATTTTATCCACTTACAGAGGAGGCGTACAACACCTAAATTAGATGCCAATTGCTAGGAGGAATAAAAAATGTAACTAATATGCAATATGCTCTTTTGAGACACTGTTGCACTGGATATGAATGATGTGGTGTCTATTTGAGCTATACTAGCTGTAGTTGAACTATTGAAATCTTTAATGAACCACCAGGGTTAATGGCAAGTGCTCATTACCAAAGTGTTGTAGCTTGAGTTCAAGTTATGGAAATTAGACTCTCCACAAAGAAATTACATAAAGTTATCTATCTAACGTTTGGTCCTTAGATAGTTGGCATTCTAATATATGCTTGTTTCTTTATCTTTTTCATTTCAAGGTCTTGAGATGATCGCCCTTGGAACCTCTATTTCTCTCCTTTCTTCTTCTTAGTAATTATTTTCTCGGTCCAATGATGCCCTGTTTACAAATCCTACAAAAAGAAAAAAGAAGAGGATTTATGATGCAATTACGCAAAATTGCATCAACAAATTATTTCGTTCGGCTTTCTCGTGCAGGTTCCTATTGTTGGAGGTATCTTACTCTTCTCTCAACAAACTCACCCACTCCAATCACGTTGTGTGTGATTGTAGTATAAAACTGAAGAAGACTTAAAAGAGATGTGTATTTCGGTGATTGAAAAGAAACTGAGATACAAAGCCTATTTATAGGCAAGATTCAAGAAACAAACATAATGACACTATTTAAAAGATTATTAATATCACACCATTAAAACACTATTAAAATTAAGAAACGTTTTAGCCTATTATGCTTCTGACGTTTGCTCTTTCATCTTTTGTCTTTTGATCCTTCGTTTGCCACAAGTTTATTCAACATTTCCCCCCCTTAAACTTGTACTGTTCAGCATCCCTAGCTTGTTTCGAAGATATTGGAAAACTTTAGACTTGAGTGGCTTAGTGAATATATCTGCAATTTGTTCCCCTGTCTTGACATAAATCAGCTCTATCTCCTTGCTCTTGATTTGTTCTCGGATGAAATGAAATCGAGTATCTATATGCTTTGATCTCTCATGATGAACTGGATTTTTGGCTAAAGCAATAGCTGACTTATTATCAACATAAACTTTGGTCGGACTATTCTATTCCAATTGCAACTCTCGAAGCAATCTTCTTAACCATACTGCATGACATGCACATGAGGCGGCTGCGACGTACTCAGCTTCACATGTCGATAAAGCAACTATAGACTGTTTTTTCGAAGACCATGTGAAAGCAGTACCCCCGAAGTGGAACACATAACCTGTAGTGCTTCTCCGATCATCTAGGCTACCAGCCCAATCACTATCACTGTACCCAACAAGCTCCAGGTTCTCTGATGAATAAAACAGGCCATAATCAATTGTACCTCTGATGTAGCGTAGAATCCTCCTAGCCGCCATCAAATGAGAACTCCTTGGTGTTTCCATGTATCGACTCACCAAGCCTACACCAAATACAATGTCAGGTCTTGTGCATGTTAGATACCTCAAACTTCCAATCAGACTCTTGTAATAGGTAGGGTTCACCTCCTTGCCTTCTCCTTCCTTTGTCAATCTAGTACCACAGTCAACAGGAATATCAATCGGGTGATAGTCTTCCATCGAAAACTTCTTCAAAATCTCTTGGGCATATTTGGCTTGTGAGATATATATCCCATCTCTACCTTGCTTAACTTCTATTTCCAAGAAATAAGCCATAAGTCCCAAGTCAGTCATTTCAAACTCTTTCTCCATTGACATCTTGAATTCTTCAATCATCGAGGAGTTACTACCAGTAAAAATCAAGTCATCAACATAAAGGCAAACAAAAACCATATCACCTTGAGAGTTCCTTTTCACGTATAGAGCATGCTCATATGGACATCGTACAAAACCAGTCTGACTGAAGTAGGTATCAATTCTAGCATTCCAGGCCCGTGGCGCTTGTTTCAACCCATATAACGCTTTCTTTAATCGACACACTTTATCCTCTTGCCCTTTTTGACTGAACCCGGGAGGCTGCTTTATGTAGACTTCTTCCTTCAAATACCCATTCAGAAATGCTGATTTTACGTCCATCTGAAATATCCTCCACTTTCTCTGGGCTGCTATAGAAATTATCAGTCTAACAGTATCAAGGCGGGTGACAGGAGCAAATACCTCATCATAGTCTACTCCATACTTTTGTTTGTAGCCTTTGACCACCAATCTTGCCTTGTGTTTTTCTACCTGTCCTTGTGCATTCCGCTTGGTTTTATATACCCATTTGACATCAATGGCTTTATGTCCCTCGGGTAATGTTGCAAGCTCCCATGTTTTATTCTGATAGATCGACTGCATCTCTTCCTCCATGGATTTCCTCCATGTTTCCTCTTGGTATGCTTCCTCAAAAGTTAAGGGGTCGTAGCCTGCAAATAAGCAAAACATCCCAAACTCATCTTCTGCCTCAATCCTTGGAGTGGTGTTGTAGATGTCTTGAATACTCCTTGTCTTTTGTGCCACTGGACTGCTTGATTCACCAACTTCCATATGACCATGGACTTGGGTTGGTGCTTCTTCTTCGGACTCCTCTATTATGATTTGTTTATGCTTTTCATTCTTCCAATCCCATGTTTGTTGTTCATCAAACTCAACATCTCGGGACCATATAACCCTTTTGGTGATAGGGTTATACAACTTATAACCACTTGCATTGTCTCCATAGCCCAAGAAGATGCACTTTTGGCTCTTATCTTCTAACTTTTTTCTTTTTTCTTCGGGTGCCTTGGCATATGCAATGCTGCCAAAAACTTTGAGATGATCAACCTTAGGCTTCTTTGAATTCCATGCTTCCTCCGGTGTAATATCTCCAATTCTTTTTGTCGGAAACCTATTCAATAGGTACACAGCACAAGCAGCTGCTTCTCCCCAAAACTCCTTTGGGACTTCACGTTCCTTTAGCATACACCTAACCATGTTGAGAATGGTCCTGTTTTTCCTTTCTGAGACGCCGTTTTGTTGGGGGGTATATGGCATAGTGTATTGGTGAACTATGCCATGCTCTTTGCAAAAAGCGTCAAATTCTTGAGAGGTGTATTCTCCTCCGTTGTCTGTCCTTAAACACTTTAGATAGCAACCACTGTGCTTCTCCACCAAGCTCTTGAACTCTTTAAATTTGCTAAATACTTCACTTTTTCCCTTTAACAAATAAATCCATGTTTTTCCACTAAAATCATCAGTAAAAGTAAGCATGTACCTGCTACCTCCGATGGTAATAGGGGTGACTGGTCCACAGACATCTGAGTGCACTAGCTCCAGGTGTTGCGATGTCCTTTTTGAATTCCAACTCTTGAAAGGCTTTCTTTGTTGCTTGCCCATGATACAGTTCTCACAGAGCTTACTGGGGTGATTCACCTTAGGCAAACCATATACCATGTTTTTCTCTCCCAATACTCTTAATGCTTCAAAATTCAAATGTCCATACCTTTTGTGCCATAAGGCAGCTTGATAATCTAGGATAGTCTTGAGGCACTTCGACTGACTCACGTTCAAATGGAGTGGGAACATACGGTTTCTTGCCATCTTTACAGCCGCGACCAAGACACAATTCTTATCACACATGGAAAGTGTATCGCCTTTCATTTGGATGTCATAGCCTCGTTCCAGTAATTGCCCCAAGCTCAAAATGTTGTTTTTCATCTCTGGTACATAGTACACATCACCAATATAGCTTTGACCACCTGTCTTCAACCGGAGTAGGATTTTGCCTTTCCCCTTGACTGGCCTTTGTAACAAATCACCAAACGTGATAGTGCCACTAAATTCTTCATCGAGCTCCGCAAAGAACTCATTTCTACCACACATGTGGTTGGATGCTCCCGTGTCCAAATACCATGTACTTGAACTCCCGGTGTCCACACCATTATAAGCCATTAGTAGGACCCCATCATCTTGTTTTTCTTCATTGTCAGCATAATTGACTTTCTCCTCATTTTTCTTATGGTAACACTGAGAGGCATAATGACCAAACTTATTACAGTTATAGCATTGAATGCTAGATTTATCATACCTCCAGTTTGACTGGCGTCCACGACCTCGTCCTCGGCCACGATTGCGACCACATCCTCTTTGACTGGTTGTGCTTTCACCATCACCACCATTGTCATCTTCCTTAGGATGGAATCTACCACCTCTACCTCTTTGGCCATAACTTCTTCCTTTTCCTCGTTGATAGTTTCCTCGACTTGACTCACCACGTTTCCCTTGAAGTGATAACTTGGTTTGCAATGCTTGTTCAAGGGGTTTTTCATCTCCCTTGAGTCTCTCCTCGTATGCTTGAAGTGAGCCCATCAATTGTTCCACATTCATCTCCTCCATATTTTTTGATTCTTCAATGACGATCGTCACAAAACTAAATGACGATCTTCTCTCCTCGATTCTTCAATGACGATCTTCAAGCCTCCTTGGATGTAGTGGCTGAGGAAATTAGCTCAAACATGCTTTCATCAACTCCCTGATAGATTGTATAAAGTGCTTTTTTGTCTTTTTTCCTTTGCTCCTTCAATTCTTTCTTAGTCCCAGCATTTAGTGCGGCTTCATCTGTCTCGTTCTTTGGCTCATCATAGCCATCTTCAACAATCTCCCATATGTCGAGTGAGCCCAAAAGAACTTTCATTTGTATACACCAAATATCATAGTTTTGTTTTGTGAGCTTTGGAGGAAGAATCGAATTTGTAGCCATTTTGTAAGTTTCAAAATAACTTTCAAGTCTTTTAACTTTCAAGCAAAGTTTACGTGAGCTACTAAATTAAAACCCACCAATTAAAACAGTGAGCCACCAACCACCAAAAATCAATGTAAAGCTCACCAATTTTGACTTTTCTTTGTTGGAAATCCAAAGCTGCAAAGCCACGTGACTTACTCCACCAAATTATATTTTCTTTTGTCTTTTCTCTTCAGTTCCAATACTCCTTCACCACGTGCAATCTGCAAATGCTGGGCTCTTTATGTTTTGCTGGTTCGTCTTTTCCTTGGTGCACAGCTTCCTTCTCCAGACGATTTTTCCAAACAACCTTTTGTAAACAAACTTGGATGATGGCGATAGTCTGGAGATGCCGCCTCCTTCGCAACTCTGATTCCTCAGGCTCTGATACCACTATGTTGGAGGTATCTTACTCTTCTCTCAACAAACTCACCCACTCCAATCACGTTGTGTGTGATTGTAGTATAAAACTGAAGAAGACTTAAAAGAGATGTGTATTTCGGTGATTGAAAAGAAACTGAGATACAAAGCCTATTTATAGGCAAGATTCAAGAAACAAACATAATGACACTATTTAAAAGATTATTAATATCACACCATTAAAACACTATTAAAATTAAGAAACGTTTTAGCCTATTATGCTTTTGACATTTGCTCTTTCATCTTCTGTCTTTTGATCCTTCGTTTGCCACAAGTTTATTCAACACCTATGTGACTCATGAGACGAATCACTTTGTGTACTTCTATTTGGATTCGAAAGCTATATTATTGTTCAAATCTGGTTGATCATGGGAAAAATGCTTACAGAAAGATGGTCATGTTGTGGTTACAATCCAGCTTAATTTGTGACCAAATCAACAAATTCTCAATTTCGATCCAACCGAGTAAATTCCCAAAATTGTGTCTGTTATTAGTTATATCAGATTTAATGTTGAATCCATTTTAACACTTCAATTGCATTTGCTTAATTTATTATATACACGGATGGTTAATTCAATTTCCAACCAACCAAACAACACAAAAACAACAATGTTGATCAATAATTATGATCTAATAGAATGAATTATCATCTAAATCTCAACCGATAAACAGAGGATCTGGAATAACACGCAAGATTCATACGTATAGACAGATGAATAAACGATAGAGATACATTATACACAAGCTGGGGACAAACCTGATCAAGGAAGAACAACTATCGCGGAGCAATCGAACTGTAATTTACCCCAATTCCAATCAACACTTCTCTGGTTGCATGTGCGACTGATCAGTGAGCGAGGGAGGGCGAGGCCGAGGGTGAGAGTGAGTGAGGGAGGGCGAGGTCGAGGGCGAGAGCGAGGGAGGGCGAGGCCGAGTGAGAGTGAGCGAGGGAGGGCGAGGCAAGGTGAGGCGAGCGATCGAGGGAGGCAGCGAGGCGCGAGCTAGAGAATGTTAGGGTTTGCAGGGGGGATTTTGGAAGAGATCGAATTGGGCCTGGTGCGCGCAGAGGGAGAATTGGGCTGGGTGCGCGGGGGGGCTTATATAATCCTATCCCCGGCGGTTTTAAAACCACTGAGAACTACCGGGGATGGGTAAACACAACTGGCGGTTTGATAAAACCGCCGGTTATGCTTCAAAATCACCGGCGGTTTTTAAAAAACCGCCGGAGATGTGTATCCCATTACCGACGGTTTTAAAACCACCAGTCATTTTGACCCATCACCGGCGGTTCAAAAAACCGCCGGTAATTATGGTGTTTTCCCGACGGTTATTAAAACTGCCGGGAAAATTTCGCCGCCAATGACCCTTTTTCCTGTAGTGAATGGTTCCAACTGACGTAGCTTGTCACCAATAAACTATCAACGACCAAAACCAACACATTGACAATGGATTTCTTTTTTTTGTTGTTGTTGTTGCTTTGTTTTTTGATTTTTCTTATTAAATTTAGGTAAATTTGATTTAATTACAATTTAATCAACAATGTTATTGACATAAGTCATTAGTGGCTCATCAATGAGGGGTTCTGACTTATGCAGCTCATTGTCGATAAACTATCAATGACCAAACCAGCCCATCGACAATGGATTTCTTTTTTTTTCTATTTTTTTTTGTTGTTGCTTTGTTTTTTTTATTTTTGATTTTTTTTATTAAATTAGGTTAATTTGGATTTAATTAATGATTTTATTGACAAAAAGGAGATGTCTATGAGCAAAAATTGTAAACTATGGGGACTAGTTGAGTTATTTTTAAATCACAAGAGATGTCTATGCAAATAATTCAAATCAAATGGGATTTAAGGGCAATTTAATCTTCTTTTTTTTTTTTTTTTGGTCCAAATCCCTTTCATTGAAAAAAAGTTTAAGTTCATTACACTCAATTCTAAATAAACTGAATTTATTAAATACCTATCTAAATACGTAAAAATTGTCATTCCAAATCAACTCTATAGTCCAAAACAAAAAACTACCACCTTCGACTATACAGCAACTGAAATGGTAAATTCTTTGATGGGACCCGTAATTTTAAGAATAAGTTGTGTTTGGTTGATATGATGATGATGATGATGTGAAGCGTGGATAGGCTAAACCGAGTTGTTAATTAATGGCTTGTCTATTGGAGAGTCCGTAAATGGGTTTATTGATGCGTTCGTCTATATATATTGTGGTTATAAGACAAAGAAGATAAATAATAATAATTAATCATTAATATTCGAAGTTAGTTTTAAAATTCAAAAGTCTTAAAATAGTTGTTTTTGAAATTATTTATAATGATTTTAATTCTTTCTAGCTATTCTTTTGACTATAATGCGCACCTTAGAAGAATTATATACACAAGAAAAGCTACTATGATCAAAGAAAAAAGTCAATTAAGATAATACTGACTATTCTATTATAGTATAATTAGAAAAAAAAATAATTTAACAAATATCCTTAGTTCTCGTTACCATGAGCCTTCCTTTATTAATTTCTAAATTATTATTTTGGTATAGAGTTTTAATTTACACTACATTATGTCTATTTAAATTTTTAATATACTGTATATTATGTAATTATTATAAAACAGTATTATGGTCTCATTTTAATTCAATGAATGTATAATATATGAAGCAGAGAACGTTATTTAGACACAATGCAATGACATGTGTGGTGACATTCTTTGTAAATATTTTATATTGCGTGTTATATTAATATAAATTTCTAAAACATTAATTTAAAACATCATCTTAAATATCAAACTTATGTATCTAAATTAGGTTTCAATGAAGTACAGCAGTAAATGTAGAAATTGCCAGTAGGAATGGCAATTGGTTTGACCAGGAAAGGGTTGACTTCCATTGCAATCTGAAACTACGAAGTCTTAATGCATTGGGTCAGATGTCGCAACATAAGAAAACGATAACGAGAAAAGTAAAAAGATCCTTTTTGTCAACCCTATTAAATAGCACAATGCAGATTTCCTGTCCTTTGTTGCATTCAGGGAAAGAAAGGTTAGCTATATTTTCATATTAAATAATTTAAAAGTAACGTTTATGTGAAATTATTTTTTTATTTTCATATAAATACATACACCACATATCTTATTCACTCACTGAGAGATAAAATTTGATTAGTAACAATTTATAGTTATAAAATCTCATTATCTTAGCATCCTAATGATATATTTCGTCTAAAATTCATATAAATAGGATTTTTGAATCATTATTTTTATAGAATTTTCCTATTTGTTAACAGGCAATTAATAAAGAACTTCAATTCAATATAAATGTAGCTACTAAGACAGCTTGAGCTTCGTGGACTTCTTTAAGTAAAGACAAAGCTCCGTCCTTGTTTTATGGACTGGGATTAAGCATTAATATTGTCTTCTCTACCCCCATAAACTTCAAAGGGAGGGTCAGAAGGAGACTTAAGTCTTAAGCTATACATGATTATGGCAAAACAGAACGAAAAAAAGAAAAAAAATTGACAACTGTGAGTTTGACCCAATGGAATTCAATTGCATAAAAGAGCAATCTAGGAGAGCTAGAGAATCAGTACCATTCATTTTATAAACGTCCAAACATGAAATCTAAATTTACGACGATTTATCCTATGACCTGGTCCTATCCAAACAAGGAACAATGGCGGTACACAGAGACTCTATACAAATATATATATATATATATATCACACACTTCTTCAGTTCGTTGTATACATGGAGGGTAACTAAGAATTAAGAAACTACGTACCAGCAGTGATGGATTCAGACTCCAAAACTGGTTCATCTTCTTCAGCTGCTTCTTCCTCGGTTGATCCCGGCACCGATGAAGCTTCTCAGGCGTATCGAATACTATACCAAGCTTGCCCTTACATAAAGCTCGCTCACTTTGCAGCCAACCAGGCCATCCTTGAAGTAACCGAAGCAGAAGAGAAGATTCATGTCCTCGATCTTGACATCCGCCATGGGTGGCAGTGGCCTGAACTCATCCGAGCCATGGCCGCTCGTCGAACTGGCCAGCCAAAGCTTCTCCGGATTACAGCAATTGGGTTTGGGAGCCCTATAAATGGGGTAAAATGTTGCTTGGAAGAAGCAGCGAGAGAAGCAAGAATTCCATTCGAATTCCACGCAATTGAGGCCAACCTCGGCGACCTAAATCCAAGCATCTTCCATGGCGACGAAGCCCTGGCTGTGAATCTAGTGAATTGGCCATACTGCAGTGATATTGGGAAGCTATTGCCATTGATAAGAGAGCAAGCTCCTAAGATCGTAACCCTAACGGAGAAAGAGACGGGCGGCGACGGAAACTTTCCAAAATTCTTGGGCGAGTTCACGGGGCTGCTTAGCCACTACACGATGATCTTCGAGTCATTAGAGGAGGTTTTTTCGGGCGTGCCGGAGGCGAGAAGGAAGGTGGAGCAGATCTTTGGGGCGGAGATAAGGAAGGCGGTGGCATACGGGGAATTCAAAGCAGCAGAAAGCAGAAATGAAGAGATTGAAAGGGGAATATTATTGGATGTGGACGAAAGGATGACGGTAATGGAGGAAAAGGGTTTTCTGAGAGTGGCTCTGGGGAGTGGAAGGATGATAGAAGAGTTGCAGAGGTTGGTGATGAGTGGGTATGGTTGCAGTAGCTACACATTGAGGCAGCGCAAAGGAAGCTTGCTCCTGGGTTGGCGCGGCACAAACATCACGGCGACTTCTGCGTGGCGTTGTTGAATGAATTCAGACACTTGCTTGGATTCGTGCTTAAGTACCTGTTTCTTTCTCTCAACTCTTGTGGTCAATCAGGAAAAGAAACTCCCACCTTCCCTTTTTTGAGTCCCACCTTCCCTTTTGCTCAGATTCATGCATACCGTATGTCTTTTCTTTTCTTCCAGTCTTTATGATCACTTGTTCTAAATAATGGAGTTGATCCTGATTCCATGTTTTATACACACACACACACACACACACACATATATATATATATAATTCTGCATGTACTCAGTTAAGTTTTTTCACGGGCAACTGCCAACAGTCTGAGTATGAGTTGCACGGTGGGGGTTGAATTGTGTTAATTATTTGTAGCTCTCAAATGCCATCCAAACTAGATGGTTTTCCAATTCTTCTTTGCAGCCAACAATGAACCTGCCATATTAACTAATATCGAAGAAATCAGCTAATTACCTTAACAATCACAGGGTGGGGACGAACACTGACACGATGGAGGATGCTAGCAATGAGGCAGCGGACAGGAGCAAGGATCCCCACCATGGAATCGACAAGTTCCGAGTAGCAGCCAGCCAAGGGCATAGCTCATACTCATATAAGAAAGTGCTAATTAATATCATCGTATCTCTGATCAAACCGTAATGTATTCTCTCAATAGATGGTTATGGAAAGCATGAGTTATAATCACCTGATGCAAGTCGAGGAGAGTGTGGGAAAGCCGGAGGCTCACATGACACATAAATGCTCAACCAGTTTAAGGGAGACAGGATATATTTAATTGTGGAAAGCATTTTATAATTTTTTATTTCTACTTTTCTATTTCATCTGCAATTTTTTATTTTCGTAGGAAATTTAGAAAATATCCTGCCGCCCCCTCCGACGTGCTAGTCAAAATGTTAGGTTTGACTTTAACGCCCAGGCCCTTATATCGCTAAGGTTTTGTTCGGCTAATACTGGTGACAGTCACCACTAGCACTTTTTATTTTTTTTTTATTTTCTCTTTTCTCTTTCTCTAACCAGAGAGCGAGGCAGGTGCAGAGCCAGCATAGGCCTAGTGCGGGCCATGGCCCTCACTGGGCCTTGGCCCGCACTGAGGCCTGCCCTAAATCTGCAAACCCTCTCATGTCCCATCTTCATTTCCACTTTCGCTCAAGCGCCCACACTCAGCCGTCGCCCATCCCCTTGCACCCTGTCCTTCGCTCTTGCCTCTGTCTGGCTCGGTGGCTCCGTCGCTCATCGGCGTCGCCTCGGCCTCGCTCTGACCGCCTCCGTCGTCTCTTAGCTCGCCCTCGCCGGTCGCCAGCTCTCCCTCGGATCTCAATCTCTCGTAGTCTCGCTCTCGCTTGCTACTACCTCTCTGAGCTCTCTCACAGCCTCGCTCCGTCGCTCACAGGTGTCGCCGGCTCGCCCCTCCTGCGGGTTTCAACCCTCCATCACTCGCTGCCGCCTGCCTGACTGCCTCTCCGCTCCGGCTCCGCCTCCGACTCTCCATCTCGGCGCTGCTTCATGTAAATCAATGAGCAGCACAGCAATAAGCTTCTGCTTCACTAATTTTGTTGTAAATTTTTTTTAAGTGAACTTGAATTTTGTTAACTGATAAGTTTGTTAATGTGATGTTAAAGATTGATAAATAAGTTTATTAATTGCATAATTTGTTAACTGATAAGTTTATTAATTGATAAATAAATAAATTATATTTTGATTATTGGAACAATTGTACAGTCATACATAATTTGATATTTGATTGTTGGATCACTTACACATAATTTGATATTTTAATTGTTGAATTAGTTGCACAAGCACATATAATTTAATATTTTAATTGTTGGATCAATCACATAATTTGTGAATTTATGAATTTGTGCATTCTCTAATTATTATTTGCTATATTAAATTTGAAATAGTTATGGAGAAATTTTTAAAACAAAAATCTTTGTCATAGGTTAACAAGGTGAAATTAAATAAATTATATTAATTTTTAATATATTTATATTATTTATTATTTTTTTCTTTAATAAATTTCGCCCTCACTGAAAATATTTTCTGGCTCCGCCCCTAGAGCGAGGGGCAGGGCCGCCATAGCTCCTACAGCAAGAAAAAAGGGGCAGAGCCGCCATAGCTCCCACAATAAGAAAAATGAGAGAGAGGGAGAGTGCGTTTAAAAAATTAAGAGTAATTAATTTTTTTTAATAAAAAATTCTTAACGACAAGTGATCTCTAGTTATCATTTTTTAGAAGTTCTATTTTTTATACCTTGAAAGTGTTAAGAGTTTAATTTAACCAGAGACAGATGTAAGGTGACGTTATGATTAAAGTCTTAATCCTAAATAATAGAGAAGAAAGAAAAATAATTACAGTAAACATGAAAATCATATGAGATTTATAGTGGTTCCCTCTCAATGTAAGAGCTACGTCTACTTTATCGTTGCTACAAGTTTCTTCACTATAACCCAATTAAAAATTACAAGAGAATACACTCTAACGCTCTCTAAGAACCACCCTTATATAAGAAAAAAAAATTAGGGCAACGAAAAATACATGCGTGAAAATCCAAAACTTTTCTTATTTTAAAATTATATATAAAATTAGGCTTTGCATAGTTACACTATGTAGGGGCAATATGTGCCAAAGTGATAATTAAGCTCCACACACACTAACAATCTCCCACTTGGAGACTAATTCATCATCAATTGTCTCCACTTGCAGCAATAATGACAACGATCCCTTAATCCTTAGTAGAGAAGTCCAACTAAAGTTGCACACAACTCCAGTTTCTCAATAGTCACAGTCTTCGTCAACATGTCAACTAGATTTTGACTTCCCTCAATCTTCTCAAGTGCCAAAACTCCATCCCCCAAAGTAGATCTTATGAAGTGATACCGAACTTGTATATGCTTTACCCTAGCATGATAGACATGATTCTTTTCCAAATGAAGGGCACGTTGACTATCACAATGCAACACACTTTGCTCATACTTATAGCCCAACTCTTCTAGGAAAAACTGCCAACCACAACATCTCCATATATAATGTCCTCTGTCATTACAACATACTCTGCTTTAGTGGTAGAAAGCGCAACCATCATCTGCAGTTTTGAGACCTAACTAACTACCGTATCACCCAAAGTATAAACAAACCCGGTAGTACTTTTTCTTTCATCTACATCACCGACCATGTTAAGCTCAAGGGTAAGTAAATATGATTTTGATGATAACAAAAATATTTTTATGATATCAATTTATTTTATTAGCCTCTTGTGAAGTAAAAATATTTTTTTTCGTGTCTATGTATCTTAGGTCGACTCAAATTCTAGCCTAAGTCAACTGAAGTGAGGTAGAATGTTTGAATATTCTCGTATGCCACTTACGTTAACTGAAATTTAGTTTCGGTTGATCGAAGTTGGCAAAAGAGTTTGGCCTCATGTCTTAGGTCAACCTAGCCTTTAATTGATGTTATGGCTTTGGACTGGACAATTTCAATCGATCGAAGTTATGCCTTAGGTTGATCGAAGTAGGCCAAAAAGTTAGCTTCTTAACTTAGGTTGATCGGTCCTTCGACCGATGTTGGGCATTAGCCTACTAGATGACTTAGGTCCACCAAAGTGGTAACTTCAGTTGACTAAAGTTCAACGGTCGTTTCTATATGTACGTTGCTTTTTGTGTCTCTTTTTGTTGCACGTTAGTTATACATTTTTATTATATGCTTTTATCCTATACCTCAAAATCATGGCCTAATTTACCAACGCAAAAAGTCAAATCTCTTTTTGAGAAAAAAATGCTTTTGACTTTACTTTTAAGGATTTTGATTTGGTTGTTTTTAACTCTCTTGCTTTTTTGTTTATGAAAAGCTTATGATTAATCTTGTTATTAGGTTGTCTCCTTGGCTTTCTTGGGTTGATTTTATTTTACAAAAAATTATTTTTCTGATATGTTTGTTAGGCAAGATCCTAACAAATGCTGAAATGTTCCAGTTGCAACCTAGAAAAGTTGAAGAGATTTTTGAATTTCAAAATGCTCCACACCTATCTATATAACAACTAGTTGACTGAAGGTGCTTGTATAAATATGAGGTGAGCATGAAGGCCAAAAAGAGAGAACAAACTATTGAAAAGAGCATTCAACCAAGAATGAGAAAGTTCAAGTGTTGGAAGTGTTGCTGGCTGATGGAACTCTCAAGTGATGACTTCTTTGATTTCGCCTCTTGGTTGTAAGTTTGTTATTTTTATTCACTTGTTGTATGAGGAGATTTTTGCTAGTTGTGTGCTAGTGGTTATTCTTGCCTAAACAAGGGATTGTATGTTTGGTTCTAACTCTAACCAAAAGCTAATGTTATCTTTTCCCTAGTGATACCCTCAAGCTTAGTCTTGGGAGAGATGAGTAGACTCATAAGAGTTCAAACCTCTATAACATTTTCTTGGTTCTTGTGGTTACTTGGTCTTATTATTCATATCATTGTTACAATCACCATCTAACTAAGATCACATTTTAAGAGTTTTTCAACTAGAGCTAAAAATATTAATTTTCAAAATACCCAATTCACTCCCCATCTTGGGTATTTATCTAGGCAACAATACCTTAGCCATGTAAGCATGTTCCTCCTTAGACGAAGGTGCTTGATTTTTAGATAGATGGAAATGATTGGCCAAAAGGACACTCACAAGCTTCGTTCTATCCATGTTGAATCTGCTAAGCACTTTCTTCACATATTCTTCATGCGATAGCTTTAGGACCTTCCTGTCCCTAGTAATTCTCATTCCAAGGATTTGTTTTGAAGCACCCAAATCCTTCATCACAAACTCCTCTAACAATTGCTTTTTCAGTCTATCAATCTCCTGCACACTAGCCCCAACAATTAACATGTCATTAACATATAGAAATAGAATAATGTAGGATCCATCAAACCTTTTGATGTAACAACAATGATCGGCCTGGCATCTCAAAAAACCATTATTGGTCATGAAACTGGAAAACCTTTTGTACCACTAACTAGGAGCTTATTTCAAGCCATATAGACTCTTTTAAAGGTTACACACCAATTTCTTATTTCCTTGAATCTTAAAACCTGTGGTTGCTGTATGTTAATCTCTTCCTCTAGATCACCATGAAGAAAAGTCATTTTCACATCCATCTACTAAAGATGTAGATCTTCCATTGCCACTAACCCAGGAACTCTTCTGATTGTAGTTAATTTAACAACTAGGGAGAAAATTTCAATGTAGTCAATCCTTTCTTTTTGCTGAAAGCCTTTCACCACCAGTTTTTCTTTATACCGCTTGCTACCATCATGTTCTTCTCTTATTCGGTAAACCCATTTGTTCTGCAATACTTTCTTCCCTTGTGGTAGCTCTACTAGCTGTCATGTGTGATTAGACATCAAGGAATCCATCTCATCTGGCATGGCTGACCCCCACTTGATTGATTCATCAACCTGCATTGCCTCTTCATAACTCTTTGGTTCACCTCTATCAGTCAACAAAATGTACTTAAGTGATGGAGAGAATCTTTGTGGTGGCCTGACTATTCTAGAATATCTTCTTTAAGTCTTGCATTGGAGTGGCTTCTAGGGCTATATTATGTTGATCTACTTGGGCTATATTTTCTAGATCATCTCGAGTATCATGTTGCAAATCATTCACTGGCAAATCTAATGAAGCTAACAATTTCTAGCCTTTTTACTTTAGAATCTACATTTTCTAATCCTTTGCCCAACATGTTTTTGTACAACACTTGTTCATTGAAAATGACATCCATGCTTCTAATAATCTTTCGATTTTGGTTGTCCCAGAAACGATAATCAAACTCTGTGTCACCATAGCCAATAAGAAAACATTTCTTAGATTGCAAATCAAGTTTACTTCTAGCAGTAGAATCAATATGAATATAAGAAAGACAACCAAACACTTTCAAGAAAGAAAGGTTAACCTTTTTACCACTCTAGACCTCCTCCGGTAATCTGTAATCCAAAGGGACTGAAGGACCCCTATTGATCAAATAAGTTGTGTTAACTGCATTTGCCCAGAACACTTTAGGTAGTCCTGCGTGAATCCTCATCCTCCTTGGACGCTCATTTAACATCCTATTCATCCTCTCTATCACACCATTCTATTGAGGTTTTCCAAGAATTGTTCTAGTCATCTTGATCCCATTCTCAACACAATACTGCTTGAAATCATCAGCAATGTATTCTCCCCTATTATCAAACCTCAAACACTTTGCCTTTAGGTTCGTCTCATTCTCAACCATAGCTTTCCAGCTTTTAAAAGTATTAAACACGTTAGATTTATTTTTCATAAAATAAACCCAAACCTTCCTAGTTGAATCATCAATGAACGTCACATAATAGTTGGACCCTCTAAGAAAACTGATAGTCAAAGGCCCCTATATATCTGTATGCACCAGCTCCAATTTTTCTGCCTTTGGTTCCTTTCTTGCTTTTGAGAAACTAACCTTTTTTTTTTTGTTTTCCAAGAGCACAACTCTCACATAATTAGTGCTAAATAGATTTCAAATCTGGTAGTTTAGCATTAGACACTAGCATCTTCATTCCTTTCTCACTCATATGCCCAAGTCTACAATGCCATAGATTTGACTTAGCATAACTATCAGCAACAACAATCATATCTCTACAATTGATAGTCATATAAAAAGTTCCAGTTTTACAACCACGTGCTACAACCATGGAACCTTTCGTAATCTTTCATTTACTATTGATGAAGGTCACATGATATCCTTCATCATCAAGCTATCCTACTGCAATTAAATTGCACATCAACTTTGGTATATGCCTCACCTTCTGCATCTTTCACACAATCTCGTTTGACAACTTCAGGTGAATGTCTCCAATACCCACAACATCTAGGGGTTTTCCATCAACTAGGTACACATTCCCATAATTCCCAACAACATAGTTTTCCATAATTTCACATTGCGTAGTTCTGTGGAATGACTCCTCGAAGTTTGAAACCAAAGAATCAATAGGACTATCCACAGACAAAAGTAACGCATCCCAAATATCCTCAGTGACTACATTTGCAGCATCACCTTTGTTCTTGTCCTTCTTCTTCGTTGCAATTCTTCTTCAAATGACCTTGTTTATCATAATTCCAACACTCTATTGTTCGCCCAAATCTAGAATTACTTATGCCATTCCTTGACTTTGATCTGCCTTTCTTTCGATTAGAAATTTATGTCATTCCATCTTCCCCTGCCCTCAACATTTAGAGCAGAACTTGATGTTACCAATTCACTCGAATCAATCTTGCGAACCTCCTCTACAAGAATTCGAGCTCTAACATCATTAAAATTCAATTTCGCCTTTCCTACAGAATTGCTAACAACAGCCCTCATGGGTTCCCAACTGTTTGGTAGAGACGCTAAGAGTATTAAAGCATGAACCTTATCATCAAAATCAATTTAATGGAAGACAATTGATTTACAATCGTGTTGAACTCGTTTAGATGTGCTGTTACCGAAGCCCCTTCTACCATCTTTAAGTGAAAGAGTTTCTTCACAAGAAATACTTTATTATTTGCAAAACGCTTCTCGTACATGTCAGGCAATACCTTCATCAAACTCACAGTCGATTTCCCCTTCGTTATGTTATGAGCCACATTCTTTGATAATGTTAGTTGGATAACCCCCAACACCTATCTATCAAGATGTAACACCCTATCCTCCAAGCTATCATATCCCTGGGGCAATCTAGAAAAGAAAGCGCGACGGATCATGAAAGGGTCAATAACAAGCCACACACAAACATACATCTTATATCCACCACAAAACTCAAAACCAAAATAAAAAACCTTAGAGGTTACATACACAGTTCCATTCAAGCTACATAATACAAAATACATTCTAAGCAATCACCAACAACATCTCCCAAGACCTTTGACGTGAGAGTAGACCCGCGCACACATTTTTACCCATCCTTCTTACTTGACTCCTCGCCAGCTATTTCTTTATCTTTGCTTGGAATGGTGGAGAGTACAAAGTGAGCCATAAAGCTCAACAAGTATAAGAAATAGAAAGGAAAAACATAGCAGATAATAATGTAATACAAGTATGGTGGGTGGTATCTGATAAGCATATATATGTGGAGGATAAACCATAGCACATAGACCACACACCCACCCATGATGAGGATGTCATGCATAACACACATAAAAGTCGGTAAGCACATAACTAGCCAATGGCCTCACATAACAATATCAAATGCATCATAACACATATCGGCTTATAGCTGATCCTTACAACCAAAGAAGCTGTGATAACATGTAGACCATAGGTCCTACCTCATATACTTGGTTATAGCCATACATATATAATCTCACCCATGGTTGTCACCATTGGGCACTCCCCTCAGTCGTCATGTAACACTGGTCAGGCATACATAGGCGCACCGGTTATAGGGGGATATATCCCAGCGGTACACAAACGCAGCACACATCAATTTTTCATTGCTTCCATGCAAATGCAATGCTACAAGTTGGTGGCCATACTCAATGCTAATGCCACAGTAATTATCTGTGCTCCATGAGAATGCATGTAATGTGAAGTTAAATGCTCACACACAATAACATGCCCATGATGCGCAAGTATCACACGGTCAAAACATGCCACGTCAGAGATTAACATGCTCAACTTAAAATTATACATACTTCATAATCATAGCCATCATAGTGAGGAAGTAACAATAAAAGATGGAACATGTAACATTTGGGCCTCACGAACAAGACAATGTATTTTATTGGGCGTTCAAGGCAGTAACAAGGCATGATGAGGAGACGAACTTCTCATGCCAAAAATTCGAACAAAATCACAATTCCTTAGGAATAGTGAAGGAAAACAAGCCCTACCTAACTGTTAGAAACATCCCCCAGACTCGCACGACACAACCCCAACCAAGCCCTCAAACCCATATTCGAACATAAGAATAAGAAATATTCCAAGAGAAGGGAAGAGTAGAAAGGAACTTGCCTTCTTAAGCTTTCTATGTCGTTTAATAGCAGCTAGATACTCCTTGGACGATAGGGTTTGGCTTGTTGTTGAAAATAATGAAGAGGGTTTGAAGAAATACAGAGAGTTACGAGAGGGAGTACTCTATTCAAGTGATATTTCCCAGAAACTCTTTCTTTTATATTTTCTTCATAAGCCATGTTTATCCATTCATTTATTTTCCTAAATTCCTTTCTTATTTCCCAATCTAGAATCTTCTATACGTATCCCGAGTCAATAGCGGTTCGGATGATATATAACTATATATACACTTATTCCCAATGTGTGAGAGACATTCAGATGTGATATTCAAAGAATGTGAGAGCCATTTAGATGCTACAATAGGCCATTCAAATATGAGGGTTTAATTTACTAAAAAAAAAAATTCTGGCAGTTTCGACATCCCTTCGAATTCTGGGAATAACTCTCTCGTCCGAGCTCCGATTGCCAGGGCCCGCTCCCAGATTACCCGCTAGCATAGGAAGTCCGAGAGAAGGTTCATTTAAAATGGATACAAATACAAATATCCCTCAAAATTTGCCAAAAATTCATCTCATTCCCATATTTGCTCACTATCAATAGGAGACAAAATAGATATTATACATCATTCTTTACATTATAAGCTAAGGTTTACAACTCATACATTTTAAAATATACAAGGGCACTAACTTTAGATACATCATGAAGCCCTTTACTCATACCCTCAAAACTACACCCATGGATCTTTGAGGTTAGGACATCTCTGTACACATCTATCCAAAACTTGTCCCAAATAATTGTTTTTTTTTTCCCTGAAATAACAAAAGAAGCAAGGGTGAGCCACAAGGTTCAGCAAGTATATAGTAAAAAGAAATTACGACAAGATCAATATACGAAGGCATGAATAATAAAGAGCTAAGGGAACTCACTACCCAACCACTAAACCTCAATTGAGTTCATGCCTTCCACACTTGATTACATCATCTCCCAAGAAATTATCATTCATTACATTTCATCAAAACACATTTTTCAAAGTAAGCCATAAGGCTTGACAAGTGTATAAAAACAATGAAAACTGGATATGACCAGACTTACCCTAAGCATCAAGCATAAATGACACACCAGTCCATGCTTTCTTCATTTACCGTGATTTAATTTATATATGTCATGCTTTCTTTTCTTACCAAAAATTCACACACTTTACCATGGCAGATAACATTCACCCACTTAAACCATAGCACAAAGTCATTTTATCAACATAGTTTATAACACAAAAATAATGTGGACACATTGCCATTTTGCGAACACACTGCTCTTTTGCGGATACACTGCCTTTTGCAATATGATTACGCAATGCAATGCAACACAACCGCAAGCACAATTACAACAAATAACATTCACACACTTAACGCCATAGTGTAACACACTTAATCAACATAATCCATAGCATAAAAAAGTACATGATGCACATACCAAAAACAAATGCGGGCGAGCCGCCTTGGTAGGATATCCCCTTCTTTCTTTCTTCCTTGTGAACAAGCTACCTTTTTTCACATTTCTTTCCTTGCAGATGAACTGCCTTTCTTGCCATGGCATGCCTTGGGGATATCCACTGACTTTCTTCCGCGCAAAATAATAGGTGCACAAAGGCAACACATATGCTATGCATACACATTCCAACATCTTCACAACAACATGCCTAAAATCACCCACTATGGAAACTCCACAATTATTCATATAGTGATAGTCATCTGTCACACATGAGTTACCATGGACATGCCAACCAAGAAGATTTCTTATTAACTTCCCAAATGATTATCATGCTTCCTCATGCAACTCATTTACGTTATTATCACATGAATCCCATGTATATGCATATAGGTGTCTTTAACCACATCCTATCATTTTAGAGGATTGAGGGATATCAAAGGAAGCATTTAAAAACAATTTACTTTAACAATCTTACTTGATTTGGATTAAGAAAAGCCTTAACCAACTCAAATCATAACCAAAATATATGATATTATATATCAAATCTAATCTCTTGAAGTCTAGTTTATAATACTTCAAACGGATCATAATTCCGACTTCTACATCAAAACTAATGGCCAAAATAGCGAAGCACGCGCAATGTAGTCAAAACGCAGCCGAGTTGACTTGAGGGCAAACCGAGTCGACTTGGGCAGAGTCGACTTGACCTCCTAGACGAGTTGACTCGACTGAGAACTAAGGAAAACGTCCAAAAAAATTGGCTTCAGCCGAGTCGACTTAACCCACTACAAGTTGACTCGACTGAACCAAAATGCACGAGATGGACACAAACCACCCAAAACAAACAGCACTAGCTTCCTAACCCAAAAATGTCATTCCATGAATGAAATATGGGGTAAACAAGCCCCAATGAAACCATCAACAAGACCCAACAAAAGCTTTGACATGACATACGAATCAAAGGAAAAAAATGGAGAAAATATACAACCGATATCGAAAATAATTTATAACAATGAGGGAAAAGAGAACCATGAAGCATTTCATTGCTATAACGAATGAGAAAGCTTGCACAAAATGCCATAAAAGTGCAAGGAGAACTTGCACAACCATTTTTAAAAAAAGTGCAAGAGAACTTGCCTTTGATGATGAAGGCCGAATGAGAAGAAGAAAAGCCTTCCAATGAAGCTAGATTCCTCACTCCTTGAAGCTCCAAGCAAGAAGAAGAAAATTGAAGAAGAATGAGAAGAGGGAGAGCCACGAGAGAGAGAGAGATATTGGGATTGAAGAATGACAAGAAGGCATGAAGAGGTGAGAGGGGGGAGTGGTCTGCCAACCACTCTCCCCTTTGCTTTTAGCATATTACCCTCCACATAAAACACACACACACAAATATCTCATGCCCTTTATGGTCATTTTACATTTTGTCTTATTGCTTTCTCAATTTCTTTATCACACCAATTATATCAATCTCCATTTTTTCCCTCACCTTTAATCATAAAGCATGATACAAGTAAGTACTCTAATTGTGTGATGGATTGAACCCCCTTTTGCTATTATTTTGGGTGACTCGTTGGATTTTAGGAAAAATTGGATAAGGCTTCGTGGAATCCTTTTAACCATTTTCTGGAAATATGATGGTTGAGGTTTTCTTAAATGTTAAGTGATTTGAGGATACTAACCTTGTTAAGTGATTGGGTCAGGCGAAAGATCAAAGATGGATGGTCGTTATATGATCATGATGATTTGATTGAAATGGTACGCGTAAGGGAGACACGCGATAATCTAAAGTCTGTGTATGATCTATGGAATGGGACATGTGGACAGGTTATGCCTTAGGCAACAGCATAGGACCCAAACCATTTTGAGCTAGCCGGTAATGAGAACCTTGAGGAGATGAGGAATTGGGAAACATTTTTATTTATGGTTTGCTAGAATTAATGATTATGTATTGCAGGAGTTTGGCAATGACCATTGGAGAATTCTCCAGTATTTCTATTGCTTCAAGGAGTTTTGATAATAAGTATTTGGGGGACCTATTGGGTTTTGGAGATACATATATATGTGGTTCGTTAGAATCCTGTGTCTGATGGCTTCAAAAGTGCTCGAGAAATTGTTCGGATTGAGGTTACGAACCTGATAAAGGTTTGGTAAGTACCTTGTTCGTGAAAATCCTAATACATATTGCGGATATGGATATTTGGAATTTGTTGGATTAATGGAAAAACTTAATGTTCTCAAAATTTGGGAAAATACACAACTTGGGAACTCAAGGAAGAAACTTTAAGACAAAGGGTGGTGTCCCTAATGCCAAGATTGATTGTTGATTAAGAATAATAGAGTTGAAAGATGATTATGGGACTTGGGAAAGGTTTCAAGGGTAAGTTGTAATAACTTGGATTTTTGGGAATAGTAGGGTGATTAATTTATGGTTTACCAATGATTAGTTGGTTATGAATGTTTCTGGAATTATTTTACTGATGAGGTTTGAGTATTGATCATATAATTTTGAGTATGATTGTTCCAGGCAAGAAGTGCCCGAGGCTTGGGATAGGACGTGGCCTGGGAATTTGAGGAAGGAAACTTCAAACCAAAAGGTAACTATCCCAGTTATTTTATTCTGGAAAATCTTGCAAGTTTGGAAACTTGGTTGGGGGCCAAGCAGGAGGCCAAAGAGTGTTATACTTGAGGAAATGGGTGACTGCTAGCCTGGGATTGTCCAAAGGGGTTTAGGTTGTCCTTTTCGGGAGACCTATGGTGGACATTATGAATTTTGATAATGCCATTTGAGTTGGCTAACCCTTATGGGTTTGAAAGTAAGTCAGCGAGGGTGCCAGGAGTCATAACTACTGTATTGTGTGCTAAGTGGGCTTGGGAATTAAGAGGTTTTTGGAAAGGGGTGGTGGAACTGTGATTGCATACATGGGTCGGGGTAGGTCGTAACCATGGGTGGAATGCTTCCCAGTGTAGGCATGTGTGTGGTATGGGCTTGCTTAGGAAAGTGTGTTTCCCAGGATAGCAAGCATGGGGATATCTGTGATCCCCAGATTTGGCCTTGGGAAGGGAGATTTATTCTGGTTACTGACCTGACCTTCGGTTTAGTGTGCGAATTATTATACACCCCAGCTGTTGTGAGTAATTGGCTCTGATTTGATTATTCCGAATATGGCCCTAGCACAAATGTTGATGTAATAGTGGGAATGCTTTGGAAATGCTATCTATGTGAAAAGTTCGAGGTCTTCATGATTGCTTGAGGAGCCTATTCTTTTAGAGGGATTCGAATGCAAGGTAACGACGGTGGATAGAGTTTTTGAAGGGTTTTGATTGTGTGATCCAGTACCATCTCAGGGAAATGAACGTGGTGGCTAATGGGCTTGCTCTAATAGCCTGTTCTAGGTGAACGTGGTGGCTAATGCGAGAATGAGCCTGTTCTATTGACCCGAGAGTGGGGACTGGTGGAGGCTTTTTAGCCTGTGGCATTGGACGTGATTCTTGATGGAACATCTGTTTATGTCGTTAGCCTGGCGATTCACTCTCATTTGATGAACAGATTTGGAAAGCTATTCTAGAAGACTCGAAGGAATGATCATGAGTTGACAATTGGGAAGGGGTCGAAAACCTTGATAACGATTTTTGGACAGAACATTTTGATTTCTGAGTTAAAAATATGTGCCTTAGGCCAAGAGTTAAGGCAAACCATATTGATCGGAGCATGCCAAGAAAGTGTTCGGGAGACACCATATTGAGGAATTTGTTTCGGAAAATAGATTCTGAGTGAGTTATGAAGGAAATTTCAAGGACGAAATTTATTTTAAGGGGGGGAGGATGTAATACCCCAAAATTTAATGTAAAGGTTGGATGATGCAATGGAGTGTTTTAAATGGAAGTTTTGAATTTAAGTGTAAATGGAAATGGTTTTAAGGACCTAAATGCAAATATCAAAGGATAACTTCTCCAATAATAAGAATATTGCAATGATAAATGCTTATGCAAGAAGTCTTGAGTTGGATTGGAAGATTATCCCTAAAAGTCCTAAAGCTTATGATGATAATAATTACTTTTACCCTTAAAGTCAAAAGTGATGAAACTTGGAAGGTTTATATTGGCTTGCAAAAGAAGAGAATGATAGAGTTTATCCTAAAGCCACGTGAGAGGGTATTTGGAAGTTTAAGATTGGAAGAAAAGAGAAGATTGAATAGGAAGATAAAAATATTCAAAGAAAGTAATGATTGATTCTTACCCCAAAATTCTTAAGTGGCATGAGTTGGAAGGCTATGAGTGGCTTGGAAGAGAAGAGATAAGGGTCTTTGAGTGTTCTTATCATGAAAGCCACGTGAAGGGGAGATTTGATTGGAAGGAAGTAAAGGCTTAAAGGAGAAGATGAAATCAAAATCAAATATTGTAATGATTAATCTTTATCCTAGAAGTCTAAAGTTGGAAGATTAGGATTGGCTAGGATTTAGCTTGCAAGGGAAGAAGATGATAAGGCTTATCTTGGAAGTGTAGTTGGAAGCCTAGGATTGGAGGAAGTGGAAGCTTGCTTGAGAAGAATGGAGAAATTTCAAAGTGTAATTATTACTTGGGTGGAAAATGAGCAACTTGGAGGCCAAGTAAAATCTTGAGGATTTGGGCATTTAAAGGCTATATAAAGGGAAGGAATTAAGTCCACGAGAAGCTAAGGAAAGAGGAAAGAAAGCAAGTGCAAGGAAAGAACAAAGAAAAAACAAAGAAGAAAGACAAGAGAGACCTGGCTGGAAAACTACCAAAACAGAAAAGGTAAGCTAATTCTCTTTCTATAGGATCGTAGAGCATGAAAATAGGAGTCCGTAAGTTCAAACGGAGAGCGAATCAGAGTTAAAATGAGCAAGATATAGCTGTTTTAATCTTAGGTTGCAAAATTCGAAACAAGGAGGAGGCGCGTGGCCACCCTTCTGAGGGCGCGTGAGGGCGCGTCCAGGCTCCGTTTGTCCTCAAATTTTCACTGTTGTTCTCCTAATTTAATTTTCTACAATCCCCATGTAGAAATATTTAAGGTTTGGTTCACTGAAGTGCGTAATTTCTATAAAACAACCCCTAGTGCTCGAAATCGGGCTATAAACAGTGTATCAAAGGGTAAACCGATCAAGGTGAGTGGTTTCTTGCATTATTTGTGCTTCATATTGATCATTACTTGAACCATTTGTGTTAAATGTGGACATACTCACTTGCTCTCATTGATTAGCATGTTACTTTACTTGTTTCATCACTTCATAACATGTGGTTGTTTGTGGCAAGCTAGTGCCCGCCATGAGTGACTCGCGGAGTCACATATGAGTGTTTGAGATGAGCATGGCGTGCGCGGGGGTGATTGTAACACCCTGGCATGACTTCCACAAAGGGGGGTTTCACTTTGCATACTTGCATTTCATACATGATCTACTTCTTTCTTGAAACCATCTCACTTAGATGCCAATATCTAACTTGGGTTGATGCTCCTGGGACATTCAATGTCCCAGGTATATTAGCATGCCAGGTACCTCAGAGACAAGCAGGAGAAAAGGCTACGAGGAGGTCGATGTTTAGTTTAACTCCATGTTGATCATGTGCTATGGATTTTATATAGCCTTTGGATTTATTTGAGAATTTTGTATCGCAATTGTATAAACATGGGTTATGTAAGGCTTCCATGATAAGGGTTTATTCGCTAGTTTGGGCGTGTGTTGCAGTTGTAACTTCAAGTACTGAGTTGCATCTTTTGCATTTATTGCAAGTTGTATGCATTTCTTGTACATATAAAGGAAATATAGTGGAAACCCCTTTATTTAGCTTTGGTTAAGCTTGCAGGTTCGATCCAATGCTTCCGTTGGTAAGGGTTTCCAATAATGCCGGTAAGTGATGTCTTCTTATATTTCTCGTTGTTTTGTATTTGAAAAAAGTGGGGCGTTACACCAACCATCCGGATGCTATTTCCCTATCACTCTTAAACCTTAATTATGATTTTTCCTAAGTCCCCCAAAACACTAACATTCATACTTATTCTCACCACACCGAATCCCAAGCTAACTTAACAAATAATTCTACCTGGGAGACACAAAATAATACCGAGTTATTCATTAATATCAACCCCCATCTTCGTGTCGTTACACAAGGTAATTCCAATTGCTGTCTAACATCCCTTCTGGTTTTTTTCTCGAAAGGGGTTGATGTAGTTCTTGCCATACAAATAATTCTCGATCTACATTCTCCAAAAAGGAAAATCATTATCATCAAACACTACAAGAAAAATAGTTTTTAGCAATGGAATTTAGGGACAGAATTATTCCATCACTAATTAGCGACGGATATCAGTCGCTAAATTTTTGCGATGGATTTGCAACGCTTTATTTCGTCGCTAATATTTTTCAAATTTAGCAACAGAATTAGCGACAGAAACCCTATCAAAAAATAATTTTCATATTTTTAATCAATTTTTAAATTTAGCAATGAAAAAAAATTTAAATTAAAAATTAAAACCTTAACGACGAAAATTATCCGTTGATAGCAACAAAAAAACAAATAAATTAAAAATAAAAAACTAGCAACGAAAAATATTTTTTGCTAAAAAAGAAAAAATAATAAAATAAAAATAAAAAACTTTAGCGATGAAAGAAATTCGTCGCTAAAAAAAATAATTAAATTAAAAATTAAAAACTTTAGCTATGAAATTATCTATTGCTAAAAACGAAAAAAATAAATTAAAATTGAAAACATAGCAACAGAACAAATTCGTCGCTAAAAATGAAAAAAGAATTAAAAATTAGAAACTTTATCAACGAAAATTATACGTCGCTAAAAAAAATTAAATTAAATAGTTAAAAATTTAGCGATAGAAGATATCCGTAGTTAAAAAAGAAAAAAATAAATTAAAAATTTAAAACTTTAGCAAAAGAAAAGTTTGTCGCTAAGAAAGAAAAAAATAAATTAAAAATTAAAAACGTTAGCAAAGGAACAAATCCTTAGGAAAGAAAAAAATAAATTAAGAATTAAAAACATTAGCGATGGAATAAATCCCTCACCAAAAAAAATAAAAAATTTAAAACGTCGTTGACGGAACAAATTCATCTCTAAAAAAAGAAAAAAAATTATATTTTAGCAACTAAATTTATATTTTTGACTCAATTTAATTAAATATATTTTTTTGTGACAACTTAAATTTTTCGTTATTTTAATTATATTTATGTACTCGTATTTATCCTTTTTTTTTTTGTACACATCAAAGTAAAGTGGTTAAATTCATTAAAAAATAAAAATATAAAAATAAAATTAACTAAAAAATATAAATAAAGAAGTGTTATTAAATAACAAAAAGTTCTAGTGACTATACAAGAAAAACGTAAACGTAAATAAATAAAAATCTAGATTTGCCCTATGTACATATACATTTTTTAAAGATATTGATTTTCATTATTGAGTAATATATTATCTTTTAGCAAATACCCATCTTTTTAATTGAATAATATGAAAATAGAATTTGTAATATCTACGATGTTGGGATAATACGTTTCACTTGTTTTAAATTTTATCATTAATTAGATAATGCCATGCTATATAATTCAGGAGTTTATACAAAAACTTAATAATATTACTGAAAATAATTTTTAACAAAATATTTATAAAAATTTAATGTGAAATTCATAAAATATTTAAATTAAATTTAAAATATAATTTGATAATGAAAATTTTCATAGTTAAATGTAGATTTTATAAAAATTTCAATTAAATTCAAAATTAGTGACAAAATATTCTGTTGTTAAGTTGCAAATTAATAAAATATGAAATTATAAATTAAATTCAAAATGAGTGATGGAATATTTTAAAAATAAGTTTGAAAAATTTTGGGGTGCAAATGTAATTCTGAAAAGTTTAAACAAAAATATTATAACTAAAAATGCTTTATGCCCATAATAAATCAAGGAGACATTCACATCAGCTGGTCGTATGCGCGGGGGTAAGCCTTCAGAGGCTAGGAGGTCCAAGGTTCAATCCTTGAAAAAGGTAAAAATGAAGCGCTTGTGTTGGGAAAATAATTCCCACCGCTACTAGTGGGCTCGCCAAGTGGCGAGCAGCAGCGAAGCCACGCAGCGCTCACACGGTGGGAGTATGGGCCCTTTTTTTATTTTTTTTTCCATTGTTGATTCAGCGACGAAATTTTTGTCGCTATTCTTCCGTCACTAAATTGCTCCACCGCTAATTTTTGTCGCTAAAATTTAGCAACACCAATTTTAGCAACGGATTTCTGTCCGTCACCAAATTCGTCTCTAAATTATTTAGTGATGAAATTTAACTTTAGCGATGGATTTTTCCGTCACTAAATGTTAGATTTTTTCTAGTGAAATTTCCTAATTTCATGTGCCAAACCTTCTTCGTTAACCATGGGCTTTGATACTAGTTGTTAGGATTAAAGTCTTAATCCTAAATAGTAGAAGAAAAAAAAATAATCAAAACAAGCACGAAGAACACACAAGATTTATAGTGGTTCACTTTCAATGTGAGAGCTACATCCACTTTACCGCCACTGCAAATTTTAGAGATTACAAGAGAATACACGCTAATGCTCTCTAAGAACCACCCTTAGATAAGAAAAACTTAGGGCAACAAATAATACATTTGTGAAAATCTAAAATTCGCATGCTGACTCTGCGTAGGGGCAATATGCACCAAGGTGATAATTAGGCTCCACACACACTAACAAGTAAGGCAGTAGGGGTAGTCTAAAAGAAAAGAAAAAAAAACCCTAACATTAGATGACTATTTAGATTTGTCATTGATTTTTCCCCATAGCCTTTGCTATCTTTAAAAAATCCATAATACTTTGCTTAATTTCAAATATGCCAATAAGAAAGCTTCTAAAAGAAAGAAACTTTTAGTTTCTCTCTCCTCTCTACTAACTAAGTTACTCATGTGTCTTTTCATCTTTGACTTTCAAACCTCCATATTATTCTTTTACATTCCATTTCTTTTCAATCCAGTTTGACAATCTCCAACTGTAACGACCCGTTAGGGGGGTCTAGGCGTTTTTGGATATTTTATTATAGGCTCAAAATTTTTTCTTTAATTAATTGAGGATTGAATATATATATATATATTATTTTATGGAATAAATTGTAAGTGGGAAATAAGAATTTGGTAGCCCATCCAAATGGGATTAAAAAATGTGGAAAAAATTCAAATGAATTAGGCCATTGAGATGTGTTTAGAATTTTAATTATATTATTAATAGGTCTAAGTGTTTTATTACTTAATGGCAATTCAATGACATTTTAAGTGTGGTTCTAAGTATTTTAATATTTAATAATAAATTGCTCTGATGGCATAGAAATCATTTTGGATTGTATGATTTTATATTATGGTGCATGTGATCATGAAAATAAATATATGAGTCTAATTTTTAAGAAATTGGGAAATAATGAAATGGGCCAAAATTAATTAGTTAATGAGTTCATGGGTTATTAGGTGGGCTATTTAATTGTTGGGTTGGGCTTAGGCCCAATGGTGAAGGAATTTAAATATTTTATGTGGATAGGAAAAAGAAAATTGAAATAAAAATGTGTGTCAAATATCAAAAATGCCCTAAAAAGCATGTCTGTTATGAGAAAAAGAAAGGGAAAATCAGTCTGGGGCAACGCAGACCAACAGCTGTTGCTACTGTTTTCTTCTTTTTTCTTTTCGCCAGGGCGTATCTCCTAATCAGAGCTGTATCCTTTTTTGTCTCCCACTGTTCCATTGCTCATTCATTTATACTCTCTGTGTTCTTCTTCTAATTTATCTTCTTCTTCTTCTTCTTCTTCATTCGTTTTGCTGTTGGCAACTGGAGCTCATTGAGGGAGTTTCAAGTTCTTCTATTGGAACATCTTCAAGCAAGTTCTCTTACCCATTTTTATTCCAATACAAGTTCTTCTCTTCATCTATCTCATCTTTATCTTCTGTTGAGTTTCTATGTGGAAGAAATATGTATATATATATATATATTGGTTTGCTACCATTGTTTACTGTTATATTATTTCATACACTTAGATCTTTGATTCTTGATGAGTTGTGGGTCTAGTTGATGTCTCTAAAGGGGATTTAATCATCTCCAAGTTCTTCAGTGAATGGCATTTATTTGGGTTTGAATCGATACAGAATCCTTGCTCGTTCTGTATCTATCTGTGTAAAAATAAGTTTTAAGCTATAACCGAATGTGCTTTTCCCCCCATGCCTCATTCGAATCATATACATATACATATATTCAACACTCCATTCGAACCACCCACTTATATATATATATATATATACATACGTATGCGTAACCAGAGAAACTGCAAGTCTGGGAGCTCTCCGCTATTTCAAGCAGCCTCCTATAATGTTGGGATAGCCGTATGTATACTCCCTGTTTGACTTTAATAACCACCCGAGGTATGTATATATACCCACGATCCGAATAGCTCCTCACCCACATATATATCTATACATATATGCATACCCAACCAGCCTTCGAATGCCCAAGCCCCTGTGCATATTTGGAAGCCCACACACACACACACATATATATATATGTACATATAATAACCCACACCCAAGCTACTGGATACTCCACTCAAAGCAAACCCATTTACATTCACTTATATATTCAAAGCCACATACATAGTCGCTAAAGAAATTTCATAGTCGACAGAAGCTTGGTCATAGTCGACAGATCATAGCCTATAGTCGACTATCCATAAGCCCATAGTTGATTATCCATAAGCCATAGTCGACTATCCATAAGACCATAGTCGACAGATCATAATCTCATAGTCGACTATCCATAAGCATAGTCGACAGATCATAATCCCATAGTCGACTATCTATTTGGAAAATCTGAACACTTAACATTTCCTAACTTCGTTTCTTTTTAAAGCAAGTTGAGGTTATCAAAAGGATATAAATTTTGAATCTTAACACTCAACCTTACTTCCTATAGAATTCAAGAAAGATTGATTTTCATAACTTTGCTTCAAACTCATGTATAGATTTGAAGATTGATTTTCATATAGTCATTATCAAAACTAATTTATTTTCCAAGAGTAAAATATCAATTGATTTAATGAATTCTTGAAATAATCACTGCAACGTGTGCATACTTGATATGAGTGAACAACTATCCAGTATTGTGAGATGGGCATAAAATATATATAAATATGGCAACAACTTGTGAGATTAAAATCTTTTTGGGTTGCCATTCTTTATTATGATTAAGATATGAGCATAAATGCAAGTAGTTGTATACTGGAACTAGTTAAATGAATTCAAGGAAATTATAAGAAGGGAAAAATAACATATTAAATCTCTAATACTCCCCAAATGTTGAATCAAGCTTTAACCTTAAATAACATCTCCCAAAATTACTTCTAGGCTATAATTTACATCTTAAATGTGGAAAACGTTATGAAGTAAGATATGTTGAATTTATCTGATGATGAAAAAATGCCCAGTATGGGTAAGTGATGTTGAAAGTATGAATATCATGGAAACAAGACTTGAAATATATGTGGCTGTCAAATGCATACATGATGCATACATGTACATATTACACACACACACACACATATATATATATATATATGTTTTGCGCACCTATTATTTTGCGTGGAGGGAGAAAGGGTACCCTAGAGCACCTGGCACGGGACGAGGTGGCCATAACCCGACAGGTTGGCTCCATATTTATTTGTGAGATTTTATTGAAATTATGCACTTTTGCATACATTGATTTATGGCTTGAGAGCCGGGGAGATTGATTTTGATAATGAGATGATGCACTCTTGCATGTATTGATTGATGGCTTATGAGCCTGTGAGAATTGATAATGACATTGAAATTTTATGCACATTTTTATAGTGATACATGGTGACATGATATTTTAAGTTGAATTGATAAATTCATGAATTATGAATCTTGTATATAATTGTGAAGTCCTTGATTACTCTTCTTGGTGTTATCATGTTCTTGGATCCTATACATTGTTCCTTGTTTCTCGAACTTGCTGAGCCTTGTGGCTCACTTGATCTTCTTTACCATTCTAGGTGAAGGAAAGGATGTTATTAGGGGCGAGTCTAGTAGGACTACAGTCCAAGGATAGTGGTGTACAGAGATGAGTCTTAACTTCAAAGATCCTAGTTAGTGATTTGGTGAGGTTTTATAGTGATAAGAATCTATTATGTTTATTGGCATTTGAGCCTCTTATTATTTTGTATGGCCATCGAGCCTAGGGTTATGAGATTCTGAAAATATAATTGAACCTTAATTTAATTTTTGCTGCTAGAAATGAAATGAGTTGTTAATTGAGTTCAATTTTGTTTTATATCATCTCTGTAATGACCTTCTTTCGAATATCCTATGTTATACGAAAATATTCGGAAGTGGGCCTTACACCAACTCTTTCTTCTTCTCTTCGTCAAAACCATTTCTAATAGCTACTTTTTTCAGTAAGAATTTATTAATTTTATGTTTAATCATGTTTGTTACATGTGTGTGTGTGTGTGTATATGTAATTGCTTGATTTGCTTCCTCTATAAATGGCATGATTGGCACCCAAGTCTGTAATCTCTCTCTCTCAATGGCACAGTTGGCACTTAAGTCTATAATTTCTCTTTTTGTGTGTGTGTTTGTATCTATCCCACATTTATTGTATACTTGTATTTGTATGCTCCAGTTACAGATTGTTCATTTTTACAAATTAGAGTCTGGACTTTGGAATCTGGACTATTAGTTATTTTTTCATTCTTTAATTGGCTTAGATTATTTTGAGTACGTGCAATTGCGCAAATGTTTATTGAGTAGAAACGTAAAATTTTTTCTTTCAATAAGAATTTATCAGTTTTATGTTTCATCATGTTTGTTGTGTGTATACATATGTAATGACTCGTTAGTGGGTCCGAGTATTAACTATGGGAATAAAATATTTGTTTTGTTTGAGCCATTATTTTTGAAGGATTACATGTGATATTTTTAGTTGGTTTGGCACATAAGGTAAAATGGTGGAAAAGTCAGGGATTTTCCTTTGACGAAAATGGGACCCACGACTATGCAAGGTATGTGTGTAGAATATTATATGAGAAATGAAAAAGAAAAGAATGATGTATTTACATAAAGATGATTTATTTAAAAGAATTATATGGTATTTGCATTTATTAAAATGGCTAAGGGGCATGAGGGGAATAAGTGCTAAACGTGAAGAGAAAATGGGTAAATGGGAAAAGAATAAAAAGAAAGGAGGTGGTGGTGGCGTGAGCCACTCTTCTTTCTTCACTTCTCCTTCTTCTTCCTTCCTTTCTTCTTCAACATCTCCTCTTCTCCTCTTGAAATTTCTCTCCTTCTCTCCATAGATTTGAAGCTTTGGGAATAAAAGATAGCATCTTGTGTGGCATGGAGGCTTGGTAGGGCTATCAAAATCCATAAGGCAAGCTCTTACTTGCACTTGCTAGGGCTATCAAAATCCATAAGGCAAGCTCTTACTTGCACTTGCTTTTCAATTATGTTGTGCAAGCTTCGTTGCTCATCTTCTTGTTTAGTTGCGAACTCTACTCCTCTATCCCTTCCCAAAACTCCCTAACCTTAGTGTTTTGAGGATTAATGGTAAAAAAAACCCATGATTCTTCAAGTGGGTTCTTGGTAGATGTTGTATGTAAAATCCTTGTAAGATTTTCCCAATTTCTTGATTGTGTTGGTTGGAATGGTTTGAAACTTTAAATAGGGCTGGTTCCATCCTATATTTTGTTGGGAATGATGTGTTTGGAGTTGGGATGGATTATGGTGGAGTTTTGAATGATTTTGAGGTGTTCTCGATCATTTCTGTGTGTTTCTGGGTTCAATAGTAGACTATTTTGGTCAATAGTCAACTAATAAGTGGGTTAAATGACCCTCGAAAGATCAGGTCTCAGTCTAGTCGACTAATGCTTTCAATAGTCGACGAATCCTCTCATTAGTCGACTATTTGTAAGTCGACTCTACACAGCGCACCCTATACTATTTTGGCCATAACTTTTTTGTATAGATATCCAATTGATGAACTATTTGAAGGGTTGTAAATTAGACTCGATAATATTCGATTTGGTATATAATTTGGGATATTTGGATAAAAATTGGACTAGTTGGAGCCCTATGAACTAGAAGGTAGAAATCTAAATCTTCAGTTCCAATCCAATAATGTTTTAGTGCTTGGGGCATAACTATTTGTGGTGATATCCAAATTGAAATCCATATTTTGTGCCATAGTCTAGATTTCATAGACTTGGTTCTAATAAGCTAATTGAGTAATTTGGGTATGAGTTGAGTCCATAGCAACCCTATCAAATTCTATCTAGATACTGGAATTCTTCTACTATGGGAGATTTGCTTTGCCCCAATTTTATGGAATAAATATATTTCTTTGTGGTATGATGAGAACCATCGAAGGGTTAAGAGGTGATGCCTCTAACTGTGATTCCCTAGTCGGTTAGGAGGTTCTTATTTGGCATTTCTTGACGTGTCTTGTTTTTAATGACCGAGTAAGGCTTGATCTCATTACATTTCTTTGCAGAATGATGTTGAACCTTAATGGGGTAGGTTCCATATGGTTTCTATTTGGGTTGTGTGGTATTTTAATTTATTTACTATTATACATTGCATGGTGATGCATTGGGACATTGGGCTATGAGTTTGCATACATCTGGAATCATGCTTTGTATTCAGTGGAGGTGTGAGCATTGGAATGACACAGTTGGCCTGTGAGTACCGACTTGTGTATTATAGATGAGTATACACACATGGAGCATTTGTATGTGTGAGTTCTTATGTGGGCGTAGCATGGCTTGATGCTTGGCTTATGAGGGCCTTGACATCACGTTTATGCTTCACAAGCTGTTGTATTTCTTTATTTGTTGCATTGCATGATGAGGATGTGGGACTCCGGGGAATGATCTGGTGTATACCTCGGAGGTCTCTAGATATGGAAGTTGTTTGGGCCTGGTAGGGAATGATCTAGTGTATACTCCACGAGTGTACTTTGAGACTTCGGGGAATGATCTGGTGTATACCTCGAAAGTCTATGGTAGCCTATATTAGGCTACAACAGGTTTGTATGCTGAACTTGGGTGCCAATGTGTGTCTTATGTGGGCTCTAAGGACCATTTCTGTGAATTGGTGCATTTATGTTATGATTTGGCATCGTGGTACATAGCATAACTTGGTATGCGAAACATGGAATGAATTGGGGGATGGTTATGGGCGAGTTAGTTACTAGCCCTGTTGACCTTTTCTTTCTATATACTTGCTGAGTCTTGTGACTCACTCTTGTTTTTCATCATTCCAGGTAAGTGTGGAAAGGCAATCGAGGGTGGGTTCAACCAAGCTTAGCTTTCCCTATGATAGATGTCGTGTACAAAGGCACCCTAACTGGAAGATTCTTGGGCGTTTTGTCTTGTCTTAAATCCAGGAAGAATATTGTCTTGCTATGCTAGACATGGTGTTTTTGTGGGAGATGCGGGCATGTGAGCCCTAACGTTGTCATCAATGAATGTATACTATATGACTTATGCTTCTACTATGTATATTAAAGAAAATCTCTCTAGAGATGTTTTGTTTAAGTTTGCATCTATATCCATTTCCGTGAGGGCTTTCTCTCGAAACTCCTGTGTTTACGGGACTTTCGGGAGCGAGTCCTTACAACATAACAATTGAAAATATGTTTTACATAATCATTCTAAAAACTTTCTTTCATTCTTCAAGGTAAGAAAATACTTTTTCATATTGAGTAACTTAATGTATTTTTCATTTTTTTTTTTTTTTTGTAAAAGAAAAATTAGATATGAAAAAATAAAAAAAATCACTACAAAAAAAAATCAGATTTAGAGACAGAAAAAATCTATCTGTAAATCCTAAAATTCTGTCTCTAACAGTTTAAAGACCGAACTAAAGACAAAATTTTGATCTGTCTCTAAACTGGTCGTCATTAACAATTAGAGATGGAATTTCGATTCTATCTCTAATTAGAGATGGAATTTTTCTGTCTCAAAAAATAAAAATTTCGTCTCTAACTTGGTCCTCAAATTAGTTACAAAATCGGTTATATTTTTATTTTAGAAACAAAATTTTTAATTTAGAGATGGAATTTTCCGTCCCTATCAATTCTGTCTCTAATGAATATTTTGTCTCTATATGTTAATGACAAAAATAATTCTATCTCTAAAGTCTCTTATTAAAAAAAATTAAGGAAAAAAATAATTTCATCTCTAAAACAATTATGAAAAAAAAATTCCACTGGCCATAGTCCATGATAGATTTCAATGATCGAAACTAATCATCAGAATGGCCATGGTCTAGTGACTAGCATACCCAAAAATCAAAATGATCCAATGATTGAATCTAAATAAATTTGAAAACTAATTTTTGAAAAGGGGTTCCTGTTTGTGGAGGGTATCGCTGGCCATTGTCCATAATAGATTTCAATGATCAAAACCGATCCTCGAAATCATCTTGGTCCAGTGACCAACATACCTAAAAATCAAAACGATCTAATGGTTGATCTCAATAGATTTAAAAATTAATTTTTTGAAAAATATTCCAATTTCTGGAAGGGCATCACCGCCCATTGTCCATGACAAATTCCAACGATCAAAATCGATTATTGGAATCACTTTGATCTGGTGACCAACACACCCAAAAACTAAAATGATCCAACTGTTGGATCTCAATAGATTTAAAAATTAAGACTGTATTCTCTTTGTTATTTTTAGGTCATTTTTAATTTTTAATTTTCGAAAATAATGAAAATGCTTTTACTTTGTCATTTTCAAAAATACATTTTCGAAAACAAGAAAAATTTTTATAAAGGAAACCCAAAACAACAATTGTTTTGGTTGTTTTCAACCAACACAATCTCTAAATCCAAAACATGGAAAACACAATCTATTTTCTATGTTTTGGCCCTAAAAAAGAAAAGAAAGAAGAAAAAAAATTATTCTTAATTTTTTTTAAAAAATTATATATTTATTTAAAATTTAAAAAATATAGTATATCTATATTATAATTAAAATATAGGATAACATATAGTATATTATTAAGTACATTACATATATTGTGTATAATAATATTTAATATAAACTATCACTTAGATGTCAGCTATTTATTAATCAAATTTATTATTTTATTTTAATAATAAAATTTTATTAAAAATAGTTAATTTTATCATTTAATAATCAAATTTATTGAATAAAATATCATAAAATATTTTTTTCTCAAAATTCTAAAATAAGCCCATTTTCTAATTTTCTATTTTAAGAAATATTTTTTTTAAAATGACAAAAAGAACACATTTTCAGTTTTCTAAAAACAAACTATCAAAACAGAAAACTAAAAATTGAAAATGCAAAAAGAACGCAGCCTAAGTTTTTTGAAAAAAATAGTTCTTATTTTTGGAAGGGCATCACTGACCAGCATCCATGGCAGATTTCGATCGAAACTGATCATCAAAATCATCTTGGTATGACCAACATACCCAAAAACTAAAATGATCCAACAATTGAATCTCAATAGATCTAAAAAAAAAATCAAAAAACGTTTAGAATTTTTAACTTAAATTGGAGAAACTTTAGTCACCAGCATCTAGGACGACGGTCAATTGGCCGAAGGAGTGAGATGGGACTATTAGACAAGAGCCAACAGTCGCTAGTTGCTAATTGAATAAGAAAAAAAAGATCCGGAGAGAGGAAGAACAGGCAAGAGAGAAAGAAATGAAGAAAGAAGAAATGATTGAGTGTATGTATATACACAAACTTAGAGACAAAAATTAAAGACAAAAAATTTTCATCTTTCTCTAAGTTATAGAGGGAAAATTCCAACTCTAAAAGTAATTTTTTGAGACAGAGATTATTTTCTGTTTCTGATTAAAAAATTCATAATATTTTTTTAAATTTTAATAAGAAACGAAACATTTTTGTCTCTAATTAAAAAATTCATAATATGTTTTTAATTTTTAATCAAATGGGGAAAATTTTTTGTCTCTAGTTAAAAATTTAGCATTTTTATTTTTAATTTTGATTGAAAAATTCATAAGATTTTTTAAGATTTTTTATCAAAAACAGAAATTTTTCCATTTGTAATACCCTGAGAGCCTAGAGAAGGGTAATATATATCGAAGATAAGTAAGAAATGAAATAACACCACTTGAATATCTTTTGGCCTGAATGTAGGCAAAAAACTCCTGATTTAAGCATACTTGAACTGGGGAACCTCAAGAATGGGTGACACCTGGGAAGTTCGTATAGGTCCATCAAGGTAAGTTGTTTTGATCTTTCCTATCGCTCAATGCAGGATGTTACATTTTTAATTAGAGATGCAAATTTTTTTGTCTTTAATTATTATGTATTTTCATAATTTTTTTTAATTAGAGACTGAAATTTTTGTGTGTCTGATTAGAAAAATTCAGAATATTTTTGTAGAGATGAAATTTTTTCCTCTTTGATTCCATCTCTGAATTAGAGATAGAAAAATCCGTCTTGATCGTCATCTCTAAGTATTTTTCTTTTCTTTTTTTTTTAAAAATTTTGGTCATCTGTCTCAAAATCTGTCACTATTAGAGACAGAAAAAATTATATCTCTAAAATCCATCTCTAATTTATAGTTTTTTTGTAGTGAATGTTTTCTGTAATTAAACAATTGCATAAATTTAAAAAAAAATCACATATAAATTTATGTAGATGGCTGGGAATATAGTACGTACTTTTTTTGTTAAGAATATAGTACATACTCGTAGTAAATACTTACAATAATACATATTCTTTACTTAATATACATACTCTTCAATTAAACTGTGAATATATTGAACAAGATTGTTGTATATATAAATTGTGGCTGATGACTATTTATTCATGTTGCAGTGTCATATTGTAATTATGGACAAATATCTCATTAAAAAACCAATCATTGAAGGATCATCAATTGATAATGGTGTTGATGTTAGACAAAAGCAAAGTTCTTCCAAAAAACCTCGTTTGGAAATACATTTGGACGATTTTCCTTCAGACCCTGGGTTAAGAAAAAACATTTTAGATTACCATCCAAATGATTTGGGATAAAAATTCAAAGAGCTTCTTTGCAAAAGTGTCCATTCCAACCTCATGAACATGATTTTCCACAAAGAAAGAGTGGAAAAATATTAAGGCGATTTGTTCCTACTTGGTTCAAAGAGTACAGCACTTGGTTGGGGGTATAGCATAGGTAAAGTTGCAGCTTTTTGTCTATGTTGCTATCTTTATAGGTCTAAAATTGGAGAGCAAACAACTGGTGACTCCTTTATTGTCGAAAGGTTTACTAATTGGAAGAAGAAAGAAAGATTTCAAATTCATGTTGGCAACCACAATTGGGCTCAAAATGAAGATTGGAGCAAATGTTAGAATCTAATGAATCAAAAACAACATATTTATGTTGCTTTTGAGACTCAACCAAATCAATCTCGAAGAGATTATCGAATACGTCTAATTAAGTTCAACAATTGATTGTATTCAGTTTCTTTTATGCCAAGAATTGGCTTTTTGTGGAAATGATGAATCATAGAATTTACATAATCAAGATAATTTTCTAGAGCTTTTATAATTTCTTGTTAATCATAATGAATTCATAAAAAATGTGGTTTTAGAAAATGCCGTGGCAATGTCAAACTTGTTGCTAATGAGTTCCAAAAGGATATTGTGCATGTTGCTTCAATTGAAACTACTAATGTTATTATTAATGATCTTCAAGATGATTTATTTGCTATATTGGTTGATGAGTCCAGTGATATATCAATGAAAGAACAAATGGTAGTTGTGTTGGTGTATGTAAAGGCAAAAGGATGTATAATTAAGCGTTTTCTTAGTATTATGCATGTTAAGGACACTATTGTTTTGTCACTTAAGTCATCAATTGAAACATTATTCTTAAAATATGGTTTGAGTTTATCAGTGGTGGATCTATGTATGAGCTAGCCCAGGACAGCTCACAATTTTTTATATTAAAAAATTATTTTTATTATTAAAAAAATTAATTTTTTAATGTAAAAAATATTTTTTTTAATAATAACCTAGTAAAAAAAATTTTCAACCTATCCCAAAATCTATGATATATAGTTCTATACCTCAAAAAAAATTTCAACCTCCCCTACATACAGTTTTAGATCTGCCCCTGAAGTTTATCATCTTTTCGTGGTCAAAGATATGATAAGAGTAACAATATGCAAGACGAATTTAATGGCTTGAAGACATCGATAATAAAAGAGAATCCATCTATATATTTTGTCCATTATTTTTCTCATCAATAGTGATTGGCTCTTGTGATTGTGGTAAAAAAATCATACTTATATATCTTTGCTATTCAATATTGTTTCTAATTTATCAAATATTGTTGGACCTTCATGAAGACAAGAGATATTCATTGTGAGAAACAATATAGTAAAATTATTGAAGCACTCCAAAGTAGTGAAATTCAAAATGGTAGGTGCTGTAGCATACTCTCTGTGAGGTTTCCTTTAGAGGCCACCCAAGGGAGTTGCCCTCGGAAAAGTCCATTCGGCCTGAGATAATCTTTTCTTCCAGGAGGGGTCTTCCGTGGCCATTCCCCCAAAAGACCTTGTCCATCCGAAAACCTTTCAAGGACTGCTTCCTTGAATGCCTAATTAAGTCTTACAAACACCCTTCAGGGGCTAACTCCCCCAAAAGCCAGGTTCTCCTGAGGCCTAACCCAGTGGCATCCGAGCGCCCTTGCCCAAAAGGTAGTGCCACATGCCCCCGTGCATGTGTGCTATGTGTCTCAATCCTTAAAGGGTATAAATACCCCCCCTGACCTTTCACCTTTTGGACCTTCCCCCCAAATCCAAAGTCCCCCTTCCGATTCTTCCATGCATACCTCTTCCGAAGAGTCCTTACTTTTTCGAAGACACCATCCACATTGCACTACATCTGCATCATCTTTTCCGCACCATGATGGTATCTGACTTAGGCATCGGAAGGCCTGTGCGAGATAGATCCCCACGTGCCTTCTAACCATCTTATGCCTTCCAAATTGGAATACCTGAAACACCCAAAGATCCTTTTGAGAGACTCTTCAACAACCTCCGAAAGACCCATCTGCGTGGCCCAAAGACTTCTAGAGCTACCCATCTGCAGGACCCCTCCAAATGGCCCTTTCTGAGTAGACCTTACTCTACCGTCAAGCCCTGTTAACTTTTTGCTAAGCTTTTTTGAGACAAACAAGTTTCAATTATTGTATTACGATAACAATACTAGGGGTTTAATTCAAGAAACTTCTCTTTAACAAACTAGCTAGCGATACATAAACGTTTTCTGTACTGAGACTGATTCCACCTCAAACTGTGGTAGTCCTAGGCTGTCCACACCTAGCGTGCTATCTAGTACCATTTTGGTCACCTCTTCTATGCTAGACCAGAGGCTACCCGTATCACTAGCACCCCCGTCTCAAAATTCCAAGCATGACTCTCATGCACAATTTGTTTCAGCGGCAATAGAAATTACAAAGGAAGTAGAGGAAGAAGAAGATAGAAGCAAGTAGTGAAAAACTCTCATCCAATTCAACCCTCTCATGCCCAAATTAATTGCCCCCAGCAAAGCCA
Organism: Diospyros lotus; assembly: GCF_014633365.1. Taxonomy (NCBI): domain Eukaryota; kingdom Viridiplantae; phylum Streptophyta; class Magnoliopsida; order Ericales; family Ebenaceae; genus Diospyros; species Diospyros lotus. The sequence goes on along the minus strand of NC_068346.1, from coordinate 10,149,700 downwards.
CCAAAAGCCCTAATTACGTGCCACGTGGAGTGCCCCAAATTTAGCTAAGGCGACACTGAGAATCGACTCCCAATGCTAAGGCAATTGGCTCTTAGTGCATAACAGCTCAACCTTTGACTCGTGAACTTCCGAGACACCTTGGGCACATGATGTCAAGACCAAACGCAACACTATATGGTGTGTGACTTTCTGAGTCCATTATCTACTAGCAATCAGATAGCACCAAAACCTTTTCGACATCAGCCAACACCTTAACCCATTACAAAAATCTGTTCATATCCCAATAACGATCTGATGGTTCTTAAATAGCGCTTAGAAGTTGTTCAAGACAGTATAGGTGACAGTGAAGTCTCACTTCAAATGAACCTATTACAGTTGATGATTACCATATGCTATAATCCTTCCATCACCTAATGTTTCTACTAAGCGATAGCCATGAAGTGATAAATTCACAAACTCAGTAACTATGTGTTCAGATCAAATCAGTATGACTAGATGACACCTCAGTAAACGTTTTTCCTAATAATCAATCTGTCTTGGCAAGGCATTGCCCCATCACATTAATAATAGATCACATAGGATGTTCATCCTATCGATAACAACGAGGGGTGACGATCCTCTCCCTGAGCACTGGCCTCCATGCACTAGCAATACGAAACCACATAGATGAATCTCTCCACCTTGCAATTGGATGGTTCGACCCATTAGCAAATCCTGCACACCAATACATAAGACAATTGTGTCAGTTCATGAAAGGAAATAGTCTTAGAAGTGCTAAAAACACCAACCTTGTAATACCCCATATTTTCGTAAGGTTGCCACGTATTTTAAGTGAGTTTAAAATACCGAAAAATAGGCTTGAAAGGGTAATTAGTTGCGGAATCAGCTGCAGGGAGTGCCCTGGAGCCTAGATGCTTAAAGAAAATGACGTGACATAGTCAAGCATCTCAAGGTATAATTTATGGTATCGAAAGAAATTGGACCGGGAACGGTTTCCGGTACAGCTAAAAAGGTAGTTGTGATTTAGGTTGAAATATCGAATTATCGTATGAGGCATCCGAGAAATTAATGAAACCCCAAAGAAGTTCATATTTGGTATGTAGAGCAATCCTTCAGTAGTTTTTGGAAGAAACAAAAGGGCTTGTAGCCAAAACAAAGATCTGAGCCTAAGTACAGTTTTTCGAAATTGATAGAGGGAGGTCGAAACGATATTTTTTCATAAATCTTCAAGGGTCGAATGAAAGTTTTAGGACATTTGAAAGGGTTATGAAGGTCTTAAGGGAATTGTTCAGTTTTTGAGCCAAGGACAAAATTGTAATTTTTTGAGATTCTGGTAAAAGTGTAATTTGCCTAAAAATCAGGGGTATTAGCGTAATTAGTCCTTTCTTCGAGGACTAAAATACAATTAAAAATTGGCCTAGGGACCAAGTTGAAAAGGGTCTAAGTGCAATTACCTGAAAAGCTTGGGCCAAAGTGTAATTATTGAAACCTTTTTTCTAGGGGCATCCGAGAGATTAAAGATAAAGTCTCATGATGACTTTAGAGATAAGATGAAAGCTCATGATGACTTATTTCATAAGATTTGATGAGAATTGATTGGATGCGATTTGATTTAGATAAGATTTGATGAGATTTGATTTGATTTGATTTGGATATGATTTGATAAGATCTTATTTGGATAAGATTTGATTCAGATAAGAATGATTGCAGAAAATCTAAGAAGATTTGGAATAATTAGAGAATATCTTAGAAGATTTGGAATGATTAGAGAATATTTTAGAAGATTTGAAATTATTGGAATATCTTGGAAGATTTACAAAAGATTTGAAATGATTGTGACTTACTTGGTGGCTAAGTTTCCAAACCTATAAATAGGGTGCTCATGGCCAAGGGTTTTCTCATTCTAAATTGTGATAAATTCGTGCTAGACAAGAGTGCTTCGAGCTTAGTGGATAGAAGGCTTTTGTTCCTAGAGGAGAATAAGCACTTGCTCAACGCGTAAAAGCGTGTGAGGAGGTGGTTTGGTCAGAAGACTTAAGGATTTGCACAAATTTTGAGGAATTCCGAAATTAAGTCAAGGTGCGACTCCTATACTCCAAATCCTATTTTTCGTTCTCTTATTTGAGACTACAATTGCATGAAACGTGTTTTGAGTAACATTTTTGTACGTAAAATCATATTGTTCTCTTACATGAAATCATGTTGCATAAATGAAATGTAATTTCTTGAAAAATATATGTTGTTGGTTTTCAACTATTGCATTTACAAAATCCGTGTGGCCATACTATTCTACCTATCTGTTGTTGTTCGAGGGCAAAAGTCGGGATATCCCTCGAGAGGCGTTATGCGTGCGCCATCAAGAAAGCTCTCGTGGGGAAGACCGTGAGTCTAAGGGACAACAGATGTGGTGTTTGAATGAATTCTATGAGGTCGGGCCAAGGTGACATGGTTAGGGACCTCCCGAGAGGCGCTATGAGTGCGCCACTGAGAAAGCTCTCGTTGGAGGAGGCTGACATGGTCATGAGGCACTTCGGAGTAGTCCTCGTTGTTTTCTCATACATTTTATATCTGTTCATGTATGTATATAAATTGTTTTGGAGTTCTCACTAGAAGGTTCATCTTCTAATTAGACTATATCCTTGGAATATTCAAACGTTCCAGGTTCAACAAGCAGCTCTAAGGGAAAAGAGATGGCTGAAGGATAAGCTTGTTTTAGTGTTTGTAACATGTTTTAGCATATCTTTATGTATGTAAGAGAAATTCAGTTGATGGGAACCTTAGTATGATTTGGTTATGTTGAGGCGTTTGGTTATCGCTTTCGAGAAATGATATCCATGTAATACGTTTGTAAATGTCTTGAACAATTTCTTATATTATAAATAAAGCATTATGGTTGTGTACCATATCAGGTTCAATCGAGCTTTCGCATTTCTAATGATATCACCTGTCTTAGCTGTATGATTATCGGGTTTGTTAGGCTAAGAAGGTGAAATTAGGATTGTTGGGAATTTATGTGATGTATGTCAGCGGTTGTGATATGGAAAAATTTCTATATTCCTGAAATCCTAAGTTATAACACGCCTAGAAAATCTGGGGTGTTACAAACCTGGTGTGGATCTATGCAAAGGTTTTATTTTCAAAGCATTTTTCATTAGAAAATAGCACAACGAAAGCATAAAACATACATAATGAAAACCAAAATCAACCTTGCAATACTCGATTTCTATCACCCACATGCAAAACACGAAAAAAAAACCCATACCATAAGGTGTTTCTCGGTATACCTTTCAGATGAAGTTTGGTGTTCGTTACCTACGTAGTAGCCTCCTTCTCTTTCTATCCAGCAAGCTTTCTCACCACCGCAAGCACACAGGTAACCATCCCTCATCTGGAAATGTAGAGAACTTAGTCAGTCCACACTTAAGCCGCCATAAAACCTTCCAACGGAGCTGTGCTAGGACTTTCTAGATGGAGGTGATCCGGAGCTATGTGTTGTCCCTTCCTTAGATGCTTCTTGGTTGTCCAATAGCCTATCTATGGGAAGAAGAAGAATATGAGAGTTGCACCAGCTTATCTTGGAGCAAGAATAAGAACAAGCCACAACTCAGGAGGAAGAAGAAGTAGAGGGACAGCTAGTTGGAAAAAGAAGAAGAGAGAGAAAGAGATAGAGAAGTTGGACAACAACTTCACGTGGGCGACGTATTCAATCCACAAAAATCTCCTTAAATCACTCCTAATCTTTGCAATTTGTCATCCATTGCTCACACTCTTTAATGCTCACATTCATCATTTGCATTAGAGCATTAAATTGTTTTGATGTGACAAAGTTGTGTCACATTTAATGGCAAAAATAGTCGACAGTATGAGGCACCTGGTCAACAGCACAATCGGTTGATAGCATGCAAGCACTTGTCAACTGTTCCAAACGGTCGACCGCTTCATGAACCTGTTGACCGATTCTATCTGCCATACTCCAACTTTGTCCAATTACCTCTAAAGCCATACTATCCAATAGTAATCTCCCATAACCATATATATATGTGTCCCATGCATAATATAGCAACCAACATCACTATCCCACAGTGACGGGGAACACACTAATAGCAATGGATCACTAATCTGTTACATTACTCGGCATGCGTGTAACTTTCTAAGTTCACAACCATATAACAATTAGGACACGTCAACTCATTGATGTCGGCCAATCCCATTGATCTATTAAGAGGATCTCTCCAAATTCTTAAAGCACTCTGAAAGATCCTGAGTATCATCTAGCCAAGACTTAGAATGATCCTAATAGCAGCAAAGTCCAACTTCATATAAACCTATTAAGGCTCCTCAATTATCGTTCACTATAATCCTTCCATTGTCCAACATCCTAACCGAGTGAAAGTCATGGACTGATTAAACTCACAGGGCTCAATAACTGGGTCTAATCTAACATGGTGTGATCTCCATAGCATGTCAAATCCCATCCAACATTGGAATTCTTTCCAATCTCATGCTCACCCTAGCTAAAGGATTTTCAATCACCACCAATACAGACCACACAGGATGTATGACTCCAACCTATGGAGGTCAATGGATCCTATCAGTGAACATCTGTCTCCATACACCACTGCACACAGAGCATTCTCATCTTTTACACTGAATGATTCCTCTCAATAACAAATCCCTGACACTAGTGCACAAGACACTATGTCACATTTGGTCAAAAGTCCAGATACACAATTGAGAGCCAACGACAAATCATTAATCCACAAGCCATGTGATCTGTCACAAGCATCACATTCAACGAATGTTTGACCAACATCTATCCACATGTCTATTATATGTATCCCATGCAATGCGGCGTGCGACTCACCACCCCCATTCCCATTAGCATCCCATACTAACAATGATAGTAGCACATGTGACAATCCACTAATCGACTAATTATAGTTCCCTTCTGATAAGTCTAAGGACTGATAATACCTTTAAGAAATCCTGGACTAGAAATTCAAGTCACATAGTCTTAGCAATTTGAGAGTAAGAAGTCTACCAGGAAATCTAGGGACTCATTCATAAGATAAGAGGGAGAGATCTGAATGAAGATATGATCTTTTATACATATCAAGAACAATCAACAGTGTATCTCACATACATGCCATGTAATGTAAATCTAACATCTAAGGTACTATCACTAACAGTTCAGTCTAAGGATCAGCTACACTATCACAATTTGACGACAAAACCATTATCCACTATTCTATGTGGTTAGTCATAAACATCACATTCGGTGCATTGTTCTCCAACAACCACTCATAGGTTTAGTAGAGATATCCCGATGTCATATGGCGTATGATACACAACCCTCCAATCAGTATCTCATACTGAATGAGGTAGTAACCCTTATATGAGTCGATTCTCGACTAATCAGAGTCCCCATTTGAAGAATATAAGGATTAGAAATAATTTAAGAAATTATGTTACTAGAGAATCCTATCACACAATCTCAACAACTTGAGAATAAGATTCTCAACCAAAAGATCTAGGAATTCATTCATATATAAAACTGGAGAGTTTATGAATAAAGATAAACTTGCATTTTATTGATATATATACAAAAATACAATAAATGTATCAATTACAAGCCCGTTAGATGTCATCCAAATCTAGTATTAGGGCACACAACACTAACACGATGGAGTTCACATTACATGTCATTAGTGAGTGTTATTGTGATGTTTTCCTCCACATTGATGTGCTTGAGATAATTGAGGAAGAAGGTACAAATCCAAAGCAAAAAGGTGAAGCATGTGTCTTTATTGATTTAATACAATCTTTTAAATTTGTTTTCAACTTACATTTGATGAAAACAATATTAGGGATTACAAATGATTTATGCTAAGCATTGCAAAATAAAAATAAAAAATAAGATATCATCAATGCAATGACTTTAGTTAATGTATCAAAACAACAACCGTAGATAATGGATGGACATCTTCGCTCTCCAAGGTCTCTTTTTTTTTTTTTTTTTTTTTTTTTTTTGAAGCTCATGGTATTACTATTCCAAGTATGGATGATATGTTTATCATTCGAGAGAGGCCATAACGAAATGCTCAATAGGTGACAAATTTGCATCATTACCAGATTGAGTTGTTTTATACTGTAATTGACATGAAACTTTAAGAGCTCAATAATTACTTCATAGAAGTGAACACATATATTCTTTTTTGTGTGGCATGCCTTAATTCTACTGACTCTTTTCAAGCTTTTAATAAGAAGAAACTTATTCTTTTTGCCACGTTAATTTCATCGTCTAATTTTTCTAAGGTGGAGTTTGTTGTACTTGAAGATCAGCTTGAGACTTATATTGTTGACATGAGATCTAATGAAATATTTTCAAGACTCAAAGGGATTGGGGATCTTGGTAAAAGGGTATTTGAAACAAAGAAGAATGCAATTTATCCTTTAGTTTATCTACTTGTGAAATTAGCTTTGATTTTACCGGTTGCAACTGCATGTGTGAAAAAGGGTATTTTTTGCAATGAAAAAATAGTGAAAGCTCGATAGTGCAATCACTTAGGAGATGTTTTGTTGAATGATTGCTTGGTTACATATATTGAGAGAGAAATCTTCAATAACGTTGATAACGAAAAGATTATCCAACGCTTTCAAATTATAAAAAGTCATAAGTTGCAATTGTAATATTATATTCATGTATTTTATAAATGGATCTTAATTATGAGATTAGTTTTTGTTTTGAATTCATAGTTGATATTGTTTTACCAAATTCCGATAAATTGATGGTATGTTCATAGGTATTTATTATAATAGTTTGCTCCTAATAGAAAATTTTTCTTGATTTGTCTCTAAATTTAACATGTGTATTAAGGTTATGAAATGTCAATATGTTTGACTTGACCACCATTTGTGCTAATTTACTAGATAATAATTTATTAGCAGGTAAAGCAAGCCAATTCTATTTTTGGACAAGTATTTCTCATTTATACTCGTTCACTTAGAGATGTCTAATGGGATCTAGTCAAACTGGGCCCATCATTGGTGTTAAAGAAACGAGTCGAGTTGAGTCCGACTCATTCAAAGGATTAGTCGAGCTAGGCCCTTGCGCCCATTAATCAAAAACAAGACTTGACTCAACCAGTGAACCAACCTAGAGTCAGTTGAGCCAAGGCTTAATGGACCAAGTGAATCAAAATCTTGCCAAATCAATTTATTTTTAAAATAATTTTAAAAATATATTTGTTCAATTAATATTTAAGATTAAAAGTATTTATAAAATTTAAATTCTCCTTATAAAATAAAAATTTAGAATGTGGAAGTTAAAGATTTTAATAGTGTACAATTCTACTTTAAAATAGTATTAAATATTTTAAATATTTAAAAATTATAAAGATTGCTTCATATTTTTAATTTAAACTCTAACAATTGTGCATGAGATACATATTTATTTATACATTTAAAATTTTTAATACGATTATGCCTTTTGTGTATGAGATATTAATTTTCTTGTAAAAAAATGTAAAATATATTTGAGATTTATTGATTATCATTGTAAATTTGTGATATTATTTATATAATTTTTAAAATATTAAAATTATTAAATTAAATATTAACTATTAACTATTCAAATTTCAAATTAAATTATTTATAATTTTATTTTTTTATAAAATTAAAAGTTAACTGCGTCCAACAGGTATAGCCCATGGGCTGGAGCCGAGCTCTTAGACCGGTGATGTCGTGGGTCCAAATATATTGAGTTCCACCTAACCCTATATCAAGCCACCGGCCCAGTTAAGATTTCTAAATTTACTCGATTAATATGCTAATGGCCCTAAATCAGTACAACATTTACGCTTACATAGGCAGAGAAGGCCTTTAATAGGTTGGTTTTGCTTCTTTGGCGTGCACCATGCACCATGTCACGTCATGTCACAAAAGACAAATATAATTACACAATTTATTTTTTTATTATTAATAAACTATCTTCAAAATAATCCTTTTGCCTAGCCAAAAAAAAATGGTTTTTATATAAAAAATATATATTTCTTTGCTGATTTAAAGGACAGAACAGAAGGGTTGTCTTATAGAAGGAGAGGAAGAGTAGTGAAGTAGATTTGGAAATGTATTTTGATTATTTAAAAAATTATTTCTTAGTTTTGTATTTGACTGCTATTTGGTATATTTGCATCAAAATGGTATGTGTCAAATTGTGACACGTTTATTTTATTTTTTAATCACTATTTAAATAATTTTATTATAAATAATCTCATTTTAATCCTATATATAATGAACGTCAATCATACAGTTTTCATCTCAATTATTTTTATATTTTCTACATATTGGTATATCTAAGTTAACTTTGATAAACCAAATTTGCCAACTTAAAATCTCAAGGCGTCCGATGTAACAAATGGATAGTCTGTGCAGTATTATAGACGATTCAAAAAACCTCCCGCCCAGCGTGGCCTGACCCGTGTTGGGGAACCATGTCCTTGAAATGGAACAAATTTGGGTTTGCGAATGGTTTCCTAGAGCATCCAAGTCCTTAATAGAAGGTCCAAAAATGATTTCACCAAATTGGCCCAACATATAAACCTTAATGGGACAAGGGCCCTATATGCCATTTGGGGCCCCATTTCTGGGCACCTAGTAGGCTTGGTTTTGACTTGAAGTCCCCTTCTCATTATTTTTCCTTCACTGCCACTCAAGTTTCAGGGTGTGCAAAGAGTTAGTTTGATTATCAAATCGACCAAACTACACTAATTGAACAGATTAACTCAATAATCGTACTAACTGAAAATTGAGGTCCGCTGCCAACAAGGTGAAACCTACTGAAACCCCCCAAAAGCAAGCAAATTATTTTCCAGAATGAATTATGGCTCTTAATATATTCTAATGCAACACAAAATACAATTCTCTGTCCCGGTCTAGGCATAGATCAACTAGCAAAAGGAGGTTTGGTGGGGTGTCGCTCTTTGGATTCTCAGGTTCTATATTTGACCTCTGGCCAAGGTAAAAAACTCAACAATCAAGATCTATCATGAAAAAATTGAAAAAATGTCAGATCGTCCACACGTCAACGGAAAGAGGGTAGGAATAAAAATTAGCTGCTGAGTTCTCTGATTTACATATTTTATTGGAATTGTGAAACTGAACAGAAGGGCACTCGTAATAGTGCGTTAAAAAAAAACAAATACAATTTCTTGTGAAAAAAAGAATTATTTACCTGTGTACCTGCAAAAGGCAATCATTTCCCACGACGAGGGCATAGACTATTCCCATAGGTCCAGTGACTCAGATTAGTAGTGGTTTGTAGGGAGAGAGAAAAATATGAACAAAATAATATAATAATTATTAATTACATGAAAAAATTCAAAAAATAAATAATAATATAGCAAAAAAATATACTTACAAACAAATGCACGAGATTTTTAAAATTCTAACTTTCCATAGATGTAGGGTGATAAGCCAACTTGCTCATATTAATTAAGTTTTGATGATTAATAAAAATATTTTTATAATATAAATATTTTCTCTTACTCATACAAAAAATAAATTTATTTTGAATTAAAAAAAATTATTTTTAGACATATTTTCTTATTTGAATAATTTATATCTCAAAAGTTTATATTTAAATTTTTAAATTTTGAATTAAAGGATAATTACTTTTAGACATATTTTCTCTTTCTCATACAAAAAATAAATTTATTTTGAATTAAAGGAGATTATTTTTAGATATGTTTTCTTATTTTAATTATTTATGTTTCAAAAACTTATATTTGAATTTTCAAATCTTAATTTAGAAATGTAAAAAGTAAATTTATTTTGAATTAAATGTGAGACATATTTTCTTATTGTTTGAAAAAATCTAAACATTTTTTGAATTTCAAACTTTATATTAACCCTTTCTTTAGTGACTAAAATACTTATAAATACTCCCAAACTCATTTTTTGAGTATTCAAATACTTCAATTTCATATCCAAAGCACCCAAAAGCTCTCAAACGCTCTGAAACAAAGCATCCAACCAATCCAAGGCTCTCAAAATATTATTGCACATCCACCGAAGAGCCACAAAGCAAGAGAAGAAAAATTCTTTAAGTCTTCTACGATAAATCCGAATTTCTCTATTTGAGGTTACAAATTTATTTATTTATTTAAATATTATTGTCTTGTATAATTTGTTCTTAATTGTTTATTAATGTCCAAGTGTGGACAAATTATTTGTAACATTTAAATTATCATTATGAATTGTATAAGTTTCCTAGAACCATTAAAATCTAGATAAATCTAGTTTCCAAAGTAAGTTAAAAAGAAAACATTGGTGTAGTGGTTGTCTAAAACCGGTTATAATCTAGGTGTGTATCTAGTTTCCAATGTAAGGTAGTGTGGAAAGTTTGGTGAAATTATTTTAGTGGAACCCCTAAAGGTGGTTAGACTTTGGGAAAGTGGACTAGGTGTGTGTGAAGACACCGGACTACTACAAATTGTGTTGTACCTTATTATATTTATTTTTGTTATATCTTGTAGTTTACATTTATTATTAATTTCAAATATAATTTATTATATTTATCAAATATATATTTTTCAATAAAATCATTAATTAAGAATATTTATTAAAATTGAGAATTTTAATCACTCAATTTACCCCCATCTTGAGTGACCATACCCTCAGGGACCAACAACTAGCACCAGTCGTTTCTTTATCAGATTTTTCATAGTCTTTAAGAGTTGGTTTACCCTTCAACAACATGCGTAACCCACATTGGTGCCCTTCAACACCTTGTGTAACCCATATTAGATTAAAATATTCTTGACTTGTATTTGTAACAAGCCAAAATTGATGTTCCCATCAAATTTTTGACAATCAAAATTTAACATGTTCAGTATATCTTTTGTGTACTAGGCGACCGATAATCAAACCTCTAATATCACTTGTTTGGGAAAAAAAATAAGATGGAAACAAAAAATCTAATTACACTCAAACACAAGAAATTTTTACGCGAAAAACCCTAAAAGGAAAAAATCACGGTCATCAAGACAACAAGGAAAAATATTACTATGTAGTAAAGTTTACAACTATAAAATTCAATATTCTCTCTCTAAACCCAAGTGTCAATTACACCCAATTCTTAACTTTTCAGTGGTCTCTCACAAGTGATTTGCACACTTTGAATAACAAGTCAAATATTTTATTTATAGACTAGTTTTCTAACTCACCAAAATTAATAAAAATAAATTCAAAATTAATTAAAATTTCTCGCCAAAAATCTCAACAAATTCTTCATATTCTTCAACATAAAATGAAAACAAATAGAATACCAAGAGTTTGGGCTTATACGCTATCTTTCCATTATAAATAGTGCACATCCATATATACTTAAAAGAATCATGTTAGATGTACATTATTTTTATACATCTTGGACTACACATAGGGGTATTATGACCAAAATACCTCTCGTTTTTATGCGCCTCACGCGCCTCTATGCGCCTCATGAAGGACATTTTTATCATTGGTACACCTTTATGTAGTTCAAGGTGTATACAAAGGTGTACCAATAATATTATTCTACTCAAAATATAACGCGTCAACAAAAAAAAAAAGAAATAACACGTCAAGAAAGTCTAACACTGTATCAGAAAATAATCCACAACATACTGATAGGTTATCTAATATAAAAAAAAAATCCAACACTGTATATACATACATACATAGATATACATAATACATACACACGTGCACATACATATATATATATATATATGCACATATATGTTTGGAAAAAATTATGTTACTCTATCAGATAAATGTTATGTTATGTGAACAAATTAATATGAGAGGACGGATATGAGCCCACCACTTTGGTAGCCCGTGTCAGATTTGACACTGGTTTGGTTCCATTTAAATCTCATTCTAAACATTCTAGGATTCTCAAGATACAAACATACATAGCATCACACTTGAGCACAATGTCGAGCACACATTCTAAAACCAGTTAGAACATAACGTATTCCATGTTGAAAACACCAACACATTAGAATCATCACCCCCAACAAGAGTTACATGTCTTCTTGTTTTTCTTTGTTTAGCAGTACGTAATAGAATAAGAATAACCAAACCCAGATATATCTGTGGAGAAGAAAGAAGACAGATAGTACAATGTCTTCATCTACTCCTTGTTCTTTGTTTATTTATTTATTTAAGATAATAACAATAATAATGAAGAATACAAAATAATAATAAGAATAACCGTCCGAGGCCTGCAGAGTTTGGGCCTTTACGTATATATCTTCTATAATTACTAGAACAACACCCCACCCCACCCCACCCCACCCACCCACAAAAAATGGGAGTTAGGCCATTGTAGTTATGACAATAGCAACCAATCCTTTTTAATTAATTAATTGAATTCCACTTCACAGCTTTGGCTTTGCTTTCCAAGCTAGATTCCCACAACAGAAGTGGGTTGCCAAGAAGAAGAAGAAGAAGACGAAGCAGCAGCACCAGCACCAGCACCAGCGTCTATATTTTGTCCAGGTACACACCCATGATCTGCTAGTGGGAAGACTTCCATGTGTGAATTTTACTTACTTATCCCAATAGACCACAAAATATAATAATTAATTAAGAGCACATAACAATTGCCCTAAACTACTGATAAAGCTCGAAAAAAGTTAGGCTAAGTGATCTTGAATTTTAGTGCGTTATCTCACATAAGATTTAGTTAAGCGATAAATTCTTCACTATGTTTAAGTGAAATTAAATATTAAAAAAATTAATGATTAATCAAGAATTCACAGAAATATAGTGATCTATATATAGTGAAGAATATATAGTGATCTACATATAGATCACTATTATGATCTATACTATTATGATCTATATATAGTGATCTATTAATTAAATAGTGATCTATATATAGTGATCTATATACGATTAATCATGCTATAATGCTATGATTAATTAGTGATCTATATATATAGTAGTTTAGATGAAATTCACAGAAAAATTTAGTATTAAAGTAGCCTCACCAAACTTAATCTTAATTATAAACAAACGAGACTTATACTTCCCCCTACCATTCCTAATTTAAAACATTGCACTGGGCTCTAACCATCATTCCAGTAGGCAGTTAATTATATATGCTTATACAAAAATGACTTAATAGTCATTCAACAATTGAAAAATATGATATTTGATCCCTAAAGTATAAAACATTAATAATTGATATTTAAATTATTAAAAATATTATTTTAAATTCTTGTTGCAACTGCCCGTTTGCATATGCACACACGTGCATGTTTTTGCGAGTAAATGCTATCACGTCAACAAAATATATCAAATTAGATTTAATACATAAATATGAAAATTGATCCTTCAACAATTAAAAAAATTGATATTTTATCTTTGATATTAAAAAAATATCAAATTTAATAACAAAGACCTAAATTTCATACAAGACCTAAAAATATTCAAAAATTGACCTAAATTTCATTGAAAAATCTAAAAATTTCATAAAAAATACCTAAAAATAATAAATAAAAAAACCTAAATTTTATTAGAGAAACCTACAAATTTCATATAAAATAGATAAAATATTAAAAAAAAATACCTAAAAATTTCATTAAAATACCTAAAGATAATAGAAAAGGATCTAAATTTCATAAAAACACTTCAAAATTTCAAAAAAAAAAATGACCTAAATTTCATAAAAGACCTAAAAATAATTAAAAAAAACTAAATAAAACATATAAAATGAAATTTAGGTCTTTTTATAAAATATAAAATGACATTTAGGTTTTTTATTATTTTTAAGTATTTTAATAAAATTTGTAGGTCTTTTTTTGAATATTTTTAGGTCTTCTTTATGAAATTTTTAGTCTTTTGATGAAATTTAGATATTTTTTGAATATTTTTAGGTCTTTTTTTAATGAAATTTTGGCATTTTTTGATATTTTTGGTTTTTTTTATGAAATTTTTAGGTATTTTTAAGAAATTTAAGTCTTTTTTTGAATATTTTTACCTTTTTTATGAAATTTATAGATTTTTTTATAAAATTTATGTTTTTTATTTTTAGATATTTTTTATGAAATTTAGGTCCTTTTTTTGAATATTTTTAAGTTTTTTTTATGAAATTTAATATTTTTTTAATTTTGACATTTTTTTCATATCAAATACCAAATGTCAAATTTTTAATAGTTGAAGGACCAAATGTTATATTTATATATTAAGTTTAATTTAATTTGTCCTGTTATCAAGATATTTTTTATGTGTTATGATATCTTCCATGACTTAAATAACTTTTCTGTTTATTTTCAGTTATGATAAATACTTAAAATGATAATTTTTAATAGTTGAGATATCGAATCTTAACATTTTTAACTTTAGAGACCAAACTCATTTTTTAATTGTTGAGAAATCAGCATATGTATTAAGCAATATAAAAATCTGTTGTAATATAATATTAATATGTTCTTTTCATTCAAAAAATAGAATCATAATTAGTGAGCTTTTAGAATTTTTTTGATAATCAATTAGGAAAACGCATTAAATGGGGTAGCTAGGATTAAATATTGCATGTCCACTGTGATATATTTTTCTTACATTTGTATGATTGAATGCAAAATTATCTACAAGCACTCACGCATTGCTTGTTGCATTGGAAATTATAAGAGTTTAACAAAAGTAACACAAGAATTAGTTGATGCTCCAATATGTGTAATATATATATATACTAAAGCGGTGATAGTAAACAAATTCATTATTACACGCATAATCCAAAGCATAGTCAAGGGTAGGGGTGTGCATTCGTTTATAATCGAACCAAATCGCCCCATTTTTTCTAACCGAACCGAACCAATATTATGGATATAACCGAACCGAACCGAACCGACTTAATTCACTAACCGAAATAACCGAAACTGAATTAACCGATTCAGATTTTAAACTAACCAAACTGAAAACCGAATCGAAAAAATAGCTCAAAAACCAAATCGAATTAACCGAAATGGCTGTAAAGTAACCGAACCAAAGATTAAACTGAAAACACTAAAAACGCCAACATCATCAACAGAAAACAGTAACACTAAAAACCCATTAACAGAAAAAAAACACCTGATCAATACAAATATGAACTACAAAACACCAACAACAAACACTAAAAACCAACAAAACAGAAAAAACATTCATTGTTGCACAATTCACTTATATATCAAAACAATAACAACAGAAAGCAAAACAAATTAAACAATGATAGTAACAGAAAGCAGAAAGCACAGCTGCGCAAGAATCTCATTCACAATGCATTAAAACAATTAACATCCCATTCACAGTGCATTAAAACAATTAACAGCAGAAAACACAGCTTTAACTATGATAATAACAACAGTGCATTCTGCACAAGAATCCAATACAACAAAAAAAAATTAACCAACGAATTTGCAAAAGAGAAACAACGAACCAAATCACAACGAGTTAAACAAATCAAACGAATTAACCAACGAATTCGCAAAAAGTCAAAGCATCTACAAACCAAATCGTATTACCAACCAGATCGGACATGACAATCAAAACCACAAGACGATTAAGTTGTCGAAATCGTATTACCTTCTCAAATCGAAAACGGCGATACCCGCAAGATCGTTCACTCCTAAGTTGCCGAAACCAATCAGATTGTTGATGTTGACGGTGAGGAGGGTGAAATGGCTTAGGGTTTGCTGTCGCGTTCGACAGGGTGGGGAAGTGGGCTGAGTGTTGGGTGGGGGAGAAGCCGACGGTGAAGGTGTTTGGGTTTGACGGCGAGGGCGAGGTGAGGGTTAGTCGGCGACCTAGGGCTAGGGTCGATGCTTCGAGCCTTCGACGACCAGGGGGCTGGGTGTTTGGACTTGGGTGGGGAAGAAGCCGACGGTGAAGGGCTTAAAGGCATTTGGGTCTGACGAGGACAACGATGCGTCGATGGCGAGGTTAGGGTCAGCAACCAAAGACCTAGGGCTAGGGTTAATGCTTCGACGACGAGTGAGGGGGGCTGGGTGTTGGGTCGGGTGGGAGATAACGAAGAAGGCGTTCGGCTTCGACGGTGATGTGAAGGTTGAAGACGGCAACGGGTGTGGGGGTCTGTGAGGCGGTCAGTCTCTCTCTCTCGAAGCGAGCTATTGGGTGTGATGCTCAAGGAAGAAGAAAGGCAAGGCAAGGCAAATGTTGAATAAACCGGACCGACAGTACAGAAGGCAGTAGCAAGCAACACGGGTCAATTCGATTATTCGGATTTTTTTCTCAAATAACCGAACCGAACCTTCGAATTTTTTACAAACCACTAACCGAACCCGAACCGCCCACCCCTCGTCAAGGGTGGGATGGGTTCTAATAGACTCGAATTTTGGTCAGCTCAAACTCAATTTATTAAGAAATAGGGTAGCTCATTCAAATTAAAAATTCTATTTAAACTCGAGTTTGTTAAGAATTTATCAAACTCAAGCTCGACCTATCAAAATCTTTTTTATCATGTTAAATGAATTCGAGTTCCAACTAGCTCGTTCAATATAAGAACTAAGTTTCTAGCAAACTATAACTTGAAGTCAAATTTGTTAGAATTTTTTTTACTAAAATCATTAAAACTTAATTTTACATAATAATAATAATAATAATATAAAATATAAACATAAATTCTCAAAAGAAATACAATACTATTGTTCAAACAAATATAAATATCCTTAATTATCACAAACAAAAGAATAAATAATAAAATAAATAAAAGTAACATAATAATATAATAATAAACAGGTTATATAAGATACGCTTAATACATACAATGTTAGCTTGAGCCCAAGAGACTCTGAGTAAGTTTTCGGGCTTTGACAGTGCTAAGACTCGACCTTCCCGAAAACTCTTTGGAGGCTCTAGGGAATTCTTGTCTCGAGAGACTTTTTCATGATCATTTGGATCTATTTAAGATAATTTTATATATTTTAAATTTTTAAACAATTTCACGTAACATATTATCTTAAGTGACAATATAATCATTTTAGTAGCATATTAATTATAAAAAAGTTAAACACTATAACAAAACCAAAAGTACATTTTAACGATTAAATATCAATAATGAAATTGAGGAATTAAACAAGATATCAGGCGGATGAGAAAAGCGACAAACAAAAGAAAAAAGGGCATAGAAATCAAAGCTGGGACAGACAGCCATGGAAGGGGTGGAAGTTTCAGAACCTTAAAAAAATTACTTTATAGTTTTGTTGGATACAACGAAGCCCAGCCCATTCATTGGAATCCAACTCATCTTTTCTTTTTCCACACCAGAAACGTTATCACCTTTGAAAGTGGGAAGTGGGAAGTACCCAAATCCTATAACAAGAATATATTCTGTAATTACCAATTACTTTCATATTTCGATATATTTCATTCCATGTACAAACAATAATAAAAATATATCATTTCTTTTGTAAGTGACTGTCTCTGATATTTATTAATCAGTCAATTGGCTTGGCTTGGCTTGGCTTTGGTTCAAACAGAGATGAAATGGTTACGTACTTCGCCTTTGTCAATCCTAAAATGATTTTTCTTTTTGTATATTCCAATTATTACTAAAATATTATTTTTTTCAATTTTTAATGGAACTTTTTCTTATAAATTATCTGAAACAGTGCAAGCTCCACCTAATTCCAACACCACAAATAAACCTTCTCTTCTCTTCTCTTCTCTTCTCTTCTCTCTCTCTACTGTGTTAGACTTTTAGTTATTAATTAATATCACGCCCTGGGCTTAGGCAATCTTCTTTCTTCTTCCTCTCTGGCTCTGTATATATATATATATATATGTATGTATGTATATATGTATGAACATATAGAGATGCGTATGCAATAAGGAAGAGAGGTAGGTGAAACTAATGGAGAGGAAGGCGGTGCATCAAGTTATATTTGTGGGTTTCTTCTTGCTCATCAGTAGAGCATGGGCAGAAGACAGGCTGATAAATGTAACGAAGTTGGAAATGTTCGTTGATGATCTTCCTGATATGCCCAGATTGAAGGGTTTCGATTTTGTCAATGGCGGCCACGCACCAGGGTCCTTAACCATTGGCATGTTCCATAAGTTCTGGGTAAGCTCTCTCTCTCCCTCTCTCTCTCTCTCTCTCTATATATATATATAAATAATATAGGGCAAGAGCAAGTTTGATACCACAGTACTGTGATTGGAAGAGAGGTTGCAATGATTTGGGAGAGATTCCTAATACATTAGTAATTAAGGAGATGAAAAGGATTTTTTTTTAATTTTCAAAAATTTTAATTAATTAAGAAAAAAATGGATGAATCAAAGTGGGTGAAAATTTTTTATTTTTTCTGTTGCGAACACGAATTTTTATGATTTTGTGAAAATTTATATTTGGGTTTCACCTAAAAAAAACTTTAGATATTTTTATTTGTTTCTTTTAAAGAGTATTGTACATTCCTCTCGCCAGCATAAATTCAAAGAGAAAAAACAAAAAACACTCTCCCCTCCTTTTCCATATATTCTGTGTTGAGAGGAGAGAGTTGGAGAGTAGAAAGTAGAAGTAGACAGCATATGTGCTGTGAGCACTTGTCAGAGGTCTGGCTCAAATCGCACAGAGTGCATGCACTGACGACCATTCACGGTCCCGACCAATCCAAAATGCGGACTTTTTCGCATTCCAGTCTCAGTCTGGGGCTCATACACTGCCCATTCTAGTGGTCCCACAAAGATTTTTATTCTAATGTAAAAATCTGCCCAATCTTAAGTAAATCATCAAAACAATGCCCTGTTGTTATCTTCTTCTTTTTACTCCATTTTTATTTTAGTTTCAACAAAAATAATGAGCTTACTATTAATTTTAATTTTAATTTTAATTATAATTTATTCTGTTATTGCTTGTTGTTAATTATTGAATTAAATTAATAAGCTATCTTAAATGATTAGTCCCTGCCATCTCGTTGATGTAAATCAATAGACATGGCTCTGAAAGACGGTATGATTTTTACTTTTTTTTTCTTTTTTTCAGAAATTTCATAGAGATATTCCTCCAACCCCAGTGTTCGCCTATGGTACGAGCAGGAGCACTGCAACGGTCCCTGGTCCAACAATCGAGGCTCTCCACGGGGTCCACACTTACGTGACGTGGCAAAATTACCTCCCTTCACAACACATACTTCCCTGGGACCCGACCATCCCCACTGCCATACCAACCACCAAGAAGGGGATCCCTACCGTGGTTCATCTTCACGGCGCCATCGGGGAGCCCGAGAGCGATGGACACGCGGAGTCCTGGTTCACCGCTGGATATCAAGAACGGGGACCCACATGGACCAAAAAGACCTACCACTACTACAACTATCAACAACCGGGAAATCTATGGTACCATGATCACGCAATGGGTTTGACTAGAGTCAACCTTCTAAGCGGCCTGATTGGGGCCTACATCATCAGGCATCCGGAGCTCGAGGACCCGCTTGGCCTGCCATGTCGCGCTGAATTTGATCGTCCGTTGGTGGTCTTCGATCGGAGCTTCCGCATCAATGGTTCCCTGTACATGAATTCCACCGGAAATAACCCCTCCATACACCCTCAGTGGCAGCCCGAGTATTTCGGCGACGCAATCATCGTAAACGGCAAAGCATGGCCCCGCCTCATCGTACGGCGCAGAAAGTACCGGTTTCGCATCATCAACGCAAGCAATGCTCGATTCTTCAGGTTCTTCTTCACCAACGGGTTGGGATTCATCCACGTGGCATCGGATTCCGCCTATGTGGAACAACCGACGACGCTCAAAGAGATCCTTTTGGGGCCATCTGAGATCACGGACGTAATCGTTGATTTTTCTGAGTCGAACTCCGATTCGGCCATCTTGGCCAATGACGCACCGTATCCTTATCCTTCCGGCGATCCGGTGGACGAAGCCAATGGCAAAGTGATGAAGTTTATAATCCGACAACAGCGAGAAGTCGATACGACCCGAATACCCAAGAAGCTGATCGAATACCCGTCACCTGATGTATCAGCTGCTTCGGTAATACGGTACATCGCGATGTACGAGTACACAAGCGACACTGACGAGCCAACCCATTTGTACATCAATGGGAAATCGTATGAAGAGCCGGCGACGGAGACGCCAAAAGCGGGGACCACTGAAGTTTGGAACGTGATCAATCTAACGGAGGATAATCACCCGTTGCACATCCATTTGGGTCTGTTCACGGTGCTTGATCAGGTGGAGCTAGTGAATGTTGATGAGCTGAAGAATTGTATGCTGAAGATCAATAATGCGGTCAAGTGCAAGATAAGCAAGTATGCACGTGGCAAAAGGGTGGGGGTGGCGGCGCACGAGAAGGGGTGGAAGAACGTGTACAAGATGAATCCCGGAAGTATGACGAAGATCCTCGTCAGGTTTTCTTACATACATGCCAATACATCGTACGTGTTTGATGCAACAGCTGAGCCTGGCTACGTCTACCATTGCCACGTAAGCAATCATCCTTTAATTAATTAATTAATTAATTTATTTATTTATTTATTATTGTAAATTTAACTTCCACCTCACCTCTTTTGATTTTACATATATTTCTTATGATTTATTTGATTTCTGTCTGAACAACTCGCTTTGTCACTCAGTAATTGTGTTTTATCTTAAAAAATATATTAAAACATAAAAGGTAAATTATAAAAATATATATACTGTTATATATATATATATATTCCAGAACTTTTTGATTATTTTGTAGAGTACTATTTTGCAGATCTTGGATCATGAGGACAATGTCATGATGAGACCCTTGAAGTTAATCAAGTGAGAAGGCCAACACAAAGTATGTTTAGCATAAATGAATTTGTCCTCTTAGTTTAAATCGGATATCATTAATATATATATGATGCTTGTGGTGATGTTTTCTTCTCAACTAACTAATTGTTCTCATTTCGACCTCATCTGCAGGGTTGTTTTATAGAATTTATAGACTGCAATGTCACACTACAAATATTCTCTTGTTTGAATGGGTTTTCGTCTTATTTTGTTAGGTGACCGAGGAATAATGGGCGCCATGGCATCGAGCAAATCGAGTGATCAATTGTAGTAAGCTTGAAAAATCACAATATTTTACAATAATCCATGGTACCAATTGTATAAATAAATGAATTTTCATGTTTGGATGAAAAAATAGAACCAAACACACTTGAGGGTCTCGGCCGAAAGGAGAATTGATTGAAATGAACGGTTTATTTGCATCAAACAGTGGGTTAAAGGAATTGAATTGAGTGCTTAAATGAATTTAAAAGTCGGTAAAACTGTAAAACTATTGATAGCCAAAATATGGAGAGAAAAAAAAAAAAGAAAAGAAAAAAAGATTATGGTTTTCAAGAAAAGGCAAAGCGTTCTGTCCCCTTTCAAAATGTCAAGAAGAAGAACTTAAAAGTAGTTAATTCTGCTTTATTTATAGTTAATTAGTTATAAAGTTATTAGTTAGTTATTTAGTAGAAATAGAATCCAAATAATCTAGCTATAACTGCTCATCCAGTTATCATTTTCTTTTGTTTTTATTCATCTGTATATAAATACATTTTTCAGTCATCAATACAATCGTTAAGAATCCATTTCACAACATGGTATCCAAGCTGTGGTGCCTTCTCTTCTTCTCTCCCATCCAAAAAGGGTTACTCAATTTTAGCTTCTCTTGTAAGCCTTCTTTTTCCTTTTTCAATCTTCTTTATCAAGCTTTCCTCTGTTTCATCAATGGTGGCCATGGCTAGCAGAATCAATCCTATTGAAGATCCTTCATCACTCAGAGAATCGCAGCTTTGTGATAGTTACTCCAAAGCTCACATCCACTAATTTCACCTCTTGGAAACACTCATTTTTGCTGCTTGTTTTCTATTAGAAATAAGCAAGGTTTTCTTAATGGCTCCATAGCTAAACCAGACTAGAAGATCCTCTCCATTTGCCTTGGATAAGGTGCAATAATCTGATTGTGGCATGGTTGTTGTGCTCTATTTCATCACCTATTGCTTCTTCAATGTTTTACATAGAAGATGCACATCTCATTTGGAATACACTGATTCAAAGGTTTTCCCAACTTGATGACCCCAGGATCTGTCACCTGCAGCATCACCAATGCACCATTAATCAAGGTATAAAATCTGTTGATTCTTACTTTATTGAACTCAATGGAGTATGGGAAGAACTAAGAAATTTCATACCTTTGCCAAATTGCACGTGTGGTTTGTGTAGTAAGGATTGTTTTCAAAGTTTGTAGATGCTCAACTCAAGGATTATGTGTTTAGGTTTCTCAATGGACTTAACGAGTCATATTAGGCTTTGCGTACTCTAATAATTCTTATGAAACCGTTTCCTACACTAGATCAGGTTTACAATATGGTGCTTAGAGAAGAAAGACATGGCTGCAATGGCTGTTAAGGGAGGAGATAAGCTTGAGATTGTCTACTCATAATGTGGTAAACCTAGACATACTAGGGATAAATGTTTCAAGTTGAATGAATTTCCACCAGGCTTTAAGTTCACAAAGTCAAGGGCCTCTGGTTCTAATCCAAATCGCAGAACAGCTAATCAGGTCTCAAGTGGACAACCAAAGTCAGTTACAGATCAAGAACCTGGATCAATTTGTAAAGTTTAGTTTCTTTAAGGAACAAGTTCAAAAACTTGTGGCACTACTCAATGATTATTCCATGCTTGATTCACAGCATAAACTACCAATTCCCCTACACATTTGGCCATTTTTGCTGGTATACATTCTATTTTTTCTACAGTAAATTCCACCACATTTCATAATATGCTAAGAACAAAATTTGATGCTTCTCCTGTGGTCATTGATACAGGGGCAATAGATCATGTCATCTGTTCTTTAACTCTTTTCTATTCATATGTTTCTCTTCAAAATGCCTATGTTTATTTGAGTAAGAAATAATAGATACCTAAGAAGGGGTGAATTGAGTTTTTAAAAACTTTTCTTAAATTTAAGGACTCTTTGAATAAAACAGTTTGAACTTTTCAAACTATAAACACTAATGCTTTGAATATATCATTGGCAGAAAATGTTATGAAATAAGTGTAAAATAAATTCAATATAAGAAAATTGATTATTTTTAAGTTTTAGAAATGTTGCTATGAGTATTAAAATTGATCTCAAATTTGTTGAAAATAACTTTTACTGAAAGTAAAATGGAAGTATTGAAAATAAATAAATAAACAGAGCAGCACACAATAAGTTTTATAGTAGTTCGGCTCAATCAACCTACTCCACTCCATTGACTATTCACCAAAGATTTTAACAATTCACTGTAGCTTTTTGCAAAATTAGGGCCTGTTCTCTTTGTTGTTTTCGGGCCGTTTTCTGTTTTCGATTTTTCAAAACACCTAAAACGCGTTTACTTACCCATTCTCAAAAATGCATTTTTCAAAACACAAAAAAAATTTACACACAAAACTCAAAACAGCAAAATCGCGTTTTGGCCGTTTTCAGTGAAAACCAGCGAAAAATTCCAAAACACGGAAAACGCCTCTCGGTCCTCTTCTCTTCCAGCTCTCTTCTCTCTTCTCCTTCTCTTCAAGCTCGGCCTCTTCTCTTCCAGCTCTCATCTCCCTTCGCTTTCTCTTCAAGCTCGGTCGCCACTGCCATCACTGCCATCCACGCCCGCCACCGCCACGCCCAGATCCATCGTCCATGCCCGCCATCGCCACCGCCACGCCCAGATCCGCCGTCCACGCTATCGCCATCGCCATCGCCCTCTGCCATTTCTTCATTCCGCCACCACCTCTGCCTTTTCTTCCTTCCGCAACCGCCTCTGCCATTTCTTCCTTCCGCAACCGCCTCATCCAGATCCATCATCCACGCCCGCCACCGCCACGCTCAGATCCGCCGTCCACGCCCGCCACAGCCACCGCCCTTTGCCATTTCTTCCTTCCCTCATCGCCTCTGCCATTTCTTCCTTCATTCACCGCCTCACACGACCTCTGCCATTCTTCCTTCCTTAACTTTTATGATTTATAATTTTTTTTAATATTTATGTTGTGATAATCTAAATCTGTAGATAATTTCAATTTGTTGATAAAAGAAATTTATTATGAAATGAATAGTTGAGTCAAATTAAAAATAATTTTAGGAAGTATTTTGTAATTTTAATACATTATATATGATTAAATTATTAGTTATATCTAATATTATTTTTTAAATTTTTTAAATTAAATTTATAACTTATTAATAAATATTTATAATTTACTTTGAATCAATTTTTTTAAATAAAATATCATAAAATAACATTTTACAAAATTTTAAAGTAAACGCGTTTTTCACTTTTCTATTTTGAGAAATAATTTTCAGAATGACAAAAAGAACGCATTTTTAAAATTTTCAAAACAGACACTCAAAACACAAAACTGAAAATGAATTCAAAACTCAAAACTAAAAATTAAAACACAAAGAGAACACCACCTTAGCTATAATCTCTGTTTTTTAATGATTCAGCAGTAATAAAAAACAAACAGTTTTTACAAGGAACAACTAAAACCTCTTACACTATCCTTTTTAAGGGGATCAAACACTAACCACAATAAGATAAAAGATGTTTACAATTTTAAAACACTTGGAGAAGCTTTTAGGATATTGAGAACAAATAATAAAATTAGTTTGTCACAAAAAAAAAGAGAGATAAAGAGGATATGAAGATAAAAATACACACTCTCTCTTTTTCTTGATATAAGATAAATACTTTGAGAGCACTTTGCTTGAGAATGATTATAGAAGAATTTAGCTCTGCATCATCACATTCTTCTTAAAGCTCATTTGCCTTTTATAGCTTTCCTTGCCTCATAATTGTTAGCTTTTTGTCCAATGAGTAAAACCTAAAAGATAATCAAGATGTATTTCATTCTATTTGATTTCAATGGTTAGATATTTAATTTATGCTCAAAAGAAGTTTTGAAAGTCTTTTCGTAACGGTTAGAATTGAATTTGACACTTTTTTGGATGTCTGTAATGGCTAATTTAACGACCATATTTTTAATTTTCAGCATATATTTACTCGATTATTGTTATTCCTTACTTGAATAAACATAGTTTGTAATCAACTAAGTTTGATATTTACTCAACTAAGCTTGTTTTATAATCGACTAAGTTTTGTCTGCACTCGATTATCTTTAACAAATACTCGATTATTTTTGCTCTACACGCAACTTGTAAAGATATGCGTAAGATATTGGATTATCACTCAAATATAGTCGATTATATATTAATTTTTACTCGATTACAAATGAAAAGTACTAGATTATATAAGAATAATACCTCATAATCTCTTGACTATGAAATAAAAATACTCGACTAATATAAGATTGTACTTGATTATTCTTAATGAAACTTGACACTTCTCTTGAAATAAATACTTGATTCCAAAATTGATTACCTGATTACTACGAAGATAACATAAAGTTACATATCATACTCGAGTACAATAAATTAGATAGCCGAGTACATTCTAACTTTACTCGACTATTCTCAAAGCTTACTCGATTAAAACTCTTATAAAAAATCATCTTTAACATATTGTTTTGAATATCATCAAAACAATTTTCTTATCAACATAAACATCTAAATATCGCAAACATTAAGCTTAAATATAAAACACAATTTTCTCATCAACATCTGATATATGACTTAACATAACACATTAAGGCAAAACATTTACAACGCGAATATTGTTTGTGAAAGTTGGTTAAAATTAATTTTTTAATCACATTCACTTGGATACATAAAAAACCTTAGAAGATAAAAGAGATATTTTTAAAGCACATGGTTTTGGTAACAAATTGAGAGCAATATGTGTAACTCAACTAAAAACTTTCATTTTCTAGATTAAAATAAGAATCATTCTACTAGACTCATACATTAATTCATAGCATGTAACATAAAAATGCAGCATACATATACACAATTACTTTATGAAATATACTCACATGAAGCATTTATAAGTTAATAAACTCACCATTACTTAACTGAAATAAAACATATATAATTTAGTAACTTACTTGCTACCTGATTAAAACAAAACATAAAGAAGATTGCAAGTATGTGAAGCACACTATAGTTACTTAACAACATAACATATAACACAAGATGCACTAGCTTGAGCATCATGATATATCATTTATATTTATCAAAACAAGAACACATATAAGATGAACAAAACATATATATGATTTCTTATTCTATAAGCTAAATACACATATACTATTAATGCATATTTTGACTAATTCTTAAAAGATAGAACTTTCATAATTTTATTACTCAAATGCATTGATTTTAAACTAGATTCACAGACTAGATAAACAACACTTGGAAAACATTCAGCATTCAAATTATTTCAAGTACTTGAATGATTTTGCTTATCTAGCAACAACCATTCAACATTATGAGTTCTTCAAGTGTTCTTCCATTAAATTTCAAAACATGAGAACTTTTAAGAATTTAATTTTAAATGTCAAATAGGCAATCTAAGATCATTGGATCAAAACTCAATAACCATGTCATGAGTATATGATCATGTACTCAAAAATCTTGATGATTGACACTTAATAATCAACTAAAGCACATTGCTCTTAGATTTGAGCAATGCTTGCACACATTATTTGCACTTAAAACATTTTTTAACCTTAAGCTTACTCTAAATATCACGACGTCCACATGAAACTCATGTATTATGGATACTTAAGATATTCTTTGAATTTCTAGAGCAACACACATTATGAGCACTTAAAACATTTTTCAACTTTAAGCTTACTCTAAACATCACGAGGTCCACATGAAACTCATGTATTATGGATACTTAAGATATCCTTTGAATTTCTAGAGCAACTTATTAACATATTAAGCATATTGATGGATAAGGAACAAAATAAGATTAATCATAAATAAGTCATATTAAGGTTATTAACACAACCTTAACATCTCCTTAAGAAATAAGAGATTTTAACAATCCCCTAGAGGGTAAAATAATTTCCTTTATGGATATCAAACCTATCAAAACAAGCACATCATGACATATGATATCATTAATAGATAAATCATACTAAAAGATAAACTTATCAAGATTCCGTGATCTTATATATTCTCAAGGCAACTTCAATACATATTCTATCAAGACAAGTTTAAGCAATATAAAGAAGGATAAAATAATTTCTACATATTAATAAGACTATGAGAACATAACATAACAAACATCCTTAACAACCCTTACAATTAAAGTCTTGCATAAGATAATTATCACCAAAACATTCAAGAACAAACTCAACAATTTATCTAATGGTATAAGAGTTCAAGTTACACATATTGATACTCTCATATCATTTTTACACAATGTTTTATTAATTCCAACTTTCACATTCAATCTAATATTAGTTAGTAAACTCACTTTAATCAAGAAAAATTGCATTATTGTTCTTTCCAACCATTGTTTCATTTAGGACCTATCATCATGGATGACGATCGGCATAGCTAAGCTTAGAGATAATCTCTTTTATTTGCAGCCTCATTTTCAACCGTCAATGTCTAATACTCATATTGTTGCAAATGTTACTTCTTATTTAGATATAAAAGCTTGTAATGTTACTTCTTATTTAGATATAAAAGCTTGTAGTGTGTGGCACCATAGACTAGGACATTTCTCTAGTAATACTTTTCAAACTTTGCATTCTATTATACCTAATATGTCCTCTATAGACAATTCTTGTTTGACTTGTCCTACAACAAAATTAAAAAGATCTCCATTTCCTACTCATACTGATAGGTTTGTTACTTTATTTGATTTAGTGCATATGGACATATGGGGTCTATATTCCCAACCAAATGTCACTGGAAATCATTATTTTTTTTTATCATTGTGGATGATTTTTCTAAATGCATTTGGGTTTTCTTAATAAAGACCAAATAAGAAGTTTATGAACTAATCCAACAATTTTATTGTCTTGTTTCCAATCAATTTCATAAGCCTATCAAGGTCATTAGAAGTAATAATGGACTTGAATTCTCATTGCCTAGATTTTATGCTTCAAAAGGGATTTTACATCAGAAAACTTGTATTTACACACCCTAACAAAATTGAGTGGTGGAACGAAAACAACAAACTATCCTGAATACTGCTAGAGCCCTTTTGTTTCATGTTTCTTTACCCATTAAACTCTAGGGTGATGTAGTTCTTACTACCACCTATCTTATCAACAGAACACCATCCATTGTTTTAGACAACAAAACACCTTATGAACTGCTTTTCAATAAACCTCCTGAATACAGTCATCTCAGATCATTTAATTGGTTGCTTATGCTTTGCAGCAAATCTAATAGCTCATAGAAGAAAATTTGATTATAGAACAAGAAAGTGTATATTGTTGGGATATCCTATTGATGTCAAAGCTTATAAACTCTATGATTTAGATTCCAACTCTATTTTCCTTTCCAGAGATGTTCAATTCCAACAACTTTTCCATTTTGAAATACTAAACTTCAATCCATTTTTCGTATTCCCACTTCCATTGATGTTCCAAATTTGGTTTTACTATCCTTTAATTCAGTTCCCTTTGATAATCATTCTTCTCCCTCTCCAAATTCCCATAACTCTTTCAATTCTCAACCTTCTGATACATCTTCTTCTTCACATTCTTCCCCTTGGATATCAGCTTCAAGGGGAAAGTGGCATTGAATCTGATATCTCAAATTTCCAAAGACATCAAGCTTGTGAGCAAACTGCAAAAGTCATTATATGAGTTAAAAGCAGGCTTCTAGATAGTGGAATTCCAAGTTTACTGATTGTTTGATTCTATATTGTGGATTTGTTCAATCGAAGGTAGATTACTCTTTGTTCACTAAACACATGGGAGAGAATACTATTGCTTTATCGATCCATGTAGATGACATAATCATAGCAAGCAACAAAATTACTTTTATTGAAGAACTGAAGAAATACTTGAGCTCCCACTTTAAGCTTAAGGATTTAGGTGAACTGAAATATTTTCTTTAGCATGAAATAGCTAGATCCAACCATGGAATCTCAGTTTGTCAAAAAAAAGTATGTTCTTGAATTGTTAGAAGAATATGGTCATTTGGAAGCAAAACCAAGCAACACACTTATGGAAGTAAATCATAGGCTGGTCCATTTTGATACAAACTTATTGCAAGACCCATCGGTAAATTGCTATACCAAACATTAATAAGACCTGATATCAACTATACTGTGCACATTTTAACTCAATTCATGGTCAAGCCAGCAAGTATACATTTGAATGCTGCATACAATGTATATATTAAGATACCTTAAGTCAGCACCAGGACAAGATATATTTATGTCATCACCTTCAAATTTGATCCTAAGAGCATACCCAGATAGTGATTAGGGAGGGTGCAATGAAATAATAAAGTCTTTGACAGGATTTTATATTTTTCTTGGAGACTCTTTGGTCAACTGGAAATCAAAGGAACAACACACAGTGGCAAGAAACTCTGCAAAAGCAGAATATAGAGCAATGGATGTGACTATATGTAAGGTCATGTGGTTATTATATTTGTTAAATGACTTCAAAGTTAATCATAAAGAATCAGTGCATTAGTGCATTTGTATTGTGATAATGTCTCAACATTGCATATCTCCAAGAATCCAATATTCCACGAAATAACAAAGCACGTTGAATTGGATTGCTGTTTTGTTAGAGAAAATGTGCTTGCAAGAGGTATAAAGCCATTGCATTTGAAGACTAATCTCCAACTAGTAGATATGGTCACAAAAGCATTGCATCCATCTCAATTTTCACAGTTTGCCGGACAAGATAAGCATTCAGAACACATATATGTTCCTCTTGTGGAGAAGTGTCAAGAAGAAGAATTTAAAAATAGTTAATATTGCTTTATTTATAGTTAATTAGTTAGAAAGTCATTAGTTGGTTACTAGAAATAGAATCCAACTCATCTAGCTGTGAAAGCTCATTCAGCTGTCATTTTCTTTTCTTTTTTTTCATTTGTATATAAATACATTTTTCAGTCATCAATACATCATTGAGAATCCATTTCATAAGACAAAACAGAAAATTTGACATGAAAAATGAAATCATTTGATGATTGGAAGAAGACCCAAAATGACTCAAGACGGATTATTGCTCGTTAAAAAAAATGAGAAAATTGAGCCTAAAAGGGGAAATTGTGCAAATTTTTATTAAGTCCGAAAGTTTTGGCTTAATTAGTGGACTGATTTTAAGTCTGTCCGAACTGCCCTGGGGACCAATTTAAATTTAGGCCCAAGCTGAATTGTTAATAGGTTTGAAGGAATTTCAAATGTATGGGCTCATTATTGAATTAAAGGCAGAGTGTTAAATGTAATAAACTAAATAGAGTTGGTCCAACGTTAGATAAAAGTTAACTCAATTAAATAACCCCATTGTGTAAGTGTGTAACCCACTGGATGGGTAAGAATAACCTAAGGTAGAGGTTGAAACGAATTAGCTTAACCTTCGGTGGTTAATTTTGGATAAGTTAATTAACTCTAATTGAGTCGTCAAAGGGTTAATGACTGACTAAATAAAAAAAAAAAGGAAAAACTTTGCCAGAATTAATTAAATAAGCACACTGGGATATATATATATATATAAATATAGATGTATTATATTACATTATGTGATAAATAGTAATCAAGCTTTCGACAACAGCACATGCAACTAATCACAAATGAGTTTTCTTAATGCCATGACTTCGACACCAGCGAGCTTCCATCACTTGATTAACTTCATGGGCCTAATCATTACATTATCTTCATGATCCAACATCTGCAATGTCACAGTGGTACTGAATAATTAAAACACGGCGGCGATCCACTTCCAAATAGGATAGGAAATTAATAAAGTGGTATAAAAATAATATATATATAAATAAAGCATGGTGTGGCTTACGTGGCAATGGTAGACGTAACCAGGATCCGCAGTTGCATCAAACACGTAGGACGCATTTGTATGTATATATGAGAACCTCACGAGGATCCTCGTCACATATCCGGGAGTCATCTTGTACACGTTCTTCCACCCCTTCTCGTGCGCCGCCACCTCCACCCTTTTGCCACGTGCGTACTTGCTTATCTGGCACTTGATCGCATCATTGATCTTCAACATGCAATTATGAAATTCATCGATACCCACCAGCTCCACCTGATCTAGCACCATGAACAAGGCCAGATGGAGGTGCAGGGGATGATTATCACTCGTCAGATTAATCACGTACCAGACCTCTGTGGCTCCCACTTTTGGCGTCTCCGTCACCGGCGCTTCGAATGATTTCCCGTTGATGTATAGATGGGTTGTCTCACCAGTGTCGCTCGTGTACTCGTACATGGCGATGTACCGCGTCACTGGAGTAGATGATGATAAATCAGGAGCTGGATACCCGATCAAATTCGTTGGTACTCGCAGCGTAGCCGTATCGACTTCTCGTCGTGGTTTGATGATGAACTTCATGACTTTGCCGTTGGCTTCGTTCACCGGATTGCCAGAAGGGTAAGGATACGATGCATTGTTAGCTAGGATAGTCGAATCGGAGATCGACTCAGAAAAATCAACGATCACGTCTGTGATCTCAGATGGCCCCAAGAGGATCTCTTTGACCGTCACCGGCCGTTCAATGTAGGCTGAATCGGATCCCACGACAGTGAATCCCAGGCCGTTGGTGAAGAAGAAGTTGAAGAAGCGAGCATTGCTTGCATTGATGATGCGAAAACGGTACTTTCTCCGGCTCACGATCAAGCGAGGCCAAGCCTTGCCGTTTACGATGATTGCTTCACCGAAATACTCAGGCTGCCACTGAGGGTGTATACAGGGGTTATTTCCTGTCGAATTCATGTACAGCGAGCCGTTGACGCGGAAGTTTCGATCAAAGACAAACAACGGACGATCGATCTCATCTCCACATGGGAGTCCAAGTGGGCCCTCGACCTCAGGATGTCTAATGATGTAGGCCCCAATCAGACCGCTCAAAAGGTTGACTCTGGTCAACCCCTTTGTATGATCATGATACCATAGGTTCCCCGGCTGTTGATAGTTGTAGTAGCGATACGTTTCGTTAGTCCACGTGGGCCCTACTTCTTCGAAATTTGCAGTGAACCAGGCATCCGCGTGTCCGTCACTTGCAGGCTCGCCGATGCTGCCGTGGAGGTGAACCACCGTAGGGACGCCCTTCTTAGTGGTCGGTATGGCCGTCGGGATGGTGGGGTCCCAGGGAAGTATGTGATGTGAAGGGAGGTGATTTTGCCACGTCACGTATGTTTGGACCCCATAGCGAGCCTCGATTGTTGGACCGGGAACTGTTGCAGTGCCCTCACTCGTACCATAAGCGAACACTGGGGTTGGGGGAATGTCTCTGTGAAATTTCTGCAAAAATAAAGGAGGGAGCACAATAATGAAATGGATCGAAAAGAGACAACTAAATTAGGAATAAAACGCAAATGTACATTGGAAATAGATAGAGAAAGTTTTGTTAAGGTCTTACCCAAAACTTATGGAACATGCCAATGGTTAAGCACTTGGGAAGAGAGACGCCATTGACGACATCAAAACCCTTCAATCTGGGCATATCAGGAAGATCATCAACAAACATTTCCAACTTCGTTACATTCATCAGCCTGTCTTCTGCCCCTGCCCATGCACATGCAATCATGATCTGCAATCCAAAGAAAGCCAGAAGAGTGAGTTGATAGCCCGCCTTCCTCTCCATTTCTGCCAACTTTTACTTATTAATTGCAAGCACACATATATGAATATGAGCGGACATACATGTATAAATAGAGGGCGGGTGAGACATGTGAATGGGACAAGTTTAAACATAAAAAATTATATATAGAGAGACCTGTCAATGAAACGGACACAAGGTTTTTATTAGTATAAAAAAATTAATGGGACTCAATATATTGGAGGAAGAAATTTTCGTTGGAGAGTAATCATCTGCTTCTTTTCACTATTAAATTTAAGCCTATGGAATGTGTTACTCAAATTAAATAGTACTAAATATATTATTTGGCAGAATAAGAATAAAAGAAAATTAATGGTAAATATATATTAAAGAAAGTCCCAATTTCTCATGGTTGGCTTGGTGATAAGTGTTAATAGTGTCATTTATTGGGTTTCAATTATTCCTCTAAGACGAGCCCATGCACAAAAAATTTATGTCTTATATATTTATAGTGTGTGTAATTTATGAATTACTATGTATATTTGAATTATTTTTCAGAAGACAACAACAAACAAGGCTTAGTGTTATAGGGTCATTTGCTAGGGTTTCAACTATAGTCCACACATAAAAATTTGTGTACTTGTATATATATTAAATGTTTATAACTTATGAATTATTACTTAATGCACAAGATAAAGAGGCTTAAAAACTAAGAAAAGTCCCGATCTAAGCCTTGTTTATTGTAAATTTAAAAATGACGTTTAATACATATTGAGAGAGAAGGTTTGATTTAAGTCTCGGCGTGGGATGCAAGGTTCAAAAAGTCAATAAAAAAGGTATATTTGAAATGATTATAAATATTGTTATTATTGTTATTTATTTGTGTTGTGTAATAAGTAAAGGCCTATTAAAAATCTAAGAACTCAAAACGATATTTTAAACTGAAAGGCATAAATTTTCTACACACAGGAGTCCCATATAAATGCGCAAACAAGATAACTCTGACATCTAAAAATTTCTTCAAGAAGATAATTAATTATCCATAAAAAATTTTAATTCTAAAATAATTTTAAAATATTGATATAAACGTTATCCATAAGAAATAGACGTCATCCATAACAATATTAGTTTTAGTGAGACTATAATTAATCAAGATAAACATCATTTACAAAAGATAAATGTCATTTATAACAATTCTAGTCTCAGCCCACACTAGAATTAATCAAGGTAAGCATTATTTACAAGAATTCTAATTCTGTTACACTTTAAATCACTTCATATTTCTCTATAAATAAATAGTCATTCATTCCTGAAAATGTATAACATTTATGATACTGGTTTTAATATAATTTCTTTTATCATACTCAGTATCTGACTTAAGTATCAGAGTGTTTGCGCGGAGACCTCCTTGCACATCTTATTATTTTCTTATTTTTGCATATTCAGGTTGCTTGACGACGATATTTCTAATCAACTAAATTCATTATTGTATCTAGATAACAACAATTGGCGTCATCTATGGAAAACGTTCAAAAAGCCTATGAATACTATAACGGCTCTCACATAATCTCAACCCACATGAAGCCTAATCAAATCAATTGGGAAAGAAAACATTATACGTATGTGAGAATCTCATTAATAGTATGTTCATTTGTTTAATATTTATGCACTATCATTGTTTTGTTTTTCAGTTATTATTTTATGTGAAAATAAAATACTCTTTTTAATTGCGGACGTGAGCATTATGCCGAACGGTGAAAATAAAATATTCTTTCTGATTGCAAACGTAGGCACTATGTTGAACCGCGAAAATAAAATATTGATATTCTTTTGAATTACAGACGTAAGCGCTATGCCAAACCGTAAAAACAAAATATGAATATTCTCTCTTAGTACGGACGTGGCCGTTACGTCGAACCACAAAAATAAAATATGAATATTATTTAATTGTGGACGTAGGCATCATGTCGAACTTTAAAAATAAAATATTAATATTTTTTCTAATTGCAAATCTCGCCCACAAGTGTTGTTGTCTGGATACAATAATGAATTTAGTTGATTGAAAGTATCGTCGTCAAGCCACCTGAATCTGCAAAGAGGTTCCTACACAAACACTTCGATGCTTAAGTTAAATATTAAGTATGATGAAAGAAATTATATTGAAACTAGTATCAGAGATGTTGTATCTTTTCAAAAATGAGTATTTACTTATTTATAGAAAAATATAATGATCTAAAGTGTAATAAAATTAGGATTCTTGTAAATAATGCTTATCTTGATTAATTTTAGTCTGGTTGAGATTAGAATTGTTATAGATGACATCTATTTTTTATAGATAATATTTATCTTAATTAATTTTAGTCTGATTGATATTAAATTATTATGAATGACATTTATTTCTTATGGATGATGTTTACCTTAATATTTTAAATCTTAATATTTTAAAATTATTTTAGAATTCAAATTCTTTATAGATAATTAATTATCTTTCTGAAAAAAAATTTAGATGCCTCTGTGTTTAAAATATCGTTTTGATCCCTTAAACTTTTAATGGATTGCACAATAATTTATATATATTTTATAAGGATTAATTGGAGGGATTTCTATGATGATGCTTACCTTCACAGTTAATAATTATTATTATAATGTTAAAGAGATCCCTTAATTATTGCGAAATTTGTAGGTGGGGGTTACTTTGTTTGCCTGCCACCAAGGTTGAGTGTACGTCGTGGAAATCAAACTCTTGTACGCCACATTCATGTCTCCTTCACCGATCGCTTTCGTTTCTAATCGCTGAAAGCGAACATCTACATCTATATATTTTTTCTACACTATCCCTTCAACTTATCTGCCGTTTTTATTCCAATGATTAAGATGGAATTTAGGTACCAACGAATGCGACAGAATGGAACTTACATTCCTACCTCTTCTTAGTCCATGGCCTTAATTTATGAATCCCGTCTTCGTACGTTGACTCATTGGCCTGTATCTTGACGGATTTCTCGCATCAATCTCACTTGTAAACATCTCTTCTAATTTATTGGCGACGGTTGAAAGCTCGATCCTTACTCGATTCACGATTTGCTCAGTCTTTTAATGTTCTCCTCGAACCCAAAATTATCTAGGCAGTCTTCGGGGCCGAGCACGTCCTGGGTTATTAGATTCTTTTAACACTCATTAATATACTCACAAATGATGCAATAGTACTATAACAAAAACACAATAAATGGTGTGCATCACCTAGGATGCATGTAAACGTGAAATGTTTTCGATGTAAAATTGATGTGGTATTTCTTAAAATTACAAGAATACTCCTATGTGCTAATAGTCTCGCTTGTCATATGGGTTGCCTGAGAAACTGACACGTGGCGAGTCAATAATTTGATGCAAAGTCCGAAAAATCCGGACTGAACCGTTAGACTCGTTCCAACTTAACCGAAGACCTTGGGAGTCGTGCCCTGCCCATCTCGAGTTTATCTCGGGTACCCCATAACGAGGTTCGCCTATAAAAAATAGAGATCCTCACCAGGTATGGAAAAGCTCTATAGCTCTCGCAATTATTACTATTTGCATTTATTCTATTGATTTGAGCGTCAGAATCTACCCCGTGAGACCCTATCCCTGCCACTCCGTTATCTTGCAGGTCTTATCACCGATTTCCGACATCGCCAAGTCCGAGGTTCGATTCCTGAGATCCATTCGCAGAGGTCGTACGTGGTGATCGGTCCCAAAAACCATCATCATTTGGGACCTCGGTATAACTAACTACATAGCTCCACAAAGAGACGTGACTCGGAGCCAGACTGATGCCAATCTAGAGGCCTCGCCGCTAGGGGAGAATCCATCGCCTCTAGTCAATCCCATGCCAGAGGACCGACTCACCAGGCTGGAAAATCAGGTCCAACAGTTAACTGAGTTATTGACTGGCTATCTACACCAAAACGAACAACATCGTCCGCATATGCCCTCTCAGCGGGAGGAGCACCAGTCACCTCCTCCTACTCGGGTGCCTCGTCAATCCCAATAGTTGGGCCAGGAAATCCATCCCTCTGAGGTGGCATGATCTACTTCTTCCCCCTTACGAGAAGGAGGGACTTCGCAGGAGAGGCAGTTGCGTTTTGTGGAGAGACAAGTCCTAGAACTCAAGAAGGGAAA
This sequence comes from Diospyros lotus, assembly GCF_014633365.1. Classification (NCBI taxonomy): domain Eukaryota; kingdom Viridiplantae; phylum Streptophyta; class Magnoliopsida; order Ericales; family Ebenaceae; genus Diospyros; species Diospyros lotus. The sequence continues at coordinate 10,112,831 of NC_068346.1, read as the reverse complement.
GAAAGAATTGCCCCACTTCAATTCTAACCAACCTCTGAGTAAGGGAATTATGGTCGAAGTTCCTCCGAAGAGGTTTCGTATCCCATCCATCAAACTTTAGGAGGCCATGCCCAAACTTGGTACTCTTGCCTCCCCCATCGCTCCATCAATAGCTGGGAAGAGCTAAAGACTTGTTTCCTTGCCCATTACGCTCCCTTGAGGCGCCACCAGAAGTCTTCTATGGCTCTGGTTAACGTCAAGCAAAACCAAGGTGAGTCCCTGAGGGATTTCGTGGCAAGGTTTAATGAGGAGGCATTAAGCATCGAAGAGTTTGATCAGCGGATTGCAATGGTGACTTTCCAGAATGGCTTGAGGGCGGGACCATTCGCTCAGTCCTTGGCCAAAAACTCCACCTCGTACCTTCACAAAAGTCCTTACGCGGGCCAATAAGTACATCAATGCTGAAGAGATGATGAAGGTAAAGCGAGTTGAACAACCTAACAAGAAGGAAAGAAAAAAAGAGAAGAGAAATCCAATGGTGGAACAGAAGACAGACTATCGCCCCTCCCGAACCCAAGATCGCCTAGGTTTTGGGGGTGCCCGTGGCAGCCCGGTGAGTTATACTCCCCTCAACACCAGTAGAGCAGAGATTCTACTGGCATTGGAGGATAAGGATTATCTATGACACCCTCCATCGTTGAGGTCTCCACTCAACGCTCGAAGCAAAAAGAAGTATTGTCGATTCCACCGTGACTACGGCCATGTTACAAAGGACTGCATCCAGTTAAAAGAAGAGATTCATGAGCTTATCAACTAGGGTTACCTTCGGGATTTCGTTGGCCAAGAAGGCGCGAGTTCGGGTAGAGTTGAGTCCAAGTCGGATAATATGAGAAGGTCTCCTACTCGGGATCGTTTTCGAGAGCGAAGTCAAACACCGCCCTAGAGAGAAGAAAAACAGCCCGCTGGGGATGGATGAGCTCCGAGACCTAGTGCAAATTTGACAAGCCGCGTATAATCAACACATTGTTAAGTACTATAACCGACGAGTCCACGCTAGGAGTTTCATGCCAGGAGATCTTGTACTACGACGATTCGACGTGAGTTATCCTCAAGACGCGAATAAACTAACTCCGAATTGGAAATGACCGTACCAAGTGGTAGAATCCTTAAGTTCGAGGGGAAGACATGGAAGGCAAGCCCTTGAAGCATACTTGGAATGTCCAAAACTTAAGGAAGTCTTATCAATGAGGAGGGGAATTTTTCGAACCTCTTTGTACTCTTTTCTACGACTAATGGCAAGACTTCAAATTCTCTCCATCTAATAGTAATCTCACAAAGGCCGACACTTAGCCAAAGAAAAATCCAAGGGTCACGAGCCCTAGGCCGTCCCCTAGTCAGGGTGGATTAATGGCCAAGAGAAAACTCTAGTCCAACAACCCTCATTCGTGAGGGAGTGGCTAAATTTCAAGGGTTACAAGCCCTAGGCTATCCCCAAAGGTAGACTAATGGCCGGAAAAAAACTTTAGAGCCCAACACCCTCATTTGCGTAAAAGTGGAAAAAATTCAAGGGTCAAGTGCCCTAAACTGTCCACAAGCCGAATGTGGACTAATGGCCAAGGAAAAATTCTAGCCCAACAACCCTCATTCGTGAGAGAGTGGCTAAAATTCAAGGGTCACGAGCCCTAGGCCGTCCCTAAAGGTGGACTAATGGCCAAGGAAAAACTTTAGTCCAACAACCATCTTTCGCGAGGGAGTGGCTAAAGTCCAAGGGTCACGAGCTCTAGGCCGTCCCCAAAGGTGGACTAATGGCCAAGGAAAAACAACAACCCTCATCCATGAGGGAGTGACTAAAATCCAAGGGTCATGAGTCCTAGGTCGTCCCCAAAGGTGGACTAATAGCCAAGGAAAAAATTTAGAGTCCAACACCCTCCTTTGCGTGGGAGTGACAAAAATTCAAGGGTCAAGTGCCCTAGGCTGTCCACAAGCCGAATGTGGACTAATGGCCAAGGAAAAATTCTAACCCAACAACCCTCCTTTGTGAGGGAATAGCTAAAATTCAAGGGTCACGAGCCCTAGGCTGTCCCCAAAGGTGGACTAATGGCCAAGGAAAAACTTTACTCCAACAACCCTCTTTTGCGAGGGAATGGCTAAAGTCCAAGGGTCACGATCCCTAGGCCGTCCCCAAAGGTGGACTAATGGTCAAGGAAAAATAACAACCCTCATTCACGAGGGAGTGACTAAAATTCAAGGGTCACGAGCCCTAAGTTGTCCCAAAAGGTGGACTAATGGCCAAGGAAAAAATTTAGAGTCCAAATCCCTCCTTCGCGTGGGAGTGGAAAAAATTCAAGGGTCAAGTGCCCTAGGCAGTCCACAAGCCAAATGTGGACTAATGGCCAGAAAAAATTCAAGAGCCCAACACCCTCCTTCGCATAGGAATGGCAAAAATCAAAGGGTTAAGTGCCCTAAGCCGTCTCCAAAGTAAAGAAGAACAGAAGTTAGGAAAACCAGGTTTAGGCACGAGTTAAAAGGAGCTTAACAGATGTGATTTAGCTTTGGAAATCATAAACCACACCTGCGACAAAAAAAAGTCAAAAGAAATAGGTTAGTCAAGTCAAGATTTATCTTGTTGTTATTAACAATATATATATATATATATTAAATGAATAAATAAATAAAAAAATAGGGTAGGAGCCCCAAGGTCGGCCATGGCTGACCTCAACATGCCTATACATATACATTTGCATTATAAAAAAAAAAAATAGTAGCAAAAAGGTAAAGGAAAGGAAAGGTAGGGGGCAGGAGCCCAAGGGTTGGCCATGGCCGACCCAATATATACCTATATATATATATATATAAAAAGAAGAGTGAAGAAAAATGGGGGCAAGCGCCCCAAAGAGAGGGTAGCCAGGCCAGGCCAGTCTTAGCCGTGCCTCAGCCATGGCCGAGGCCGAGCTCGGCCAAGCCGAGCCGAGTGCTCGGCCATAGCCGAGGGGCTCGGCCAAGCCAAGATTTGGCGAGGCCGAGCCCGACCATGGCATACCTCGGCCATGGCCGAGGCGCCGAGGGGCTCGGCCTCGCCAAGATCTAGCGAGGCCGACCCCAGCCATGGCATACCTCGGCCATGGCCGAGATCTGGCCAGGCCGACCTTGCGCCGGGCAGAGGTCTGCCTGGCTGAGGAAGAAGATGCATATAATTAAAAAAAAAAAAAAAACAAACAAACAACAAGCAAAAAATAATAAAATAAAATAAAAACCATATAAATAGAAAAAGCAAAGGAAGAAATAAAAAAAAAAAGAGAAGGGAGGAAAAAACTAACCTCAAGAGTTGGGAGCTTGGCTGTCTCATACTTAAAAATACTCTTGCGTATCTCGAAAAAATCTACAATCAAATAACTTTAAGAATCAGGTTACTCCTCTACCCAACGTGATTTTTAGCTCGGCTCAAGAAGTGGGGGGCAAGTGATGTGGCATTTCCTAAAATTACAAAAATACCCCTACGCGCTAATAGTCTTGCTCGCCACGTGGGTTGCCCGAGAAACTGACACGTGGCGAGTCAATAATTCGATGCAAAGTCCAAAAAATCCAGACTGGACCGTGAGACTCGTTCCAACTTAACCGGAGACCTCGGGAGTCGTGCCCACCCATCTCGGGTTTATCTCGGGTACCCCATAACGGGGTTCGCCTATAAAAAATAGAGATCCTCACCAGGTATGGAAAAGCTCTACAGCTCTCACAGTTATTACTACTTGCATTTATTCTACTGATTTGAGCGTCGGAGTCCACCCCGGGGGACCCTAGCCCCGCCACTCTATTGTCTTGCAGATCCTATCTCCGAGATCCGACATCACTAAGTCCGAGATTCGATTCCCGAAGTCCATTCGCAGATGTGACACGTGGTGGTCGGTCCCAAAAACCATCATAAAAAATAAAAATAAATAAATGATATTTTTAAAAAAAATAAAAATTTAGGGTAAATTGTAAATTTAAAAAATATAAGAGTTTTTTTATAAATATAATTTTCAATATAAAAAATTAAAAAAATAGTTCAAACATGATACGAACAAACTTAAACAATAAACATATGTTCTATAATGCCTTCAAATAAACATAATCATAAAAATCCACACTACATTCAAACAACCATCAAAATATTTACAAAGTTCTATTATCCTTACATGACTTAATAATTAATAACAAATAGTAAATTTAAAAAAAAATAAAATCAAACATAATACAATTTATAAAAATTTATTCAGTTCATCATTCTCTGTCTTTATATACTGATTAATATTTTCACCAAAGAGTACAGGCTCTAACTCTGGTTTATCTAAGAAGATATTAGCAAACTTGATAACACTCACATATTCCATACTCCCAAATTCATCTCCACCTACATTCCACATCTTTGTCTTTTTGTCATAATATTTGGAGGTGCTCCTCGATAAAAGACGAAGATTGTTATGAATAAAGACAAAATCTTTTGCACGTTTTGAAGTTAATTTATTCATTCTAAATGAATGAACGAAGGAATAAGTACTTCAATTGCTTTCACAACAAGAGGAATAAGTAGGTTGTCCAAGTACCTTAAAAGCTAACATTTAAAGCAAAGAAGTACATGAACCATAGCATGCTCACCACTTCCTCGGTTCCTTATCATAGCTATTTAGGATAGAATCTAGATCTCCAAATGGCCCACTTTTGAGAGAAAAATCAACAAATTCATCATCAACAATAGCGCAATCATTTGAATTAAGAAAAAGTCTCCTAAAACACTTGATTCTTTGTATGGCGACTTCTCCATCCATAAGTGGAGGCATCATACCTTCTCTTTCTTAAAGTCATTTATCACTATGATACATTCAAAAAACAAAATCAACAAAATTTCAAAAATAAATAATAAATAATACATAATGTAATAACCTAAGGCATCATGAATAATAATCACAATTTTGATATTTAGACCCTAGAGAAATTATTAGAATTTTAGTGTTTATCAGTAAGTTTAATAGGGTAAGGTATATTTAATTGTACTGTAATTAAATTTATTATACAATTTAATTATAGTTAAATTCATTGCATAAAATATATAGTTTAAAAATAGTTACAAAGTACCAAAAATTATTTATTGAGATTTTTTTTTTAGTGATATAGGTATATTATATAGTCGTACGTATGTATATATGTATGTATATTAAAAAAAAAAAACAGAGCAGGCGCGCGGCCATGCTTTGGCCGCGCCTACAACAAGGCATCAGAGAGAGGGGGCATTTAAGGCGAAATGGCCATCGGGATGGCTTCTAGGACGCGTGGCGCCCTTGATGAGATAGCTCACGACGAAATTTTGGCTATAAATAGCCACGTTCGAAGCAGCTTTTGTATCAAAAATTTTACTTCATAGATTAGGTGTTTGTGGCAGCGTTGGAGAGATTTGTGAGTGGGGTTTTGGTCCTTGCATCGTGGGCAAGGTTTCTGGAGCGTTTGGTGGCCAACGGAGCAGCAAAGAAGGAGAATCGAGCCTCGCCGGAAAATCGCACAACCGCCAGAGCTGTGCCTTCAAATGCGAAATCGAGGTATTTTCAGTTGTTTTTTTCAAAATTTTAAGGCTATTTTCAGGTTCGAGGGGTTGGATTTAGAGGGGAGAAAGGGCTGTTTCGAAGCTTGGAGCAGTCGGAGGGTCGCCGGTGGCGAGGCAGCCGTCGGAGAAGACAAGCCAGTCGGGCGCATGGTTGCACGTGGCCTGCACGCGCGAGCTAGGTGGAAAAGAAAAAGAAAAGAAAAAGAAAAGAAAAGAAAAGAAGAAAAATAAAAGAAAATAGGAAACGTTTTGCAAAAATTTTGAAAAAATTCCAGAAAATCTAGAATTTCGTTTATGCCTTATTTTATGAAAAAATTTCTGGAAAATATTAAATTAATCATTTATTTAAGTGATTTTGTTATTATAGAAATAAGGAAAAATAGGAATTTAATTTGAAAAATTTCAAGAAAATTCCAGAAGGCTAGAAATGTTATTTTAAGAATATTAGTGAAGCAAAATTGGGTTAAATGAGGGTTTAGATATTTATCATGAATTTTGAGGAAATAAGACTTAGAAAATAAAAAGAAATTATGGAAATTGTGAGAAAAATAGTGAATTAATATTCTGGAATAAATTTAATGTTTTAGGAATCCTTGGGGCATGAGGATTGGGAAATAGCTCGTTCGACACGTTTATCAAGGTTGTCACGCTTATCGAGGCAACCTAATTGTGAAATGTAAGTGTACTGTTGCAAGATTAGTACGGTTATAAATATTTATGTTTACACCTGATCTTCAAGAATACTTCATCATATTGACATGCCCTGATATGTATCCATCACGTAGACTGCACACATGACGTGTTATAAAATGCATATGTACACGTTGATATCATTGATCACATGCATCTTGGCCATAGGGAGTACGAACTAGCACCGCTACTGTACCAAGAGTGCCCCCATACACCCCAGTTTCGAAAGAGGTGACCGTAAAAATGGTAAGTAGCATGAAGGGTGCAGTTGATACCTACGATGAGTAAGACATTGCATACACACATATTAAACATCTTGCACCCTTACTTGGATGGTTCATCATCTAATTCGGGTTTTACCCCTAGAATATTCAACATTCCAGTCGGGACTTGCAATGATGGTACGGAAGTCGAGGATGTGTAGTGACACAAGTCGTCGAGGAATAAGCAAGTGTACCATGTTATGTTATAGTATAGATATTTCAAGTATTATGTACGTTTTAAATTATCTTTAAAACCTTATGTACCAACTTTGTAATAAGTATCATGTTCAATTATCTATGTATGAAATGCTATGATCGGGTTCGATTTCAGCTTCTACTTTATAAGATTTTATTTATCTCTAGTGTATAAATTATTTCGTCAAGCACTAGATAGGTTTAAGGGAATTTCGGGGTGATGTAGTATGGAAAAAAAAAAGTTCCTAAACTCCCTAAGACATAACACACCCTGAGTAGGTGGGGTGTTACAGTTGGTATTAGAGCCCAACTAAGTAGAGTACCTAAAAAGGAGAACTTAGACTGAACGTTAAAATCTAAGAAGGTTAAAAGTACCAACTCGAGGTCAATTAGGGGTACTAACAGGAGTTGTGATGATAGGATGACGGGAAACTTCTCAGAATAGGTATTAGTCGATCATTAAGCACACCATCTTGAGACCCGAAACCTGGAACCGAACGAAGGTATTGTAATACCCCATGTTCGTATGAGGATGCCACGTAATTTTGATGAGTTTAGAATACCGAAAAACTGATTTTATAGCAATTTCAGGTACCGAATCAACTGCAGGGAATGCCTCAGAGTGAAATTGTCTAAAGAAAATTATATGGTCTCGACGAGCATTCTGAAATAGGATTTATGGTATTGAAAGAAATCGGATCGGGAATAGTTTTCGGTACAGCTAAAATACAGTTGACATTTAGGCTGTAAAACTGAATCGTTGTAGGAGGCTCTTGAAAAATCAACGGAACCCTAGGGGGGCTCCGGTTTTGCATAACGAACAACCCTTCAGTGGTTTCAAGAGGAAACAATAGCTCGGTGAGGACACTGGGACAAAATCGTCTAAATCGAGTAACTTTGAAGTTATTAATTTTGCGTTTTCGGTATAGAAATGCAATTTAATCCAATGTTGAGGGTATAATTGAAATTACGGAATTGCCCATTTGATATAAGATGAAAATTAGAATTTAATAAAATAATTTCTTATAAATTAGTGTAATATATAATATATATACAACCATATATAGGCATATGCGCGTGTGTGCTGGCAAGCTTCTGTGAAGCTTTAATGGCCGAGATTTCGGCCACAAAATGAGGAGATTATGGCAGCAAGGATTGAGGAAGAGAATTGTAGCTGGATTTAAGGGATATGGCAGCCGATTTTGAGAGATTTAGCAATTAAATGCGAAGTACAAATATATAGATATGCATATATATGCGTTCGTCCATGGCTGCCTATAAATAGGCAAAGAAGTTGGCCGATTGAGGGCAGCAAGCAGTGAGTAATCGAGAGAGAGAGAGAGAGAGAGAGGGGGGGGGAGAGCAAGAGAGAGGCGAAGCAAGCCGCGGCAACTCGCGGCAGCCATGGCCGCGAGTTTCCACCAACTCGAGCAACCATGGCAGCTCGGTTGAAAGCGAGTGGAGATGGTGCGATCGGCGAGGCCAGCGGAGGCCGTAGGGAGGCGGTCGGCGAAGCGAGCAGCTCCCATGGAAGCTCGCAGCCACAGCAAGCCGCGATGGGGAGTTCGCGGGAGGCTGGGGAGGCGACGCGAGAGGTGTTGTCGGGCGATGGTGGCTGATCCGAGAGTAGCGACGGATGAAGTCCCTCGGGGGTGGCAGCCGCGATGCGCGGCGGGGGCGATCGCGGCAGGCGATGGTGAGGGCAGCGGTGGCGCGAGGGCAGCGCTGGTTCGGCCATGGAGGAGAGAAGAAACAGAGGAAGAAGAAGGAAGAAAAGGAGAAGGAAGAAGCAAGGAAGGAGAAGAAGAAGAAGAAAGGAGAAAAAAAAATAGAAGAGGGAGCAGTGCGCGGGAGCAGGGGAGCGAGAGGTTGAAGAAGAAGGAAGGAAGAAAGAAAAAGAAAAAAAAGGAAAAGAAAAGAAAAGAAGAAAGAAAAATTAGGAAAAAATAGAGAAAATGTTAGAAAAATTTCAGAAAAATTATAGAAAATAGGGAATTATGTTTCGGTGATATTCCAGAGATTTTGGTGAGAAAAACAGTCCGGGCACACGTTTCAAGGATGGGGCACGCATACCGAGGAAATTCGATATGCTAAGTTAAGGTGAGTAAAATTCCTTAGAAAATTTCATAAATTCAAGAATATTATTTTATGAATTATCGTAGTGAAATATTTGAGAAAATATTTTAGAAATATTTAATCTGGATTTATTGAAGAAGAAATAGAGAGAAAATTATAGAAAATGCCAGAAATTATGGAAAAATAGTTTTTAATGTTTATTTAAATAATTATGGTGATTAAGGATACTTTGAAACTGAATTTGAAGAGACTCGCGCAAATTTTGAGGTTGGCACGCAAATCGAGGCAAGACACAGATATCGAGGTAGCCCGATAAGCTCTAAAAGGTAAGTGGTACGTTCTCGATAATGATTTCATCATATTGACATGCCCTGATATGTATCCATCACGTAGACTGCATACATGACTATGTAATGCATAAATACACGTTGATATCATCGATCACACGCATATGAGGCCGTAGGGGTACGAACTGGCACCGCTGCCTTACCAAGGGTGCACCCATACACCCCGGTTTCGAAAGAGGTGGCCGCTAAAATGGTAGGTAGCGTGAGGGGTGCAGTTGACACCTACGATGAAAGACATTGCATACACTCATGACATAGCATTATGTACCCTTACTTAGATGGTTCATCATCTAACTTGGGTTCACCCTTGGAACATTCAACGTTCCAGTCGGGACTTGCAGAGATGATTCCGAGAATGATGATATGTAGTGACGTGAGACGTCAAGAAGCGAGTAAATGTATCATGTTATGTTATAATATGAGTAGTTTAAGAATTATGTACATTGTATTGTCAGACGCTTATGAATTAACTTTGTAATGAATATCATGTCTAGTTATTATTATATAAGCAGGTTCGATTCAGCTTCTGCTTTGTATTTATTTTCTAGTGTAGATATCTCGCACTAGATAAGGTCTTAGGGAATTTCGGGATAATGTAAAGAAAAAAAAAAAAGACCAAATTTCCTAAGGCATAACACGCCCTAAAGAAGTGGGCTGTTACAGGTATCATGGAGCATCTAGTCCAAATGGAAGAAATCATTGACGACGTACCCCCGAGTTACCGACTCTGGCCTGACCTAGTCCAGTTCCAAATAAATATGCTGGTTGGTGTTTTGGAAGGCAATCTGCAAGACTTCGCTGATTAGGTCTGGCAGGGCGAGCAATTCCCTGAATTCCATCTTTATTGCGAGCAGATTCGCGAGCAACTGGTGGAGCTATATGTGCCAGTGTTGGTGAAAGAGTCTGACGAAGAAATAAGAGACCCGATTGAGGCAAAAAAGGAAGAAGAAATGGGAGACCCGATTGAGGCAGAAGAGAAAGATGATGTACCCGTACTCTGGGACGAGAATAACCTTCTTGAGTTTGATGACACGGACTCCAAGGATGAGGAAGAGATTGAAGAGGTTAGAGACGATCTCGAGGGACCACCGTACAAGTCTAAAGACGAAAAGAACATCTGGATATGGAGGTCGTTCAGACCAAAGTGGACATAGCTAGAAATGCTCTAATTATCTCCATGACTTATATAGTGTGTTGCCTATAACATTTTGTAACCGGATGTATAATATCTGTAAAAATTAATAAAGGATTAACTTTATCGAATGGTAAGACCCCGTGAGCTAATCGAGAATATTATTTTCTTTTCAGATGGTGAACACGCAAAGGGAGATAACAGTAGGACCTAGGACACCCAATCAAAGAGCTAGCAATGTAGAGGGAAATGCAAGTGGTAACCCGGAAGGTGACTCCAGCCAAGAGACTGGGAATAGTCAACTTGACCAAATGGAGCGAATAATGGGAAGCATGGTGGGATTTATGCAAGGAACTCACTCCCGGGACGGCTATGCAGTTAACATGCTCGACCTCTACCATCTACAGAATCCTCCCGTCTTTCAAGGAAAACTTGGCATAGACCACAGCTAAGGGGAATTCTGGATTGAACAAACGGAGAAGCTACTAGACCACTTACACTGTGGAGAAGAGGAGAAAGTCAACTGTGCCACCTTCATGCTTTAAGATGAGGCAGATAGATGGCGGAAAGGAGTTAAGCGAGCAATGACCCCTTGAGCTTAGGCACCATACGTCACCTGGGAGCGATTCAAAGAACTTTTCAACAAGAAGTACTTTCCTCTAAGTCTAAGAGTGAAGAAGGAGAGAGAATTTATGGAGTTAAGGAAAATCGGGGACATGACCATAGCCCAGTATGAAGATGCTTTCAACCGATTGATCAGGTACATGCCCATTTATGAAGGAGATGAAAGGATCAAAGCCCAAAAGTTCTTAGGGGGGCTAAATCTGAGGCTTCAGTGAGCCTTGAGCAGCGTGAGTACTCAATCCTATGCAGAGACAGTATTGCAAGCTATCACAACTGAGGCTAATCTGAACCGTATCGAAGTCGTTCAGGTAGAAAGTCAGCAAGAAAGTATTCATAAAGCGAGCAAGAAGCTGGATCTCAAGAGGCCTAAGTTCAAGCTTAGTAATCCGTGCACAAGATGCCAGAAGCAACACCCCGGAAGGCCGTGCCGACTAAGAACGAAAGGTTGCTACAACTGCGGAGATGAAGGACATGTCAACTTAAACTGCCCTAAGAAAGGAATCACTTGTTTTAACTTCCAGCAGACATGACATTTTGCAAGGGATTTCCCCAAGCCGCGGCAGATGAGTCAACCTCAGGGGTCGCCAAGAAATGCCAAGGTGCAATAGGGAAGAGTATTTCATCTAACTCGGTAAGACACGACAGAAGACTCACCTGTAATCAAAGGTACCATGTCTACGTCTGGTATTCCTATGCATGTTTTGATAGATTCAGGAGCCAGTCATTCATTCATCTCACATGCATTTGCTGAAGTACTAGAAGAAAAATCGAAAAACTTGAACTGTCGTATGATCGTGGGAACCCCGATGGGGAAGTCTCTAGAAACCTCCTCAGGATACAAAAATAGGAAGATTCAGATAGAAGAAGTTGAGTTCTTGGTGGATCTAATCCTTCTGAAATTTCAGGATTTTGACGTAAATCTAGGAATGGACTTCCTAACCAAATACAACACTACATTGGACTGTAAAGCTAAGACAGTCAGCCTCAAGAGCGCAGAATCGAATGTCAAGTTTCGATGGCAAAAGAGGACAAGTGAAAGGAAGTAGATCTCGGCTCTAAAGGTTGAGAAACTATTACGATAAGGGGCACAGGGATGCTTGGCTTGTGTCCAAGGGAAAAGCGAGGAATCATTGAAAATCGAAGAAGTACGAATCATTAGAGAGTTCGAGGATGTGTTTCCCGAATAATTGCCTGGATTGCCACCCCAAAGAGAGATCGAGTTTTCGATAGAAATTGTACTGGGATCAAGTCCGATTTCCATACCCCCGTATAAAATGGCCCCCACAGAATTAAGAGAATTAAAGGTCCAACTTCAAGAGTTGTTGGATAAGGGGTTCATCAGACCAAGCATGTCGCCATGGGGTGCACCAGTGCTCTTTGTTAAGAAAAATGATGGGAGTTTGAGGATGTGTATAGATTATCGGCAGCTGAACAAGATAAGTGTCAAGAATCAGTACCCACTCTCCAGAATAGATGAGTTGTTCGACCAGTTACAAGGAGCCAAGGTCTTGTCAAAGATCAACTTGAGATCAAGGTACTACCAATTGAGGATCAAGATAGAGGATGTGCCTAAGACAGCTTTTCGTTCTCAATATGGGCACTACGAATTTATGGTGATGCCATTCGGGCTAACCAATGCCTCAGTAGCTTTTATGGATACTATGAATCGAGTTTTCAGACCATTTTTATACAAGTTCGTGATCGTCTTTATAGATGACATACTAATATACTCTCCCTCAGAAGAAGAGCACAAGTCTCATTTAAGGGTGGTATTGCAAACGTTGCAAAAACATAAGCTATATGCCAAATTCTCGAAATGTGAATTTTGGTTATATTAAGTGGTATTTTTAGGGCATGTCATATCGACCGAAGGAATATCGGTCGACCCGGCAAAGATAACGGCTGTAAAGAATTGGAAGCAACCTCAGTTTGTTACAGAAGTTAAGAGTTTCTTGGGACTAGCCAGGTATTATAGAAAATTCATGGAAGGATTTTCCAGGATCCCAACGCCCTTCGCCAAGTTAAGCCAAAAGGGGGTGAAGTTCGATTGGAACGAGCGGTGTGAAGAAAGTTTTCAGATGCTTAAAAATAAACTCACAACCGCTCCAGCTAGTCTCACTCTGCAACCGAAATTAATGGATCAAATATGGCAGGCTTATTCAGAAGATTATCAAATTAAGTTATGGATTGATGAGCACGAAAGGGCAAAGAGATCGGAATTTGAGGTAAGAGAAAACATCATTCAGTTTCAGGGAAGGATATATGTACCTCGCGTGAGAGAATTACGACAAGTAATTTTGGAAGAAGCCCACCGATCCAGATACTTGATACACCCTGGTGCCACTAAGATATACCAAGACTTGAAGGCTGTGTATTGGTGGCCGGGGATGAAGAAAAGTGTGGCAAGATACGTTAGTCAATGTGACACGTGTCAGAGAATCAAGATCGAGCATAAAAAATCAAGTGGAAGTTTGCAGCCATTAGAAATCCCGGAATGGAAATGAGAACATATTACGAAGGATTTCGTGACAAGGTTGCCAAGAAGTTCCAAAGGGAATGATGCAATTTGGGTGATTGTTGACAGACTGTCTAAGTCTGCTCATTTTCTAGCTGTGAAAGTAGGTCAACCAATCAGCAAGTTGGCCCAATAGTATCTTGACTTTCCAGGAAGCTGGGAGGAACATTTACCATTAGTAGAGTTCGCTTATAATAATAGCTATCACAGCAGCATTGGAATGGCTCCATATAAAGCCTTATACAGTATGAAATGTAGGTCCCCGATATGCTGGACTGAGGTAGGTGAACGTCAAATCTTGGGACCTAAGATAGTGCAAGAGAAGTCAGAAAAGATAAAGATCATCCGGGAGAGAATTAAGGAAGCTCAGGATCGTCAAAAATCCTACGCAAATACTAAGAGAAGGGGTTTAGAGTTCCAAGTTGGTGATAAAGTGTATCTAAAGAAATCTCCACTGAAAATGGCAACTCAAAGCAACAAGAAAAAGGACACGTTTATCAAGGTCATCACGCTTATCGAGGCAGTTTAATTGTGAAATGTAAGTGTACTATTGCAAGATTAGTACGATTATAAATATTTATGTTTACACCTGATCTTCGGGAATGCTTCATCATATTGACATGCCCTGATATGTACCCATCACGTAGACTGCACACATGACATGCTATGAAATGCATATGTACACATTGATTTTTATTGATCACATGCATCGTGGTCGTAGGGAATACGAACTAGCACCGCTATTGTACCAAGGGTGTCCCCATACACCCCGGCTTTGAAAGAGGTGGCCGTAAAAATGGTAAGTAGCATGAAGGGTACAGTTGACACCTACGATGAGTAAGATATTGCATACACACATATTAAACATCTTGTACCCTTACTTAGATGGTTCATCATCTAATTCGGGTTTTACCCCTAGAATATTCAACGTTCCAGTCGAGACTTGCAGTGATGGTACGAAAGTCGAAGATGTGTAGTGACACGAGTCGTCGAGGAATAAGCAAGTGTACCATGTTATGTTGTAGTATAGATATTTCAAGTATTATATACGTTTTAAATTATCTTTAGAAACTTATATATCAACTTTGTAATAAGTGCCATGTTCAATTATCTATGTATGAAATGTTATGATCGGGTTCGATTTCAGCTTCCGCTTTATAAGATTTTATTTATCTCTAGTGTATAAATTATTTCATCAAGCACTAGATAGGTCTAAGGGAATTTCAAGGTGATGTAGTGTAGAAAAAAAGAAGTTCCTATATTTCTTAAGACATAACACGCCCTGAGTAGGTGGGGTGTTACACATAAAGTATTGAATTAGTAAGAAATAGAGATTGAATTTAAAAATTACCTTTGGTTCAATGAATGAATTAGGTAATGTAATGGAGTGCTATGTTTTGTCCAATGAGCAAAAAGAATACGATGAATGACATGAAAAAATAAAGAAAAATCACTTGGAAGCTTTTCTTCATGATCATAAATAACTTTCTTCATCTTAAAAACCAAATGAAGGCATAACTTATTTGTATCACAAACTCTATAATTATATCATAAATAAGTGCTGTGAAAGCAAGAATATAATTATTTTTTTTCCCACCAATCCTCATTCACAACCAATTCACGAACAAATAGAGTTTTGCCTTGGTCATCATCTCGATATTGTGCTTATTCATCACTCATAACCATTGCTTCAAGTGCATGTCTAAGAAGTTTAAACATTTTAAGCATAACAATAATAGAAGAAAATTGAATGTCAACAACTGCAAGCAACTTTAAATAACTAAACTGATTGAACATGACCAATCTCATTTGTTGAAAAATTTGTATTTTCATTTATGGAGAAAATAATCTTGAAAACTATATTTTCAGTCATTTTGGCTTAGGAATGATTTCCAAAACATTTTATATACCTTTCTTAAATTAGAAAACTTCATGCTCATATACTTTTATATTTTTCAAATTAGCCAAAATATATTTTGTATAGGTCGAGCATGATTGATTAAAGTGTTTTGTAGCTTAAGAAAATATCTTTCTTAAATTGAAGAACTTCAAACTCATATATTCTTAGATTTTTCAAAACAACAAAATATGATTTTATCGAGCTTGATGCAAAATATTTAAAAAAATGTTTTTAAAGTTCGACTAAGTATAAAAGCTTTTTGTTCAACTAAATATATATATATATATATATAAAGCTTTTGAAGGCAAAGTAGTCGATTATTCTTTTGAAGCTTCTACACTTTATTTTCAATCTTAAAATGATTTTTTAGTCAATCGAGTACTGCTCAGTTTATTTTTCATATTAATCGAGTATTGGTATATTTCAATCGAGTATCATAAAAACCTACTTGAGTATGTTCTTATAAAGGTATGTTTTTAAAGCTACAATCGAGTATGATACTTTGTATAAACGAATATGAATATTTCTCCACTCAAGTAAGCTTTTCAAAAAATCGAGTATCTTTATAACTATTAAAATCTAAGCATATTTTTAGTCGAATATTGTTTTATGTGTTATTTAAATCAGTTGATTATATACTTTGGAAAAATCTTTTTCAATCGACTATTAAAATGTTTTACTCGAGTAATTTTTACAAGCTTTGTGTATTTCTAAAATTAATCAAGTATCTTTTTTATATCTAAATTTCAAATCAACTCCTTAGTCTAGTATATATTTCTTATCAATCAACTAATGTATTTTTATAATTGAGTATATATTTATATGTAGTAATTGAGTAAAGGTTGGATGGGATCTGGCTAAGTCTCAATGCTTAAAATTAATTGAGTATCAATCATTTGTACTCAAGTATATGATTATGATTAGTCGAGTAAGCTTAGCTTGGTTGTCAAGTACTTAATAAAAAGTCTTTGTGCCTTCTGAGTCAGTTGAGTATTGACTTGATTATATTCGAGTAAAGCTTCTATATAATCGATTACATGAGATATTCAATATAGTATACTTATGTATTAGTCGAGTATCTCCATAAGTTAGTCAAGTAACTAGAATCTGATTTTGAAAAAGATAGCCATTGTTCAAAAAGCGAAAAGAGGACAATTTGATCGTTAGAACTTTATTTCTCTATCCTATGGAGTCTAACTATGTTCTCTTATATAAGATTGATAAATATGATTATGCATAGTGTGTTTAATGCTTATCTATATTATATACATATATTTTCTAACAAATTTGATTGTTATCAGTCAAATAAAAAAAACTATGAGTGTGTGCAAGTTTTAATGTCAAATCTCAAGCTTCTATAAAAGGCCAAGAGCAACAAGAGATGAAGTTGTCGCTCAGAGAATAACCTAAGGCTAATACCATGGCTGTGATGAAAGAAATTTTGTTTGTTGTTCAAGCAACAAAAAGCTAACCTAACCATCGCATCCCTTATTCTTTTCAGACCTATAGCAAGTGGTCGAAGTGAGTGTTACTCATATTTGTTCCTCTTCACTTTAAAGATATTATCTTATTATCTGGTGAAATTTCATGTATATTTTTTTAAGCCAGAATTGAACAAAAGAATGGAGTGCTTTATTGTTCATATTATTTTCCCTTCTCTTGTCTATTCCCTCATGTGTTGTATTTCTTATTCTTTGAGAAAAATTCTTATTGAGAGCTTAATTCTTATCTCTTCATCCAAATTGTAAGGGTTCTACCTAAGCCCGTAAAAGGTATATAAGGGTTACTGCTTAGCTTGTAAAAGCGAGAGTTTATACTTAGCTCGTAAAAGGTATGTAAAGGTTACTACTTGGCTCGTAAAAGCAGGGGTTCTTACTTAACTCGTAAAAATGGAGGTTATAATTGAACCTGTAAAAATTATGTATGGGTTATAGCTAAACCCTAAAAGCTAAATCTCTTAATTGATGTTTTCAAAATCCTTAGTGAGAAGTTTAGGTAGTGAACTAGGCAATTGGCTGAACTACTCTAAATTGTTGCGTTCATGTGTGGTCTATTTTTATACTTGCTAACATTATTTTTCTATTATCATTCAAATGTTTTCATGATTGAAATCATCTTAAAAAAAAAAACATATTAGTTTTAACTTTCACACTTCTCATTTACATAAAAGAACTTTTCTTCTATTTGCATTCATATATTCAAGTGCATATAGTTTTTAAAAAAAATTAAAAAACAAACTTAGAAGAGTTAGCAAAATCTTTTCTTACCTTTATAATAGTTTTAATTATTATTATCATCAAATGCTGCTCTTCATCTTTACATAATCATTTTATGATTAAAACATGTTTACATTTGATTTTTCATAAAACATTCTTTTTATCCTATATGATGTATTATCATTTTATTTTAATCATCATCAATCATTTCTACAATGTTTTTTTTATGCATACCCAAATGTATTTCAAACATCAATTTGCATTGCATTAAGAAAAGTTTTTTAAAATATAGCTTCCTCCATTCTCATTTATTAAAGCATACATCTTTATATCAATATTTTCACGCATATCAAATCTCTTTCTCTATGATACATACATACTTGTATTTATATTATCCACTGTTGCAATTGTTTTTAGTTTAAAAAATATATTAATTTCAAATAACTTTAGTATGTCATAATCTCTAATATTTCAAATAATTTCAAAAGTAATCAAAACATTCAATTCACCCCCTCTTAGGTGATCTTTCATAATTGAATGATTCATTATAAAAAAAAATTATGATCGAAGCATTTCTGTGCACTTCTGTGATCCAATGACACTCATCATATGTCTCTTGATTACTTTCTAAATTCTTAATTGCACGTATATTCTTTAAAGTAAGATTGAGTGTATAGACAACACAAGGAGTCCAATAAATATGTGGAAACACACCTTCAATGATTTCTTAGCTCCCTTGCAATTAGCAGCATTATCAGTAATGATCTATACAACTTTTTGGTCACCAACTTCATCTATTAACTCTTTCATCAAATTAACAATAAATTGTTTATCGCTTACTTTGCCTGAACAATTCATATATTTGGTAAATATTGGACCATTTTCAAAAACAACCATAAAATTAATCAATGACCTATTTTGTGGATCACTCCAACTATAAGTAACAATGCTAACACCTTTTCCCAACAAAATATTTTTAATAGATTCCATTAATTTTTCAATATTTGTCTTTTCTAGCTGAAGTTATGTGGTACTCAACTTATTATAACCCGAAGGCACATAACCACCTAATGGATGATTAGCAGCAAATGAATAAGAACTCAAATAATTTGGGTTTCTAGCAAGATTAAAAGGCAAACCCCCAGTATAGAACATTCTAACAATCTCAACATCTAATTATGCTCTAGTTTGCATGTCAAAAGCTGTTAGTTCATGTAAAGACAAAGAATGTCCCCAAAAAATACTACTAGTTGGTAATGACACTTGCTTAGATTGTAAATTTGATAGCTTTTTTGCAACTTTTCCTTCAACTTTTTTCACCTCAGTTATAATTTAAGGACTCACCTTTTTACAACAAGTAATCACTTTCTCACTGATACTTAATAAATAAGGCCTAACTCATGTATGTCCCAAATTTTTGCAAATCACAAAAGTTACAAGTCCATTTCCAGCTACATACCCCATCATTCTCCTATTTTCTACATTATAGTCACATATTTCCATAATGGACTATTTTCTTCATCCTTATTTTTTGATGCAACATTGCTGCTAGATCCTGAACTTGAAGTTGAATGAACCATATGACCTATGAGTTAAATTAATAAATCAATATAGGATCAAATATAAGGTTCATAATATAGGATCAAATTCCATCAAATCAAATCAAATAAATATAACAATCCACAAATTTATAAATGCAACCTTGCTCCAAAAAATTTTAAACCTGTATTAGTGTTTACAGTAATGTAGTACCATATACCATCACAATTTAAAAACCAATTGACATCATGGAATTCGTCAAGAGCACAATAAATAAATAAACCTTTCCTAGAATCCCAAATTTATAAAAGAGTAACATTCAAAAGTAACTTATCTCTAATTGGGATATACTATGATTCATTCCCACTAACTTGGCAATTACTCACTCTATTAATATTGTGAGGATAGTTTGTCCAAGTACAATTATTAGATAAAAGAGAAATCAGCTAAACTGGCTCTTGTAACAAAATTTTACAATGATTAGAGTTCCTACAGGATACAAAAATTTGCAGATTGTCTATGTATGCATATTTTTCATAAACTAACAATAAATGATTGGTCATTCAACATCTCTTAAAAGTGCATGCTCTAATCTTAACCAAAACATCCAGTCATTTTTTTTAATTACATAATACTTAACCTATGAGATATTAATTTATGTTATCAAAAATCAAAATGGTAATATCCAAGAGATCCGCCAGTAAAGATCCAAACTTGAAGTTATGGCATGTAGAACTAACTTCTTGTAGAGAATTGTACAAGAATGCCATGCCGAAAAATGTGTAACAAGACAATAAAATCACAACTCAATAAAATCAGTAAACAAACACATATTTTATAATCAACTGGAAAGGGTCCAATGTTTATAAGTAAACAAACAAAAACACATAGCTTAGACTTAGAGAAGGAACACAAACACATATCTTAGAGAAGGAAGGAACACTAATAGTTAGTGGATGAACAAAGAAAGAGACAGGGGGTTACTTAGAGAATACCAAAATATATGATATTATATATCAAATCGAATCCCTCGACGTCTAGTTTATGACACTTCAAACGAATCACAATTCCAAGTTCTACATCAAACGTTATAACCAAAACAGTGAAGCATGCGCACTACAGTCAAGTTAAGGCCGAGTCGACTTGCTCGAAATCGTTCGACTTGGGCTGGGTCGACTTGACCTCCTGGATGATTCGACTTGGCCAAAAATGGGGAAAAAGACCAAAAGAAACCAACTTTGGCTGAGTTAACTTAACCCACCAACAAGTAGACTCGACGTAACCCGAAATGCACAAAATGAATAAAAAACACTCAAAACCACCCATGGCTAATCCCCTAACTCCCAAGTTGCCATTCCATGAATGAAAGATGGGGAAGAACAAGCCCCATGAAGACCAAAAACAAGACTCCATGACCTCTTGAAGGAAACCCACATTTTTAGAAAAAGTTGGAAACAACCCACTCAACTCAAGCTTTAAAAACACCACTTGGAGATTTGAAAATATCAACTTGGTTACACATGAGGACATAATCACTACAAAAAAATCAGCATTTAGCGACGATTTTTTCGCATTTTGCGGCGGTTCACGTAATTTAGCGGCAGTTTTGAAAACTGCTGCTAAATCAAGCATCGTGAAGTATTTAGCGATGGTTTTCAGCAACCACTGGAATAACCGCCGCTAAATGCTATTTTTTGTGGCGATTTTAAAATATTTAGCAGTGGTTTCGAAACCGCCCCAAAAAAAATTCAAAATATTTGAATTTTAACCACCGCAAAAAATTCAAAAATTTTGAATTTTAGCAACGGTTTTAAAATCGCCGCAAAAATTCAAAAAATTTTAAAATTAAAAAAACTTTCAAATTTTGTAAGCCTCGTGCGCGCGGCCAGGTCGCGAGCGTGGGCCCCCCACAAGCACAAGCTCGCCTAACGCCCCCTCCATGCCACGTGGCCGCATGTCCGCGCGCCACATGGCGATGTTGGAAATTTTTCCAGCATCTTCCCCTTCCCCCAGACTCGAACCCGAAATCTCTCTTGTGCGCGTACACGCGCGAAACCAGCTGAGCTACCAAACTTTGTTGTTAAATGTTCACGCTTATAAATTATATACTAACATATACAACCACTATTTTTCATAATTATAATTTATATTCTTTATTATAAATTGAAAAACATAAATTAATTGAATTAAATTAAATAAATTAATTAGTTAAAAAATAAAAAGAATATTTTATATATTTTTTAAAATTTCTTTTTAAAATTATTAAAATTTTATATATTAAAATTTTGTTAAATTTCTTTTTATTTTCTTAAAATTAAAATTTGTAATGAATTTTTCTGTGATTTTTTAAAATTATTTTATTTTATTTTTTAATTATTTAATTTTTATCTAAATTAAAATTAATTATTTAATTTTTTTTTAAAATTAAATTTTTTAATTAATTTTGTGGCGATTTTGAAAAATCACCGCAAATGTTATTTAATTTTAATTTTTAATTATTAAATTACTTTTTATGAATTTAGCGACGATTTTCAAAAAATCGCCGTAAAATTAAATTTTTAATGAATTTTGCGGATTTTCAAAAAATCGTTGCAAATGTTAAAATATTTTTATTTTTAATTAAATAATTATTTTCTAAATTTAGCTGCGATTCCCAAAAATCGCCGTAAAATTAATTTTAATTTTTAATTTTGAGGCGGTTTTCAAAAAATAGCTGCAAATGTTAAAATATTTTTATTTTTAATTAAATAATTATTTTCTAAATTTAGTGGCGATTTCGGAAAACTGCCGTAAAATTAATTTTAATTATTAAATTAATTTTTGAATTTAGCGACGATTTTTTAAAAACCACCGCAAAATTAAATTTTTAAATAAATTTTGTGACGGTTTTGGGAAACCACCACAAAATGTTAAAAAATCCGCTGCAAAGAATGTATTTTGTGGCGGTTTGTAAATCGCCGTAAAACATGGTCTTTTGTAGCGGTTTTAAAAATTGCCGCAAAAAATTAATTTTTTTGTAGTGAATATTGCATTAAAAGATAGAAAAGAGAAAATGGATGCTTACATTTTTGATGAAAAATCAAGGGAAGAAAAGCACTCCAAGAGCTTTAAATCTCCCCACCTTAAGCTTGATTCTACCACCCTTAATGGAAGAAAAAAAAAAAAAGAAGAAGATGGAGATGAAGATAATGAAAAAATCTGCTGAGAGAACCAAGGAAATAGAGGAAGAAGAAGAAGAATGGGAGATGAGTGGCCTTCACACCAGCTCCATCTACCCCCACCTCATCTTCCCATTTTGCCCCTCCATACAACACACACCACACAAAATATCAAGGGTCCATTTGGGCATTTTGCAACATTTTCATTTCTTTTCTCTTTTCTTTATCAAATTATTCATAAAGCATACCCATTTTTTACTTTTGGCTTTATTTCATTTTCTTATCTTTTTTTCGATATTCACAAATTTTGCACACACAAAATAATGCACGCACACATATATATATAATGCCAAGGCACACTTTACTAATGGCCAAAACCCAATCAAAAACCAAATTCATTTTAGGCCTATGGGATTTCTCTAAACCCATCACTTTCATTGGCCTTAAACACTTGGCCCAAGCCCACTTTCATTTAATTTAAACACATCACAAAACATGTGGCTTAGATTCATTCAAAATCCTTCCCATTTAATTAAAACACAACCCACTAATACATGGGCTTAGGCGCAAATGGGCAACCCAATCCATTAATTTAACACATAATTTACTTACATTCATTTACCACGTAAAATATTTCTCACATTTAATTTAATAAGGGTAAAATTCTCAATGCTCATAAATAAAATATTAATAACTCCTAGACCCACCAATGGGTCGTTACATCCAGTGTAGTTGTTGAGTGTGTGGAAAGACAGATCATAGAGTTGTTGATTGTCGTCATAAGAATGGATAGAGTTCTGGCAATAATGAGCGCAAGACTAGGCCTAGTTAGACCAATATGATGGAGGAAGATGACAATCTGGTTGCAGTTGTGTTTGGCGTCTGCATGGTGTCTAACAATAAAGGTTAGTGGATAGACACTAGGGCGATAAGGCACATTTGTGGGAACAAGACTCTGTTCACCACATATGAGAAGTCTGATGACACAAAGAAGCTGTATATGGGAAATGTTTCAGCCTCTACAGTGGAGGAGAAATGCAAGGTTCTGCTAAAGTGAACCTCTAAAAAGATACTTACCCTTAATGATGTGTGTCATATGCCAGAAATTTGAAAGAATAGTTTCTAAAACCCTGTTGAATAAAAATAGGTCCAGACTTGTGTTTGAGTGGGACAAATTTATTCTGACTAAGGGGGGTATGTTTATGGGAAAGGGTTATCTGCATGATGGCATGTTCAAACGTAATGTACTAACCCAAGTTCCCAAAAGTAATGATAATAAGAATAAGGCTTATGTTTATACTGTTGAGTTGTGTGATATGTGGCATTCTAGGTTATGCCACGTCAATTATTATTCTCTTTAAAGAATGATAAATTTAGGACTCTTGCCTAACTTTAGCATTGACAAATTAAAGGACACAAATGTAAAGTTTGTGTCGAATCAAAGTTCATGAGGAAATCGTTTCTGTATGTGGAAAGCAATAGTGAACTACTTGATCTAATTTACAATGATATTTGTGACATAAAAAGTACTCCTACTAGAAGTGGGAAAAAAAATGCTCCATCACATTTATAGATGACTATAGAAAATATTATTATATATATTTATTACATAGTAAAGACGAGACCTTAAATGTTTTCAAAACATATAAGTTAGAAGTTGAAAATCAATTTGGAAATAAGATAAAGTTGTTGAAATTAGATAGATGTGATGAATATGAATCATTCTCTCTCTCTAAGTTCTGTGAGGTCCATGGTATAATTCATCAAACCACAACCCCTTATACACCATAACAAAATGATGTAGTTGAAAGAAAAAATCAAACTTTAAAGGACATGGTTAATTACATGCTCAATAATTCTAGTTTACCCCATAACTTGTGAAGGGGAAGCATTACTTATAACAAATTTAATATTGAATAGAATCCCACATAAGAAGACTGGCAAATCTCCTTATAAAGTGATAAATGAAAAGCAATCCTCTTACAAAATCCTGAAAGTGTGAAGGTGTCTGGCAAATGTGCAAATTCCTTTACTAAAAAGGATTAAACTTGGACTTAAAATTATATATTGTGTATTTATTAGCTATGTGTTGCATAGTGCGACCTATAGGTTCCTAATGGTAAAATCAGAGATTCCTAATATTAATAGCAACACCATAATGGAATATATTGAAATTGAGTTCTTTGAAAACATATTCCCTTTCAAGAAAGGGAGATACAATAACAGTGGTTCCAAGAGGAAATACGAAGCGAGTTCTTCTGAAGGTTAAGTTGGTCAGGAAGTTGAGGTTGAACCCAAAAGAAGCAAAAGATTTAAGAAAATTACTTCATTTGGACTAGATTTTTTAACTTACATATTAGAAGATGAGTCTCAAACTTTTAGCAAGGTTATGGTGTTTTCTGATACTCCGTATTGGAAAAAGGGTATCAATAGTGAAATGGAATCCATTATGCAAAACCAAACATATGTATTCGCCAACTTACCTCTTGGAAGTAAACCAATTGGTTACAGATGGATCTTTAAAAGAAAATTAAAGGCTAATGACACTATTGATAAGTATAAAGCCTGGTTAGTAGCTAAAGGCTATCGGTAGAAAGAATGACAAGATTTCATTGGCACTTATTCTCCGGTGACTAGGGTCACATCTATAAGGATGTTGATTGTGATTGCAACATTATACAATTTGAAAATTCATCAAATGGATATAAAAACTGTATTTTTGAATAGATATTTAAAAGAAGAAATCTATATGGAATAGCCTGAAGGCTTTGCAGTAAAGACACATGAAAAGAAAGTTTGTATGCTAATAAAATTTCTTTATAGGTTGAAACAAGCACCTAAATAGTGGCATGAGAAATTTGATAGCACTATGTTATCAAACGGATTCAAGATAAATGAGTGTGATAAATATGTTTATGTTAAAGTCATAAATCACGATTATGTCATTGTGTGCTTGTATGTGGATAATATATTGATAATGGGCATTGATTAAAGTGTCATAGAGTCCACGAAGAAGATGTTGAATTCTAACTTTGACATGAAAGACTTTGGTCTCGCTAATGTTATTCTTGGAATTAGGATAACAAGAAATGCAGAAGGATATATACTTTCTTAGTCACATTATATAGAGAAAGTGTTGAGGAAATTCAGTCATTATGAGAGTAAGTCAGTAGTTACTCCATTTGATCGAAATTCTAAATTAAAGAAAAGTAATGGTGAAGGTGTATCTCTTCTAGAATATTCTAAGGTTGTCGGGAGTTTGATGTACATAATGAATTATACAAGACCTAATATTGCTTACTCAGTATGTAGGTTAGTGAGATACACGGACAATCCTTAACGTGATTATTGGGATGCCTTTGTCAGGGTACTTAGGTAGTTGAAGTACACGTTTGATTATGAATTACACTACATGAGGTATCCACATGTATTGGAAGGATTTAGTGATGCAAATTGGATCACAAATAGCTTAGAAACTAAATCAACCAGTGGGTATGTGTTTACCTTAGGTGGTGCTGCTGTGTCGTGGAAGTCTTCAAAACAGACGGCATAGCACGATCTACTATGGAGTTAGAATTTATCACCTTGGATAAAGTAAGTGAAAAAGCATAATGGATTCAAAATTTTCTTGAAGACATTCCATTGTGGACAAAGCCTGTAAACGTCATATGTATCTATTGTGACAACTTAACTGCTTCGATGAGAGTTAAAAATAGTGTTTATAATAGGAAGTTAAGACATATATGGCACAAGCACAATATAATAAGGCAACTGCTTACGAATGGAATAATTTTTATTGATTATGTGAAGTCTAAGGAAAATTTGGTTGATTCTTTGACTAAAGGAGTGACAAGAAAACAAGTTACCTATACGTCTAAGGGAATAGGGCTAAAGTCTGTGAAATGAATTTTCTAGTGGTAACCTAATCTAGTAGACTGAAAATCCTAAGATCTAGGTTAAATAGGCAAACTGGTTAGAATAATTCATAGTTTGCACACTAAGGAACTTATAGTTTCTTCCCCAGTTCTTGGCAAAAAAGAGAATGCGTGATCTGTTGATGATACAAGTAATATTGATATCTTGTTACAAGAGGAATAGTGGCAGAGTATTCTTAATCAATGATTACTTATGTGAGAGTAAAAGTGGGCCGCTTCTATTAGAACAATTTGGAAAGCTTGGGTTCTCTAAAGTTATCATGAATTCAAGATGTTGTCCAGCACCAAAATAGACACAGTTGTATAGAACTCTTTGGCACAAGACATGTTATGCATGATATTCATTGTCTCGATTTACCACAAGAAGGATAATTTAAGAGCCAACCTCACTATTTCTTTGGTAAATTCAATAGATACTCACTAAAGAAGGTTCAAGTTCAAAAGACACATTATTTGATGCATAATCTATCTATTTGCTCTCCATGACATCGTGGTGTTTTGTCATTTTATTTGCTTTAAGCACACTTACACTAATATGGGGGATTGTTGTGTTCCAATGTGTGTGAGTGTAAGTGTGTGTCAGTACGTGTGAGAGGGTTGAATCCCACATTATTGGTGCAAAAGGATTTTCAAGGGAATAAAAACCCCTCCCTTGCACTTGGGGTTAGGCACCAAGGGGCATCTAGATTTTTTGAGCGGGCGAGCCCTTAGGCCCTCACGTACCGTCGTCGTCCGTCCAATCGATCGAGTCAGATGTCTATATATAAATTTGGATAAACTTATATTCATTATTTTGTTTTTTATTTTTCTTTTTGGGTACCGAACAAGTTGCACATTTACGCCATTGATACTTCGGGAGCTCTAATCGTCAGAGTTAATGGTTGCTTTCATTACCAATGTGAATGCTGTGGTGGTTCGACTTTTTGGGTTCGACTATAAAAGGCTGGGGGGGGGGTTCTTGTTGTTTGACACTGAGTTTCAGATAAAGCTCCTGTATTTGAGTTTTTCAGTTTAGGAGAATTAGTGCTTGAGAGACTTTTTACTAGATTTGGCTGTTCATAGTCATCGTTCGTTGAAGCCGATCATTGTATCTTGTGTGGACAATCGCCCGAGCCTGCATGTGATCGGAGCAGGGAACCACTGTTTTCAGGACAATACTTTCCAACGTGCCTCGATCTCTGTTTTACCTCTGCTGTCTGCTAAGTTTTCCCCATAGCTGTCTGGCTCGCCAATTTCTGGGTTTCATGTTATGTTCTAATTATCAAGCTTTGTGCTGTTTCTATTCATGTTGTTGCGTTAATTCATTATTGCCTGGTTGTTGGTTATGTGAAATATTCAATTGCTGTGGTTGCGGATGCTATGATCCATTTATATACATATGCGAATTTCCTATTGCTGTTTTACCAGACTCAAAAACACATAAAATTTAGAGAATATCATAACTAATTGAAAGACCCACTTAATAAAAATATACAATTTAAAAAATATCTAAATCAAATACTCAAAACTCAAGCAGTTCTAAAATCAAAATTTCCAAATTATAAATCACACTGCTCCTATAATTTAACTTCAAAAATATGATAAAACGTTTTATCATTTCGGCCCATCTGCAGACCCAACAGCGACCGCCATCTGCGACCGTACAGATGGTGGCGCTGCTATATACCGGCCGTCCCTGCCTTCCGTTCTCGTCCTCCGCCGGCAACTCTCGCCGACGGCGCTGCTTTCTCGGCGGTCCAACGAGCTCAGAATCTCGTGTTCCAACCTTTTCCCACCCCAAACAAGGTTCGTCATTTTATCCACCATTTTATTTCAGTCTTCTATCACTATCAAATCACACCTTAAAACTCTTTTGCGTGCACAAGTATGTGTATATACGTACTGAGTGAGAGTTGTTTGAGAAGTTCGACAGGCCGTACACTAGCATGATGATAGTACTAACAGGAGTCGGCGCCTCCATTGGTGGCTTTGCCAGCGATGCTCTCCCGGTGGCTCATAGTATCGCCTCCGTCGTCGACTGCCTTATCTCACACCCTAACGTTTGATTTCTCTTTTTAACTCTGTTCTCTCTCTAGTCAAGCTCTATTCGAGCCGTTACCCCTTGGATTTTGCGTCTTTCTGCCTTTGATCGGATCAATTAGGGTTAGCTTTCAT
This sequence comes from Diospyros lotus, assembly GCF_014633365.1. Lineage (NCBI taxonomy): Eukaryota > Viridiplantae > Streptophyta > Magnoliopsida > Ericales > Ebenaceae > Diospyros > Diospyros lotus. The sequence continues at coordinate 10,084,533 of NC_068346.1, read as the reverse complement.
TATTTTGCATTGTGTTCCTCAAGTGTGAGCTTAATTTTAGGAACAAATGACGAGGTGGAATTTTATTACTTGTGGCCATAACTTATTTAACAGAGCCAGTGCCTCTTGTATTGTAAATTGTGGTGCTAGACCACCAGAGCTCGGTGGACTTGGCGCCATGATTTCACGTTGAAGTCACTGTCTGGGACAAAATTGCCAAAATAGGGATAGAAAAAATGAAAAGTGAGTGGAAAACATGGTCAATTAAAATAATATGATTATCAATTTCTTAAGTAACCACTTCTCCTAAAAGATTATGTTTTTAGGAAATGGGCTAATGTTGGACATCAAGTTCTTTAAATATGTCCCTCCGTGCGTAACTTACATAGGACATAATTAAGGTGTGTTGGACGGAATTAAGGAGCCGAAGACAAGAAGACTTTCAGTTAAAGGAGTCTAGTAGATGTGGATAAATTAGAATAGATAATTTTAAATTTATATAGTGTAAATCTTGTTGTAAAGTTGGATTTAATTCCTAAGTTTTAGGAGATAGCTTTTCTATTTTTTAGGAGATAGATATTCTAAATCTTCTCCTATTTTCTAGGAGGAAGAATAGGATCCTAAGCTGTATAGAAACTCCTCTTGTGAATTCCATTAATTATTCAAGTCTTTAATCTTTCTGAGACTTACTTCATTGTATCAGAGCCTTGTTCCGATTTTCTATAATCAGTATTTCATTAGCTGCTGTCGAGAACATAACATATCATCATCAGAATCCTACTCTAACTGAGGCATCGGCCACAAGCTCTCCGAGTGTTCTTCCTCATCTTCCTTCTGCAACAAGTTATTCCAACAGTCCGATTGATCATCATCCACTACAAATCACTCACTATAAATTAAATGGGAGTAATTTTAGGGAGTGGTCTCAATCTGTGATGTTCGAAGGATCATTAATCTTTTGATTGAGCTATGGAATGAGATGGATCTTTTCTACACTGTTAATTGGAAGTGCTCAGAAGATAGTGATCTATACAATAAAATGATTGAAAAGGATAGGGTGTTTGATTTTCTCCATGCGTGGAATCCGGAATTGGATGAAGTTAGAGGGAGGATATTGGGGACAAAGCCCTTGTCCTCCCTCAAGGAGGTTTTTTCGAAAGTAAGAAGGGAAGAGAGGAGACGCAGGGTGATGTTGAATTAGCAAAGTGAAGTTGCTATGACCAACCAAAACTCAGCTCTTGCTACATTTACATGAGAGGAATCTTTACCAAAGAATCCAGGGAGAGACAAACAGTGGTGTGACCACTGCAAGAAGCCTTACCATACCAAGGAGAATTGTTGGAAACTCCATGATAAACTGGCCAACTGGAAGCCACGAAACAAGAGGGAGCCTGCACGATCAGCTTATGTGGCAGAAGTACCAACATAAGCTGGGAAAAAAACCAATTTAAATCTGACCGAGGATCAGATTCAAGCCTTGTATAGGCTCCTTAACCAAGGTACAACATCCTCCAGTCTTCCTAAGACATCTACTGCAATTCAAGGTAATTTTTCCTACTTTTTAGTTTCAAAAAGGCTTCCTAAGAATGTTTGGATAGTAGACACTGGTGCATCCGATCATATGGCTAGTTCAGCCTCCTACATGACATAATATATACCACGTACTACCTCTATTGAGATTTCTATGGCCAATGGAACTACTTCTCCTGTTATGGGGTTTGGGACTATTTGTATTTCTGGATTAAAGTTGAAATCAGTCTTGCATGTCTCTGGTTTACAATGTAACTTATTATCAGTCCATAAGATTACTCGAGATATGCGTTGTTACGTCACTTTCTTTCCATCCTGTTGCTTGTTTCAAGACCAAGCCTCGGAGAGGATGATTGGCAATACTAGGGCAAGAGATAGCTTATACTACTTAGTAGAGGATACCTTAGTTTCTGTAGCAAATAAGGCTAGTTTAACAGTCACTACTAATGCCAAAATTCTTTTATGGCATAAAAGATTAGGACATCGAAATTTTCCCTACTTAGAGTTTTTGTACCCTCAGTTTTTCATCAATAAAAATCAGAATTTTGCATGTGAGCAGTGTTCCCTTGCTAAACAAACCCGGGCCTCTCTCATCCTATTCAATCCTATAAACCATCTACTTATTTCCGTTTAATTCACAGCGATATTTGGGGACCATGTAAACACCCAAATATTTTTGGTTTTCGATGGTTTATTATGTTTATTGATGATCACACTAGAACTTGTTGGGTCTACCTAATGCAAAAAAAATCAGAAGCCAGTTTTATCTTCAAGAAATTTCATAAACTGATCTTGAATATGTTTCAAACCTCCATTCACATCCTTCGAACAGATAATGGTTAAGAATATTTCTCTCATGACCTTACAAACTATCTTTTTGAACATGGTATTTATCATCAAAGCTCATGTCCTTATACGCCACAACAAAATGGCATTACAGAAAGGAAAAATAGGCACATCTTAGAGGTGGCTCGAGCAATGATGTTTACTATCAATGTTCCCTATTTTTATTGGGGAGAAGCTGTGCTTACAACAACTTATTTAATTAACCACCTTCCCTCCAAACCCTTGGATTTTAAGACTCCTCTTGATCTTCTTTGTCAGTCCTTCCTAAAAATTGTATTCCCTAATTCTATTTCTCCTAAGATCTTTGGCTGTGTTGTGTACATACACAACCACAGTCCTTCCTGTACCAAACTTGACCCAAATGCCATCAAATGCATTTTTATTAGGTTATAAGTGTTATTATCCTAACACTCGAAAGATCTTTGTGACCACCGATGCTACATTTTATGAAGATCTCTCCTTTTACCAATCATTTGGTCATCCTACTGTCAATCAACCCTCTCATTCCCAATTACTCTCCATTGATCATCTTCTGCTAGTATGCTCTCAAGGGGGAGAATTACAACCCGAGAACATCCTGGCATAACAATCTCAATCTTCTTCCCTTTCTTCCTTTTCTTTTTCTCCTATGCTGAATGCAACGATCTTTCCTAAACCCATGCCTTGTTCTGGTGCTGATAATCTATTGCCTAGCTTAAGGGCTGATGATCCTTTACTGGTGTACTCAAGACGTCCTCAGCTTAAACATTGCCAGTCATCATTTCCAAAAGCTGGTCCATCAGAGGACAACTTGAAAAAGGATGAGATAGAAACTGACCAGTTGGCCAGTGACCAACCTGCTAGTGGCCAAGATTATCTTGATTGGGCTATGCCAATTGCTCTAAGGAAGGGGGTTAGATCATGTGTAAAGTACCTTATGATTAATCATTTGGCTTATTCTAAATTGTCTCCCCAGTTCAAAAGTTTTGTGGCACAAATTGACAACATCCGAGTACCAAAAAATGCTTAAGAAGCTATGAGTGATCCCAAATGGAAGAATGCTGTTACGGAGGAAATGAATGCTTTTCCTACTAACCAGAAAGTAGTAGGATGCAGATGGATTTTTTCAGGGAAGCATAATGTTGATGGAAGTGTGGAATGATACAAGGCCAGGTTGGTAGCCCAAGGTTTCACACAAACCTATGGGATTGACTATGAATAAACCTTTGCTCCAGTGGCAAAGCTTAACTTTTTTCGGGTACTAATTTCTCTTGCTATTAATTTGGACTGGCTCCTGTTTCAATTTGACATTAAAAATGCCTTTTTAAATGGTGACTTGGATGAGGATATTTACATGAAGATGCCTCTTAGTTTTGAACAAGGTGCTGGTTATGATACCGTGTGCAAACTGAAGAAATCTTTTGTATGGACTTAAACAATCCTCACGAGCATGGTTCAAGAAGTTTAGTGTGACTCTAAACCGGGTAGGATATAAGCAAGGACAAGCTGATCATACCTTGTTTATAAAACACACGGCAAGAGGAAAGAAAGTTATATTAATTGTGTATGTTGATGATATTATTGTGACAGGAGATGATTTGCAGGAAATTGAGAGCTTAAAACAGCAATTAAGGGCAAAATTTGAGGTAAAAGACCTAGGAATCATGGGATATTTCCTAGGAATGGAGGTTGCTAGGAGCAAGGAAGGCCTTTTCATCTCACAACGAAAGTATATTTTAGATTTACTAAAGGATACAGGTATGATGGGATGCAGGCCAGCTGGAACTCCCTTAGAGAAGGGCTGGAAAAATGATGAGGAAGGAAAAGATATTCCTGTAGACAAGGAAAGGTATCAAAGATTGGTTGGAAGGCTCATATATTTGTGAAAGGAGCAAAACAGAATGCTTGATTGATATTAAACTGAGAGGGCTAGGAAATATATATAGGATACAACTCTATCTCTTTCCTGTAGAGTAGGAAAGGATTGGAATAATCTAATCCCAAAAACTAGGAAAGACTATCTCCTAAACTTTAGGAGATAAAACAGATAAAAACAAACTTAAACTAATTTGTACAATTGTATAACAACTAGATAATCTACAAGGATAATTCTCTTATCCTTTAATCTATTTGAATCTTCTTTTCTCATCCAACACTCCCCCTCAAGCTGAGGAATAGATGCAGGTCATTCTCAACTTGCTAATCAAGGATTCAAATCTTGGTTTAACCATGACTTTTGCTAATTGATCAGCAGTTGGAATATAGGATAAAATTATCCCTCCTTCATCAATTTCTCATTTTATAAAATTCCTGTCTATCCTTACATGCTTCACGCAATTATGTTAGATTGGATTCCTTACAATGTTGATTGCAGATTTACTATCACTGTATACCCTTATAGGTTGAGTCAAGGGTATCCTTAGGTCTTCCATTAGCCTTTCTAACAAAATAATCTCACAAATTCCTTGGGCTATGGCCTGAAATTCGGCCTCGGCACTACTGTGAGCCACCAATGATTGCTTTTTGCTTCTCCATGTTACTACATTTTCCCACACTTTAGTGTAATAGCTGGTTGTGGACCTGCTGTCCTCTTAAGAACTTGGCCAATCTGCATCAAAAAATCTTTCAAATCCTCGGTCCTTGGTCTTTTTAAACATCAAACCTTCCCGGGTGTCCCTTTAAGGTATCTTAATACATGAAAAACAACATTCATATGTCATTTTGTAGGAGAATGCATTGACTAATTAAACTTACTGCATAGGCTATGTTTAGCCTAGTAAGAGATAAATAGATTAATCTTCCTACCAACCTTTGATACCTTTTTTTTCCACTGGGGTGTCATATCCTTCTCCTCATATTTCCAGCTTTTATCTAATGGTATTCTAGTTGGTCTGCATGTCATTATCCTGGTATCTTTGAGTAAATTCATAATATATTTCTTTTGAGAGATAAACAGGCCTGCTCTACCCCTTGTCACCTTCATTCCTAGGAAGTATCGCATATACCCTAGGTCTTTAACCTCAAATTCAGCCCTCAGTTGTTTCTTTAATTCCTCAATTCCCTGCATATCTTCCCCTGTCACAATTATATCATCAACATAGACAATTAATATAGACTTCCTTCCATCTTTAGTGGATTTAATAAACAAAGTATGCTCGGATTTCCGTTGTTCATATCCTAGCTAGATTATGGACATGCTGAATTTTTGGAACCAAGCTCTAGGAGACTGTTTTAACCCATATAAAGATTTTTTGAGTCTACAAACCTTTCCATTGTTCACCTCATTTTCAAAATCGAGAGGAATTCTCATGTAGATCTCTTCATCTAGATCCCCATTGAGGAATGCATTTTTAATATCAAACTGAAACAAGGGCCAATCAAGATTAACAACTATAGAAAGTACTCGAATAGAGTTGAGTTTAGCTACAGTAGCCAAAGTCTCCTCATAGTCTATCCCATAGGTTTGAGTGAACCCTTGGGCCACCAATCGAGCCTTATACCTTTCAATACTCCCATCGAAATTGTGTTTGATTGTAAAAACCCACTTACATCCAACTGTTTTCTTACTTGGGGGCAGCTCAACCATCTCCCAAGTATGATTCCCAATTAAGGCCTTCATTTCTTCCATAACTACATCTTTCCACTTAGGATCATCCAAAGCTCCTTGGATATTTTTTGGAATTTCTGTACTATCAAGTCTGTCAATAAAACCTCTGAAGTTGGGAGACAATTTTGCATAAGACAGATGATTTGACATAGGGTATTTAACACATGACCTTACCCCTTTTCTTAGAACTATAGGAACCGCCCAATCGAGACCATCTCCTTGAGGAGCATGACTGCTAGTGCTGTTTTTAGTGGTGTTGTTTTCAGTTTTCTCCCCGTCTCCACTGCTATTTTTAGTCTCCTCCCTGCCTCCACTGTTATCTCCTGCTGATGCATCCCCTAAAGAACTGTCACCTTTTGTTGGACTAGCTTCAAGGGTAGATGATTGACCATGCTGAGTCTGTGGAAGTTCTTTAGGTCTCTTAGAATATACAAACATTGGGGGATTTTGATTTTTTTGCTTAGGAGTTGATTCTGCTAGTACATTGTCAGAGATAGATACTTCTCCTCCTTGACAGGATGCTGGCAGAGAAGTAGGAAGAGGCAAAGAGAGAGGTAAAAGGTCATGTAAGTTGGCAGAAGAAGCTATTCCTGAATAATAAGAGAGGTTCTCATAGAATGTGACATCGGTAGAAACATAGAATTGACGGGTAACACGACAATAACACTTGTATCCCTTTTGAAAAGGAGAGTACCCAACAAAGACACACTTGAGGGCTTTGGGATCTAATTTTGTGCAGGATACATTGTAGTTATGAACATACACCACACACCCAAAGATTTTAGGATCAAGAGATTGTAGAAACGTGTATGAGGATAGATGTCACAAAGAGTCTCAAGTGGGGTTCTAAATCGTAAAGGTTTAGAGGGAGACGATTTATCAAATAAGTGGCTGTAAGAACAGCCTCTCCCCAATATGAATGAGGAACATGGGAGGTAAACATCATAGCCCGAGCCACCTCTAATAGATGTCTATTTTTTCTTTCGGCCACACCATTTTGTTGTGGTGTGTAGGGGCAAGAACTTTGATGCAAAATACCATGTTCATTCAAATAATTAGTCAAGTCATGGGAAAAGTATTCTCGACCATTATTGGTACGTAAAATATGAATATGAGCTTGAAACATATTCAAAACAAATTTGTGGAAACGTTTGAATAGGTAGCTAGTCACAAAATTATTCAATGATGATGGCGACACAAGAGTTAGGTTGGGACATCTTAGTAACTCCGAAGGGAACGTGAGCTATACATTTTATCGACGCATAAGTCCAAATGAAATAAGACAAGCATTAAAAAAGATGAAAAATCATAAGGCCCACGACCGGATAATATACCAATAGAAGCATGGAAATGCATGGGAGAAGAGGGTATCTCCTGGTTAATGAAATTATTTAACGTGATTCTTAAATCAAAAAAGATGCCAGAGGAGTGGAGGAAGAGTACTTTGGTCCCTATATATAAGAACAAAGAAGATGTTCAAAACTGTGAAAATTATAGAGGAATTAAGTTAATGAGCCATACCATGAAACTCTGGGAGAGAGTAATAGAGCAGAGGCTCAGAAAAGAAACAGAGGTTTCAGAAAATCAGTTTGGTTTCATGCCTGGTAGGTCAACAATGGAAGCTATATACCTACTGAGGCGCCTAATGGAAAGGTATCGGGATCATCAGAAGGACCTACATATGGTATTTATAGATCTAGAAAAGGCCTATGATAGGGTCCCTAGAGAAGTATTATGGAGGGTTTTAGAGAAGAAAGGAGTCCGAATAGCCTATATACAAGCCCGTAAGGACATGTATCATGGTGCAGAGACAAGGGTCAGAGCATGCGGAGGGGATACTGAATCGTTTAAAATTACAATAGGATTGCATCAAGGTTCTGCACTAAGTCCATACTTATTTGCTTTAGTAATGGATGAACTCACTAAAGATATTCAGACAGAGGTGCCATGGTGTATGCTATTTGCAGACGACATAGTTTTAGTGGATGAAACAAAAGAAAGAGTGAACACTAAGCTTGAGTTATGGAGAAACAATTTAGAATCTAAGGGATTTAAATTAAGCAGAAAGAAAACAGAATATATGGAATGTAAATTTAGTAAGAATGTAAGAGTGGAGCATGTTATAATAAAATTGGAAGACCAAATCTTACAAAGAAAAGACCATTTTCGATATTTGGGATCAGTAATTAAAAAAGATGGAGAAATTCACGAGGATGTCACACATAGAATTAAGGTAGGTTGGCTAAAATGGAGAAATGCATCGGGGGTGCTATGTGATGATAAAATCCTATTAAAATTGAAAGGAAAATTCTATAGGACAACTATAAGACCAGTTTTGTTTTACGGCTCAGAATGTTGGACAGTCAAATACCAACATGAGCAAAAGACGAGTGTAGCGGAGATGAGGATGTTAAGATGGATGTGCGGCCATACAAGAAAAGATAAAATTAGAAATGAAGTTATTCGTAATAAGATAGTAGTAGTGCTAATAGAGGAGAAGATGAGAGAGACTAGACTAAGATGGTTTGGTCATGTAAGAAGGAGATCAAGAGACGCTCTTGTGAGGAGAGTTGATGAAATGGAACAATTAATCAAAAAAAGAGGTAGAGGCAGACCTAAGAAGACTTTAAGAAAGACATTAAAGTTTGATACGAAGTGTATGGATCTCAATGAAGATATGACAAAAGATAGAAATACATAGAAGTCTAGAATTCATGTAGCCAACCCCACATAGTGGGATAAAGGCTGGATATGTTGTTGTTGTTTGAATAGGTAGCTAGCTTCAAATTTATCCTTCATAAGATACACCCAACATGCCCTAGAATGATCGTCAATGAAGGTAATGAACCATCTAGAACCAGATATATTAGGGTGTTTAGAGGGTCCCCAAATATCACTATGGATAAAATGAAATGGTGTTGAGGGCTTATAAGGGTGAATAAAATGATGAGTTTTGGACTGTTTTGCAAGAGTGCATTGTTCACAAGAAAAACTTTGGTCTTTATTGATAAAAATGAGAGGATACAAGAATGTAAGATAAGGAAAACTTGGATGTCCCAACCGTTTATGCCATAACATGGTTTTGGCATTGGTTGTAATAGTTAGAACATATTTATTCAAAGAGAAAGAAGTTGAAATGTTTCCAGTCAGCCAGTAAAGTCCATCCTTAGCTTCTGCACTGCCAATCATCATCCCCGATACTTGGTCCTGAAATAAATAGTAGGAAGGGAAAAATATCACTCTACAGTTTATGTCATTAGTGAGCCAGCTAACTGACAATAGATTGTAACTCAATCTAGGGACATATAATATTGATTTAAGTTGTAGTTTCGAAAGACAAACAGTTCCACATCCTAGGGCAGGAGAGGTTGTTCCATCGGCCATTTTAACCTTAATTAATGTATCACACGGCTTGTATTCAGTTATATGCCTTTTGGAACTAGATATATGATCAGATGCACCCGTGTCTATTATCCAAACGTCCTTAGGAAGTCTTTGTGATAGCGGAGAAAAATGAGAGGTACCTTTCTTGACTGTTGATGTAGTGGGTTGATGAGTAAAAGGATTGGCAGGGCTAATACCTTGGTTTATCAGTCTGTAAAGGACCTGGATTTGTTCTTTTGTCAGATTCAGATTAGTTTTGCTTCCAATCTCTCCAGTTGTTTCAGCAACATATGCTGATCGGGTGTTTTCTCTCTTGTTTTTAGGTTTCCAATTGGCAGGTTTGCCATGGATCTTCCAACATGTGTTTTGTATGGTAGGGTCTATTACAGTGGTCACACCACTGCTTCTCCTTTCCTACCCCTTTTGAAAAATTGTCCCCCTGTTTAATAGTTGCAAGAGCAGAATTCTGATGGGTTAGATTTGTATTATCGAGTTGGTTGAGCATTACCTTTTGCCGGCTTTCTTCTCTTCTTACTTTAGCAAAAACTTCCTTGAGAGATGGCAAGGGTTTAGTGCCCAAAATCCGACCTCTTACTTCATCCAAATCAATGTTAAGCCCATCGAGAAAGTCAAATATCCTATCCTTTTCAATTATCTTGTTATACTTTATGCTATCAGCAGTACATTCCCAACTAATGGTCTGAAACAAATCTATTTCATGCCATAACTCAACCAAAACATTAAAATATTCTATAACACCTAAGTTACCTTGTTTGGTTGTTCTGATGGATGACTTTGTTTCAAAGTTTTGAGATGAATTCTCCAAGTCGAAATACATCTCTTGAACCAAATCCCAAATCTCCTTGGCTGTTTTGCGGAATAGATAAGTTCTCCCAATCCTAGGCTTCATAGAATTGATTAACCATGCCAT